>NW_023270464.1:22435462-22718590 GCF_011800145.1 Mirounga leonina
AGATAGATAGATAGATAGATAGATAGATAGATAGATAGATAGATAGAAGTACACTCCAGAGAAAAGCACTAATTCAGATCGCTCTGATAGTGCAATATATGGAGTTATTAGAGACCCTCCACTCCTTGCATTTTCCTTCCTTGCCTCCTCTGATAAGGTTCTTTGCAGCGGTGGTGCCAGGGGAGACGTTAGGGCAAGGGGCTTGGGTACGGACATCTGACGTTTGCAGTCTTCCATAAAACACTGTGTAAACGCAGCTTCGCACATTCCCTTCCAGTCAGATTGCCGCCCCCAGGCCCCCTCCTGGGTGGAAATTCTGGAGCCAGCGCAACTTATTTATAGTGAGTTCAAGTTGAAAAGAATTTCATTATTTGGGGCTTAAATTCTTCTTAATTCCCTCTTGTGCACAGAGACATTCCAGATTGGATTTAGAGCCTTTCCTCCTTGGCCGAACACTAAAGCTTTCTGCTTTTTATAGGATAAACTCCTAATTGCCAAGTGACTTAATTCCATTGACCTGACGTTACCCATTTTAAGAACTGTGCAAATATTTCCTTAGTTGCTTGTGGTGAACCATTAACAATTGATAAGTCGATCTGTAGCGCTCCCTATGCGCTCCTTCTGTAGGCACCAGACCTTCAGAGCACATTTACAATCTACATTGTAAAAGAGCACCTGGAAGATGAAAGACTCAAACTCATCTTTACTGCGACCGATTATTGATGGTCAGCATCAGTCAGGTCACGTTTTCGGGTGACTTCATCTTAAAATTACTTGTGTTTCTAATGAAAGGACCCCAACCCAAACTGTCAAGATGAGAATCACTAAGCCCGGGATACCATCCTCTGTGCCTTTGCTGACCAAACATCCCGGTTTTCCCAGGACTGATGGTTTTCCCAGAACATGGGGCTTTCAATGCTAAAACCGGGGAAGCACCAAACAGGGATGAGTTGGTCCCTCTCCCTGTTACTCACTGTCTTCTGCCATCAGATAGTGAGGTTTTGATAAGTGGGTATGCATTTGGGAGCAGGTGGTTAGTTCACCAGTGGCCAGGTTTAATTTAACTCTTAGATGTTGCCCTCCTGCACTGTCTCTGCCCTAGCAGGTCACCTATCCAGGGGGCCAGGAGGAAAGTGCTGTCATCCTGGAGGCTACTTGTATTAAGATGACCAAGCTGAGGCTATGGAGAAATTCATACATTTTCCCTAACCTAGGAAGAGACTATAGTTGCTGCTGCTGCTTCTTTTTTTTTTAAGTAGGCTCCAAACCCAGTGTGGAGCCCAATGTGGGGTTTGAACTCATGACCCGGAGATCAAGACCTGAGCTGAGATCAAGAGTCAGATGCTTACCCGACTGAGTCACCCAGGCGCCCCGAGATTGTAGCTTCTTGTTAGAGACTGTGCCTTCATGCACGAATTGCTAAAAGACCTAAAAGATTCAGAATCCACACTATTCAAGACTCCCTTGATTTAATTCAGTTGGAAAGAGGCTCATCTCCATGTGCCTTGCCCTCCTTAAAGCAATCGCTTCCAGTTTCCAAAAATTTAGGACCAACCCACTGCCCTGTTGTCAGCCTGGGTTTATTCTTCAGGACTCTACTATGTCTTTTAAAAAGCAAAAGAGTCATGTGCCACCCACTGATGCCATCACACAGAGTTAGACCCAGCACCTACAGATGGGCAGATGGGCCTCTGCTCCGAGCAAACCTGTCTCATCGCTGAGTCATCCCCCCTTCCAGTCTTTCCCAGACTAGGATCCAGAGTCCATATTTGTTCACCAATCATCCTTAACTTTACTTAAACTACTTTACTAAACCAAATTCACTTTATAGGACTTGCCAGGGATCAGATCCATTTTGTGGTCCTTCTCACTTGGGCTGAAACTTGGCCCAATATCCAGGAGCAGGAAATGAACCTTATTTTCTAGAAAGTCTAACATTTCTTTTTTTTTTTAGATTTTTTTTTTATTATTATTTATTTATTTGACACAGAGAGAGAGAGAGCGAGAGCAGGAACACAAGCAGGGGGAGTGGGAGAGGGAGAAGCAGGCTTCCTGCCGAGCAGGGAGCCCGATGTGGGACTCGATCCCAGGACCCTGGGATCCCGACCTGAGCCGAAGGCAGACGCCCAACGACTGAGCCACCCAGGCGCCCAAGTCTAACACTTCTAAGAGTGGCCACCTTTTATCAGCTTCTCATGTTCTGTTGACCCGGTAAATTCAGTGGTTATCAATTTTGATCTCAAACTGTTCTTTTTCTCTGCCCACTGCCTGGCACATCTCCCTTCATTATGACAGATAATGTACTTCATACTATAGAACAGTATCTGCTTTTTTTAAAAAAATTTTCTTAAGTGGGCTCTGCTTGGAGCCCAATGCAAGTTTGAACTCATGACCCCGAGATCAAGACCTAAGCCCAAATCAAGAGTCGGATGCTCAACCCACTGAGCCACCCAGACGCCCCAGAACAGTATCTACTTTACTGGTAAAATATAATTAAGACAGTAACGTGGACAGTGTTTTCTAGAGGGTGAGCGAGTAGGATCACTGCTTCCATGCAGCGCTGTGGGGCTAAGAACTGACTGCAGTTTGCACTTCGTCTTTGTCTGAAGCACAAATGCAGGAAGTCCAGTCCTCCTCAACAGCCTGGAGAATAACTTCCCTGCAGATGGATTCTGTGGGGGGCACGGGGCCTTGGGATCACAGTCTACCAGGTGGCAGAATATTTACTCAAGGCAGGAATTTTCTGAGGTTTCTGAAGGAGATCTGCCCCTCCACAAGATCCTAGGAAATGAAGCTTTTACTGCTACAGAAAGCTGTAATCCTTGACAGATGGATGTTTGGTGTGATTGGGTGTGGTGTCCCTCCTGTGGTCACCCCAGATGACTGTCCACCAGGGCTCTGCGCCCCTCAGAGCTGTTCTGCTGCCCAAGGTGGCTGTCTGCGGTGCAGTGTCACCATGAGCCACGGAAGTGAGTCAGCCCACCCTAAATCTCTGCCCATGCCAGGTTCTAATCATGAAGGGAGGGCTCTCGGTCAGCATGGGTGCACGGCATCAAGCCAGACAGCTTCCCTTCTGAGGCAGGCGTTAAAAGAGGCCGTCACCCAGAGCATTTGGGGAACCATCTCGCCTGGAGGTCAGTGGTTGATCCAGAACCATCTGTGGCCTCCTGGGAGGGGAGAGATCCATGCGAAGCAGCAGGTCACATATCGCCCCCCCCTCCCCGCCCCTTTCCACTGACTACTAATACTGCTACCGCCACCAGCCTGACGTTTCTGTGACTGGTAGCACCAGGTTCTCCTGCTGGCAAGACCCTTGACCTGGTGTTTTCGGCCAGATCACAAAAGTTTGAACACTAATTCCTTACTAGTAGGAACTGAGAAACTGTATACGTTTCTTTTTAATTTGAAATCTGCCAAGCCATAACAGTTGGGACTTTTCGTTCCTTGGCATTTCAATAAAGGAAGATTCCTCTCAGTGAATAAATAGACATACGTATTTTTTGAGCTAGTCAGTTACTCTTCAGTAACCTGCTCTTCCAGTCTGTTCACCGTGTGGCGATCACACTCATCCCCTCTCTCACACACATAATCCTTTTTCTCATATTTCCACCTTCCGTGTCCATCAAAATCCTGTCCGTCCCTCAAGGCCGCCTCACATGCCGGCTCTTCCAGAACTCTCTCGCCCTTACCCTGTGCCGTCCCTGTGGCTCCCACTTAACAACAGGAAGGTAAATGATATCTTACCACGTGCGTATCTCTCTTCAGGCCAACTCTATTCTGAAAGGCTTAAGGAGAGCGACTATCTTCAAATTTTCTGAATTCTCTATGGCCGCTAGGTCGCGCACATTGAGCGCACGCTAATGTTTGGAGATAGTTTGGGTAGGAACCCATGTGAGGAAGCATCAGAACGAGCAATTCAGCTAAATGCTAAAGGAGTTTAGAGAAAGGGAGAAAGTACTGGGGAGGCTTGGATGTTGAGGTTTTGAGTGACCCTGTGAGATGAGTTGATTGGGAGGAGTGGGGCAATAAGAGAGAAGGTAGAGAGGTCAGCGTGAGCAGGAGCCAGCGGAGTTGATCATTTAAGCAAGCACTTCTGGTAAAAAACGGACTTGGCTGTCCAGGCCAGCACTCCTCATCTACCCACTTTTCTTTCTTTCTTTTTTTTTTTTTTTTTAAGATTATTTATTTATTTATCTGAGAGAGAGAATGGGAGACAGAGAGCATGAGAGGGGGAGGATCAGAGGGAGAAGCAGACTCCCCGCCGAGCAGGGAGCCCGATGCGGGACTCGATCCCGGGACTCCAGGATCATGACCTGAGCCGAAGGCAGTCGCTTAACCGACTGAGCCACCCAGGCGCCCCCCCACTTTTCTTTCTTTGTCCTGTCAGCCTTCCAGCCAGCCTGCTTGGGTGATGATTTGGCACATTTCCCCCTTGTCACTGGTTTGCCCTGACCCCACAGCCACTCTGCTCCTCCCCCACTGCCCCCAGGTCTATGGATCTTCATTTGGCTGGACTCAGACCATCTCTCTTGTGATTCCTAAAGATCTTTTCGGTGCTCTTTGTGTGGCCTTTGGAACTGCCGCTTTCTCTGCCCTTTGCTCACTGTGCCTTGATTCTGTTTGCTTATGTGCTCTTGCCCCATCACCAGCTTGGTCTCCGCAGCTGCTTCCTGGCCAGCTCCTTGCCAAGTCCCTATGTCGTGATGTGGCATGCCAAGAGCTGTCTGATTATAGCTGAGAGCCCCAGGTCTTTGGGGGAGAAAGAGGTCAGATCACATGAACTCTCACATTTCCCAGAAAGGAGAAGTTTGGGCTTGAGCCCATGAGCACTTGTGGCATTAGGAAGGAATGGGAATCAGTAGGTGTGGTGGATAATGGGACGTCCTTGGGTGTTGGCAGAGAGGGCTGAATCACAGAGAATGTTAAGATTACTGAGCAGCTGAGAAGAATAGATTGGGGAACAGAAATAGAGAAGTCACAGGGAAGCTGCCTTCTTTTTTTTTTTTTTTTTAAGATTTTTATTTATTTATTGAGAGAGAGAGAATGATAGAGAGAGAGCATGACAGGGTGGAGGGTCAGAGGGAGAAGCAGACTCCCTGCTGAGCAGGGAACCCGATGCGGGACTCGATCCTGGGACTCCAGGATCATGACCTGAGCCGAAGGCAGTTGCTTAACCAACTGAGCCAACCCAGGCGCCTGGGAAGCTGCCTTCTGAGGGAAAGTGGTTTAGTTTTCAGGTGCTCTGTGGGACGTGCAGGTGGGCAGGCGTGAATGTGGCAGCAGAGCTCAGGTGTGAGCTGACGGCCAGACGTACAGGTCCCAGATCAGCCGCCAGCCCGGGAAGGCAGAGAGTGGAGCAAGACTGAGGATTGGTGGCTACGGCAGGTTTGGGTGAGAGGAAGAGCCAGTGAGGGAGCCAGAAACAGGCAGGAAGATAGGTTCGGAGGGCAACCAGGAACCTTGGGTGTCACAGAAGCCAGAGAAGGAAGGCATCAAGCGCAAAAAGTCAGGAAGGGCGAGGGTGGACCAGAGGCCTTTGAGCTGGGCCGGAATGATGAGGGGATCTTGAGGCTGACTGTTCCAAAGGAGGGTGAGGAGAGAAGTCAGCTCAGAGCCACCAAAGAAATGGGTGTGGGAACAAAAGCTGAGGAAGGAAGGAGAAAGACAGACAACCGATTGGCTGAGAAGAAACCCAGACTAGCTGAAGTTGGCACCATGATCGCGAAGGGGCAGGCGAGGTGCCAGGGGGAAGTTAGCCACCCAGAGCCCCAGCTCTGCCCCCCACTGGCCAGGCCACCCCACCCCGCCGACTCTCTACTTCTTCACTTGTAAAATGGAGGTCATAGTACTTCATAGGTTTGGTATGAGGATAAGGAGAGACAGCATGTGAAATGATTTCTAGGATGCTTAGCATGCGTAAGACTTCAGTAAGCATAGCTGCTATTATCGGAGCTATTTTTATTTATTTTTTAAAGACTTATTTATTTATTTTAGAGAGAGAGTGTGTGTGAGCATGAACAGGGGGAAGGGGCAGAGGGAGCGAGAGAATCTCAAGCAGACTTCCCCCACCCCCGAGCCAGGGAACCCTGACACGGAGCTCAATCACAGGACCCTGATGAGATCTTGACCGGAGCCAAAATCAAGAGTCAGAGGCTTAACCAGCTGAGCCACCCAGGCACTCCTGGAGCTGTTTTTATCCTAAGAGTATTATTAGCTTGAACATTGGTGAGACCGCCATGGATAAGTGGGTACAGCATATGCCTAGGTACTTTTCGCAAGAGGAAATACTAGGGGGGTGGGGCGAAATGGCAACAAAAGTCACCACCTCCTGGGCGCCTGGGTGGCTCAGATGGTTAAGCGTCTGCCTTTGGCTCAGGTCATGATCCCAGGGTCCTGGGATCGAGTCCCACATCGGGCTCCCGGCTCAGCGGGGAGCCTGCTTCTCCCTCTGACCCTCTCCCTTCTCATGCTGTTTCTCTCTTGCTCGCTCTCTAAAAAATAAATAAAAAAAAAAATCTAAAAAATGCACTGGCTTTAAAAAAAAAAAAAAAAAAGTCACCACCTCCTAAGCTGAACCTCCTCAGTCTGCCTCTCCTCCCCATTCCTTTGCTTCTGGCTCCATCCCTTGTTTGGAATGACGCCATAGCCGCGTCTCTGTTCGCTGCCCCTTCTAGTTCACCTCACAGGCCACTAAGCTACCCTCTGATGCACACATGTGATGGTGTCATAGCCCTCCTTTAAGCTGCCTGTAGGGTGAGGTCCAGCATCAGCCTGGCTTCTTCTGCTCACACCTTGTGTTCTAAACACATCAGGTCCCCCTGCATTTCTCTCCTGGGTCTCACCCTTGCCGATCCTTCCACCTGGGATCCTTCCACACCTTTGCACAGCCTCCTTATTTGAGAACACAGAGAAAGCACCTCTTGGAGGAAGGCTCCCTGGACATCCTCCTCCACACCCAGACTGTGTGCTTCTTCTCTGTTGTCTTACAGCATCTGGGACTTCCATCACAGAAGCACATTCGTTTGCATTAAGGTTTTCTATTAGTCTGTATCCCATGATGAGTTGTGAAGTAAGTTACTGTTCACAACAACAAAAATAGCAAATACTGTCATGACTTGGGTGGCTACTATCCTTTAGTTGTGAAGTTCAGGGATCTCAGTATGTTTCCTTTCATCTTCCGATTAAACAATGGACGAACGGCTGTCGTTAATCCTCATCCCACCTCCACGCTCCAGTTTTTAACTAATAAGTAAATGTGACTCAACAGAGTGAATTGACTTGCCCAGAGTCGCAAAGTGTCAGAATTGAGACTGGACCCTGGTCTCCCGGACCCTGTAGTCTCTGTTCTTTTCCCTGTACCTTGTGTCCTCACTGCCCAGTGTAGGATCTGGCACATAGCAGGTGTTCCAAAAATGTTTGTTGAGTGAATACATGAATACACAGATCCTAAATAAAGGAGTAAAAATGTTGATTCCATTATTATGAATTTAACCCAAAGGAATCATTTAAACACAGGGAAAGCTAGAAGTCTGGATTAAAAGTGGTAGATTGAACACATGTTGATTTTCACCACTTCCTGAATCCCCACCAAAGCGATACTAAAGGGTAAAAAGGCACAAATTCTCAAGAACATAGAGAACGGGAGAGGAGATAGGAGCAGATGGGTGGAAAGCAGATGAACGAGCAGAAACTAACTTAGAAGGCCAGAGAAAGCGGAAACCCAAACCCGCAGAATAAGAACCCTACAAGAATTGGGCTGAGTTGAAGGCTCAGGAACCAGAAGCTCCAGGTACCTCTGAGGATGGGGCGTGAAACACATCTGAAAAAGTGCAGATTGGAGGAAAGCTCCCCAGTCTCGTCCCCTCTCACACAGCTAGGTGATGACAGGTTAAGAGTGAGAGTGAGGCACCAGGCCATAGAGTCTGTGCATGGAAGGCCGCAGCCATGACCAGGTTCCCCCAGGAGATGGGAGGCTTCGCCTCTGGGGAAACCGACCAGCCCAGGAGAAAAGTCCCAGAGATACTATTATTTGAGGGTCCTCTAACAGAGAGGCTGGAACCCACAGATGGACAGGTCTGCCCATGTAGTCAGCGCACTGTGCACCTGCTTTTTAGCACCTCACCCTGCAGTAGGAGCAGACACCCAGGAGTTGCTGGGCAGAGGAGCAAAGCCTTGAACATGAAAGACAGATCGAAAGCAAGCGGAAGAAAGGAAGTGGAGGACACACAGTGAAATGAGCCAAAGTACAGAAAACCCGTAGGGGCACCTGGGTGGCTCAGTCGTTAAGCGTCTGCCTTCGGCTCAGGTCATGATCCCAGGGTCCTGGGATCGAGCCCCGCATCGGGCTCCCTCCTCGGGGGGAAGCCTGCTTCTCCCTCTCCCACTCCTGCTACTTGTGTTCCTGCTCTCGCTATCTCTGTCTCTGTCAAATAAATAAATAAAATCTTTAAAAAAAAAAAAAAAAAAAGAAAACCCGTAATGGGCATACCTGCCATCCGTGTGGCAAGAAGAGACTAAAACTGGAACATTCTGAGAACAGGAGGAGCCTTTGGAGCACAAATGAAGAAGGTCAGTAGAGGGATTCAAAGATAAAATTGAGGATCTCTCCCAGGAAGTAGAATAAATAGACAAAGGATAGAAAGTGAAAGAGAAATCAGAGGATCAGTCCTAAGAAATCTAATATCCAAGTAATAGTCGTTCCGGAAAGAGGCTAGAGAAAGCGGAAGGGAAGAAATTATCAGAGAAGTATCCCCTTGCTGACCCATGAGCGTAGGGCCTGAAACTCCAGACTGGAAGAGCTTCTGAAATCCAGAGAATGAGAAAGACCCAGGGGAGGCACTTGATGACATTTTGGAACCCTGGCGGCAAAGCAAGATCACAAAACTTGCAGAAGGTGAAGACATAGATGGCACATGAGGAGCAGGTGTCAGAATGACCCCAGATGTCAACAGCAGACCAGAAGCTAGATGACAGTGGAGCAAGGCCTCCAAAAGCCGGAGGTAGAAATGAATTCTAACTTAAAATTCTATACCAGCCAGACTCACCCTAGTGTGAGGGTAAAATAAAGGCATTTTCAGACATGGAGAGTTGCTCTCAGAAGAAGGCTTTTCCCTCCCCCCGCCCCCAATTCATTTTTTCTCAAGAGGCTAGTGAAAGCCAGCCAGCCTCCACCAAAGGAAGGAAGGAAGAGTGGCCATGGGGCCCAAGATGCAGGAAGGAGACGAGGGGCCTCACAGGATGGAGGGAGGGCTCCCCAGATTGATTGCCTCATGCCTTTGTGCAGAAACGTAGTGTCGCTCAGAGTTTGGAAATAAGCTGGTGGTTGGTGCGCTCAGCTAATGAGGAAATGCCAAAAGTGAAAACCTGGGGGAAATAAAGAGCTTCACACACACGCACACAAAAGGATACAATACATGACTTAGTTGTGACTAATATTTACATAATCATATGAACACTGAAAATTGCTATAACAAGGTTGAAAAGAGCAGAGGAGGGGACACTGTATGTTCCGGGCGGGGGAAGACAGCCGACAGCTTCCACAGTGGCAAATGCAGGAGGTGACACAGAAACTGGCATGAAAGAGCCAGCAGGCCAAGCCTGGCCTCCAGAAATACGGAGACAAGGATGGGGTGACAAGGACCCTAAAAGACTTGAAAATAGCTGTCTCTCAGAAGCAGGAATTGGGAGTGGAGAAAGGTGAGGCGGCATCTTGTTGGACTCTGGACACAAACGTTGGCAGAAATGAAAAAAAAAATCTAGAAAGAGAAAAACAAAACGTGGGGAGATATTCCTCCCGGCATTGTTTCAGGTCAGACGCACCATGGGGTTTAAAGGCAGGGCCTACTACTTACTAGATCTTTGGACACTCGGTTTCCTAGTCCATAAATGAAGGGGGGGTTGGTTCCCAACAGTAAGATTGCTGTAAGGGGTAAGTCAGATTAGGTAATGCGCCCATGGAAGGTGCTGCATAGATGTTTGCTCCCTAAACTGTAGCTGATAAGCAGGACAGAATTGTGTGTGGTCATCTAGAACTTAGGATGATGACCATGTGTAGGAGGAAACGGACAAAGTGGGGGTATAAGCATAAGACAAAATTACAATAATACGTACATATTATTGTTAAAACTACGTTAAATCCTCTGTATTCAAATAGACACAGGTAAAAAGGAAACAAAAAATAGTTTCGTAAAGGTCGTGAGGATTTGGATGAATTTTAATTTTTTATTTCTTCTAGCTGTTTCAAACTGATACGAAATAAAATCAAGAGGCCTCTGAACATACGTTTCATCCTTCGTGGTTTTGAAAGTCCTGTGCAGTTCGTTGCCGGTTATAAGTATAAGCAGTGACATCAGCCGCTTGCTGCCTCTCGCATTTGTCCTTCACGTGCAAAGAGAGATAGACTTTGCTTTAGCAGAACTTTCTAGAACATGCTTATCTGTGTGGTCTTGTGGCGCTCGGTCTTGTCACGTGGACAAGAATGAAGGTTTGGTGCCTGAGCTGCGGCAAGTCTTCACAAGGGTGGAGTTGTTGACTGTTTGAGGAAATATTTTTCTGTTTTCATGCCGTAGGAGAGGGCGGCCATTTTAACAGAGCTCAACCACAGCCGCCAACAGTGGCTTCTTTCAGTTTCTTTGGAACTGTGTTCCTCTCACTGAAAGCTCCAGAGCAGCTGCATCATTTCCTTCTTTTTACTTTCAGCTCAGGGCTCACCTAGCTCAAGAAGCAGTGGCTGTTTCCCAGAAGTTCCCCAAGCAGCAGAGTGTGTGACCTTGTTCTCTCCTGAGCGTTGGCCTCGCTGTCCGTGGGCTCCCACGCTTATCAGAGGAAATTTATAATCAGCCCGCATATGCCTTGAACCAGTGTTCCCAGTTTTGTGATTATTCCACGCAAAAACAGCACTTATGTACGCAATACACACTCACTTATTTCTTTTCCTTTTATTGCACAGAGTAGCATACCATATACATACTCTTGTGCACCTTGCTTTTCTTCATGAAATATCACCGCAGGACTCTTCCACACGAGTGTACGAAGCATATCCACCATGTACGTCTAGGCTGTTTGGTATTCCGTAGTGGGGAGCCCTTTGTTTCATTCGTCTGCTGACGGAGGCTTCACTTATCTCTAGCCTTTTACTTCCGCAGCGCTGTAACATAATTTTGCATTTATGTTATGATGCCCACATATCCATATAGGATACACTAGAAGCATCTCTTCCCCCCCACACCTTGCCAACAGAAGGGGTTCTCCTACTTTTTTCTATTTGCCAATCCGATAGGTAAAAAATATTTTCCTGCCATTTGTATTTCCTCTTACGAAAGAGGCTGTGCATCTTTTTTACATTTAAGAACTATTTTTATTTCCATTTCTATGAATTGCCTATTGGGAGCCACCACCCATTTTCCTGATGGTCATTGGTCTTTTTCCCAGTCACCTGGGAGAGTTCTTTATGTGCTGAGGAAATTAGCCTTTTGTGGTATGAGTTGCAAATATCTGTTCTCAGTTTGTCCTCTGTCTTTTGATTTTGCGCATGGTGGTATTTGCCATGCAGATTTAAAATATATATATATTTGCATAGTCAAATCTTTTGATCGTTTCTTTTGGCTTCGGGGGTTTCTGTTTTTTCTCAGAAAGGCCTTCATTGTACGATTTTTTTTTTTTTTTAATTCCACACTTTTTTCTAGCACATGTACGGTACTATTCTGTTTTGAAATGCTCGGTCTCTCTGGAACGTATCCTGGCACGAAGTGTGGCTCCAGCTTAATTTTTCATCAGTGGCTCCCCTTTACCCAACACCCTTTATTGAACAGTCCAACTTTACCCCATTTACTGAAATGCCACCTTTTTCTCCTACTACATTTCTTGGATCTATTTAGGCACATTTCCAGGGTGTTCCATTCTGTTGATAATCCTGAATATATACCATTCGCAGATTTGTAGTTTTTAAATATGTTTTACTATAGGCAGTGCGGGTGCTGCTAATCCCCCCTCGCTACTCTGCTTTTTCAGGATTTCCTTGGCAGTTATAGCCCGTTCAATTTTCCATATGAACTTTAGAATGCTTGTTTGATTCCAAATACGATTTTTTTTTTTTTAACTGTGTATCTGTTAGACTTATAGATAATTTAGGGAAAATTAACATGTTTGTAGTGCTGGGTTTTCCAATGCTAGTTGATTTGTTCCAATCTCTCCAGAGCCCGAAGGAGCCTTACGCAATTTCCTTCTTACCTTCTTGTGATTGTGAACTCCCTGGGAACAGGGATGGAGTCAGGTTTTGAATGTGGGTTTTTAGTAATGATATCAATAATTACTGACCAAAGAAGCGGTTATTTTTTTAATCTTTTAAGAACCCCTTTTTTTTCTAATGTCACGGCTTGCCATTTTGTGAATTATTTTCTGCACATGAAGGAAAAGCAAGACATGTGGGGCGCCTGGGTGGCTCAGTCGTTAAGCGTCTGCCTTCGGCTCAGGTCATGATCTCAGGGTCCTGGGATCGAGCCCCGCATCGGGCTCCCTGCTCCGCGGGAAGCCTGCTTCTCCCTCTCCCACTCCCACTGCTTGTGTTCCCTCTCTCGCTGTGTCTCTCTCTGTCAAATAAATAAATAAAATCTTAAAAAAAAAAAAAAAAAGAAAAGAAAAGCAAGACACGTGCTTGATGTTGCATGCCAACATTTTAACTCTTAGACGCCATCTCTTGATTCAAGGGTTTCTAAAGGACATCCCAGGTGGATCTTCCAGGAACTTCACATTTAGAGAGTCTGGGTTTCCCCCACTCGGAATAGTAGCAAACGCAGTGGGACTTTTTGGCATCCATCTTTCATCCTGCCCAGACCGGGCACAGATTTTGAGGTGGCCTTGGGCTGAGAAGCGGACAAAAGACAATCGTGGATTGGGCAAAGAGCAGATGGTTGACATCTGTGTGGGTGACAGGAGAGGGGTCTCTGCGCGGGAGACGTGGACAAAACAGAGGTGTTCGTGGGCTGTGCGTCAGCACACGTCCTGTTGGGTCAGAAGGAGCAGGTTTTCCAAATCCATAATTTAGCAACAGGAAGGGTGAGACCAGGAAGGAGTGGGTTCTGGGCAAAGCATGGGTGAGCCGAGCGAGTTTGCACTACAGTCTCCTACTGGCTCTTGGCAGGACTAGCTCTTTCATGGGTGGCATTTGTCGGGTGGAACCCTGGATGGAGCCTCTTAATAAGCTCCCAGCCTACTGAAAGCACTGTCAAGACCAGGTTGAGACAGACCGGAAAGAGGATCGTGCTTTCATCTCCAGGGGTGTGGCCAGTCCTAAGAGCTGTTTGTTTAGCAGAAAGATAATGGGATCAGATGCATATAACTTGGGAATACAGTTCTGAGGATTCCTAACTGGTTTTCTTTGAACTTTAGAACTGAGTTTATTTTTCCTTGAAACAAAAGGGTGTGGTTTCTTTTTAAGCGGTTTTATTGTAACTCCTGTGCCTGTCCTAACATTCACGTTTTATAGCTCGCACAGGATCCAGGATGGGTCATAGGTGTGCCCCCCCAGCCTGGGGGCCTCCATCCCGTGTTGAGAAGCCAGTTCCAGGAACAGAAGATGATTCCTCTCTTGTTTCCTCAGGCCACTTTTGGTCATTTCGGGCAGAAACAAAACATCTCTGCCTTGGAATTTTCCTGTGCATCATCCTGCAATTCAGGAATAGAACATCTAGCAACGACAGTGAAAATGTAATGTGTGACATCTGTGAAGAATTATTTGCCTCCAGTGGGGGAAAATGCTGTGTGCAAAGCAGATTTCTGATGAGCCTATTAATGGGTGTTTGGGAAGCTGAATATGCCACATGCCACTTCGAGATGAAAGGCTTGAGGCAAACGATGAAGTCCTTTCCCTGCCTCCCCAGCAGGACTAGGGTGGTGTGTTCACGGTCTGCTCCACATCTGGAGAAGGCCGAGGCCCAGTGGGGTGGGCTCACACGGACCTGCTGGCTTCCGGTCAGCCAGGCTGGATGAGGGCAGAGAGGCCACAAAGGGAACCAGGGCCTGTGGAGAGGAAGCTCTGGAAGGTCAGGATCCAGGATAAGTATGTATAAAATGTCCTCCTGACCTCAAAAGGTTTCTACACCTTCCCTCCCCTGTGTGCACACAAGCATACACACACACACACACACACAGAGGAAGGCCTGGAGCTCAGTTTTCTGACTTCTGAAGCTGCCACAAAGCTTTGCTTCCTCTGTGCACACCCTCCACCTCCCCCCCCCCACTGATGTTCATCCTAATTAATTTATTCTCCCTCATTAAGGTAGGATAAAAAATGCTTCCCCAAATCAGACACCTCTCGCCTTCCCACAGCACCTCCCATCCTCTCTCCTGTGTCTCATTACCTTTGGGGAATATTCAGTATGATTTTATTAACATTCTGGCCTCGTCTTAGAAGTAATCAAATGTGAATATTCAAATTAGTTACCCTCCAGATGGATCTCTGGCATGAAAAAGCTTCACTAACATTAGGGAGTCGGTTACAATTGTGGAAAACATGTAAAATCAAAGAAATGGTTTTTTGTTTAATGTATGTGAAGAAAACCTAAGAGAAGTTCCAACAAATTCAATTCTCGATTGGGAGGAACATGATTTAATATAACAGTCAGACAAATGATCAGAGAGGAAAAACCAGGCGCAAAGATGTTTGTTACTTTAGCCTCTGGTTGAGGGAGTTGATGTGTCTTGACTGGGGCACAGTGAGAAAGGCTCTGAACTGAAGCTAGACACCTGCCCTCTAATCCTGACCTTGCAACACAAAGCAAGTCAAGGCTCTGTTTTCCTCGTCTGTACACTGGGGGTGATGTCCTCACTCAGAGCCGTAGTGCGGACTCGGTGAGAGACCGGACTAGTTCAGTACTTGACACAGAGATTGGATGCTCAGAAACGTCCCTGCTCTCTGAGGACCTTAGACCCCCTGTCTTAAGTGAGACTGCTATATCAGAATGCCATAAAATTGGTGACTTAAACAACACATATTTATTTTTCACTGTTGTCGGAGGCTGGAAGGTCCAAGAGAAGGTGCCAGCAGATTCGGTCCCTGGTGAGAGTCCTCTTTCTGGCTTGCAGTTGACTGCCTTCGTGCTATGGCCACAGGTGGCGGAGAGGGAGAGCTCTAGTCTCTCCCCCTCTTCTTATAGGGACACCAGTCTCATCTTGGGGCTCCACTCTCATGACCTCGTCTACACCTGCTTACCTCCCCAAGGTCCCACCTCCACATTTCATCACATTGCAGGGCAGGGCGTCAGCACATGAAAGTTAAAGGGCACAGACATTCAGTCCTCAACGCTCCCCATCATGCACTGAGTTAAACGGGTACTTCTCAGCTGCGTGACTAAGCCTCCCCATCAGATCACCCCATTCTGCCTTTCTGACCCCAGCGCCCACTCCTCCTCCGTGACAGGGGTTGTCTGTGTATTTCTCACGTGCTTCCACCGCCAGATTGTGAACCCTACAAGGGCAGGCACTGTGTCTTGTTAATCTCTGAATTTGCTTGACTCAATTTCTAAGAGCCAAAAGAACATACAGGCCGAGGCAGGCCATCCCGATAACAGGTCTTTGGTTTGGTCCCAGATGCCAGCCTAGAGACCTTTCTGGTCCGTGTTGTCATTCTCAAAACAAATTTCTTGGTCAGAGTTCTTTCTGCTCAGTGGACAGATACTTTTCTTGAAATGGAAAATTTGTTTATCTGTGTGTGGGCTCTGAGCAGAGCAGAGGGCCTTTTGAGATGGGCATTCTCTGTGGCAACTGAGGAAGGGTCCTGAGCTCATGTCTCCTGAACAGTCCCAGCACCTGCCTTGCTCCCTGGCTGGTGCTTGGCACAAAGCCAGCCAAGGACACTATCAACCACCCGAAAGCAAGGTTCCCAGGACAGTGTAACTCCTCTGCTTTTTGCCCGGTCACTGAAGTGTCCCTTTGGTCTGGGCTTGTAGCAGGAGAGGGAAGCATGAGGAGCAGAGTATAAAATGGTGGACCCGTGTCTGTGGAGTGAGCAGCCTGCATAGGGAACAAAGTCAAGGCCTGTGGACATGTGAGGCTTCCAGGCAAGTGCTGTGTTCACAAATGCTAACATTTTAAAGTCGCAAACGCTTGAGAAAAGGGCCATTTTGTTGGGTGACCTTCTAAGCCTCAACTAAGTTCTAGATGAATAGCCAAGGTGGCCATGGATGCCCCACGGAATCCTGCAGATAGATTGTTCTGCGTTGAGGGTTCCTTATTCTGCCCAATGCCTTTGAATTTAGGCAGGGTGCAAATTAAAGAGGAACTTCTTACTACTTTTTTTTTTTTTTTAACATTACAGTATTACCCTGGTATTCTTTCTAGTATACGGTGGAGTTGCATCCCATGCACTTTTCACATTTGCAGATTCAAACTGTACACCGAGAGAGGGGAACATGCGCGTGCATGCACACATGCACACTCCCATACACTACCGTGTTTGTGCTGGCCCCTCAGCAGGCCTTGCATTTAAAGACACGTTTTTTTGTCCCACAGCACAGCCCTAACCTCAAGCCCCCCGTGCCATCTGTGCTCAATTAGTGCAGCCCCAGCCACCTGCCCAGCCCTGGAGGAGAGCCGCCTGAGCCCCACTTACTGAGACAGTGTGTTTCTTCTTCAGGGATGTTCGGGGCTAGTTGACTATAGTTCGTAGTTTCGCCTTTTAACTTGAGGACCAAGCTGTGGGTGAGACATGACCACACCACACTGCAGTGGAGGAAGGGGTCACTCCCAAATGGTCCCCTTCACCATGACCATTGTTGTCTTGTACTTGTGGGAGCCCCAGAACTTGGTCTGAGTGTTTGTCCTTTCTCCTGTTTATTGTCAGCTTCTCGCTTGGAAACCTTATTCATTGTTTCTCAATAAGCAGATCTATATCAGGAACAAATACCAGGGCTCGGGGCACCTGGGTGGGTCAGTCGGTTGAGCGTCCGACTTTTGGTTTCGGCTCAGGTCATGATCTTGGGGTCCTGGGATCGAGGCCCACATCGGGCTCCACGCTCAGCGCCGAGTCTGCTTGTCTCTGTCCTTCTCCCTCTGCTCCTCCCCTTGCTCACACACACTCTCTCTCTCTAATAAATAAATAAAATCTAAAACAACCAAAAAACAAAAACAGGTCTTGCCATGTTGTTGAAAAGTGTCTGGTTGTCAGTGGCCTTAAAAATGGACAACACCAGAATATGCATATGTTTAATTGGATATATTTTTAAAGCTAGAGGCTGGCTGTTGACTATTTAAGATATGTGAAGTCCCATTTGCATTGGTTCTAGATAACTCAATATTTTTAAAGGATGACTAATGGAGTCATAGGACGGACCTTCTGTAATGACAACATCTACTTGTCCTCATCGTGCCTATTTTCTCATCCAAGTAAGCACTGTGGACACAGTGGGCAAGGACCCAGGGGAAGTCTTAATTCTGCCCTTGGTTGGCATGGTGACCAGGGCCTTGCCATTAACTGTCTGGCCTCCGGGTCCCCATGATAAAATGAGGCTAACAACATCTGCCGTTTCAGATAAATAAAATGTGTTACAGATAAATAAAATGGCAGTTTAATTTATCATGCTCCATGTTCAAAGAAGGAGGTCAATATATTCATGGTGATAGGGCCACGATTATTACCTCATACACCCTTGACTTTCTCTGTTCAAGGGCCTGGGGGAACGCCCTTAATGTGCCCACAGTCACTAAAGGAGAGGTCCACATTTCACTCCAGGTGATGTTTCTGAGCTGTACTAAGATTCCAGAGGCCTTGGCCTTCGCCTGTATCTCATTCTTGCAGATAATTAAAGCATGGTAACTCTTCCCTTGCATTCCCTTTGTCTCCATGAAACCATGAGCCCTCTAATTTCCTTCTTAATAGAGTAAAAGCAAGACAACTCAGGTGACCTCCCTGGAGTTCCTCAGCAAGTGGCCTGCCCAGCCACCCCTCCACAGACCCCGAATGGCCCCTGCATTATAGACCTTCTCCCCTGTCCAGCTCCTTACTCTCCAGCTCCTATCATCTTCTTTGTTGGTCCCGAGTCTCTTGCCTTGGTTGGCCCGGGAAGGGGGAACATGTAGGAAGAGAGTGTGAGCTGAGTTCCAACCACCTGCACTCCCATTGGGAAAAGTCAGGAGGGGCTGAACCCAAGGATATTTAAAATACAATTATTTTCATCAAAGTTAGGCTAACAAATCATTTCAGAGAATATTTTCTGGAACAAATTCTACTGAGACAATTTGATTCCGTGATGATTTTTTTAATATGATACAGTTAAATTTTATCTTCATCAGGTTTGTTTTCCATTTAAATTTTTCTACAAAGCTTGGAATCGGTTTTTGTCCATCTTATAAGCTACTGACCAAAGCTTCTGCTGTAGCAAGTTCTCTCATGGCTGTTATTCCCAAGTCCCATTCTCTAGGTTAAATTTTGCAAGTCTAAATGCTTTTATGAAAACTGGATTCTAATATTTTTTTGAAGACTGGATTCTTTTGTCAATTTTTAGACAGTGCTAAATTATACCACATGCAGTTTTGACTATTGCCAATTTTATTCCGATTCAATCCTTTCTACCGACAATAGCCGTTGTGAAGTGAACAAGACTGGTTATGTGTATTTATTTATCAACAAATTCATTTTTAAAATTGTGATAAATATTAAAAGTAGAGATGGAAGTAGAGACAGAGTGGAAGGAAATGGCCTTGAGTCAAAGTAGTAGGGATGTTCAATATCGCTAGGATGGCTGTAACAATTAAAAAAAAATAACAGAAAAATAACAAAGGTTGGTGAGGATGTGGGAAGACTGGAACCCTCATGTATTGCTGGTGGGAATGTAAAATTGTGCAACCACTATGGGAAAAAGTTTGGAGGTTGCACAAAAAGTGAAGCATAGAATGACCATATGACCCAGAAATTCTGCTCCTAGATACACCCTAAAGAACTGAAAACAGGTATTCAAACAAAAACTTGTATACAAATGTGCACAGCAGCGCTGTTCACAATAGCCAACAGGTGGAAACAACCCAATGTCCATCAGCTAATGAATGGATACAGAAAAAGTGGTTGGTGTATGCATATGATGAAATATTATTCAGCCATAGAAAGGAATGAAGTACTGGTCCATGTTAGGACATGGATGAACCTCAAAAACTTTATGCTAAGTGAAAACTCACGAGACAAAAGTCACATATTCAATGATTCCATTTATGTAAACTATCCAGAATATGTAATTCCATAAAACAGGAAGCAGATGAGTGGTTGCCAGGGGCGGTAGGGAGGGGAGAATGAGGAGTGACTGCTTAACACCTATGAGGTCTCCTTTGGGAGCGAAGAAATGTTCTGGAACCAGACAGAGGCGATGATTGTGCAGTATTGTGAATGTACCAAATGCCAGGGAATTGGGAGCTTTAAAATGGTTAATTTCATGTTTTGTGAATTTTACCTCCGAAAAATAGTGGGGCAAAGTGATGGGTCGCACAAAATGTGCTACTTTAAGACAGCAAAGATCATTGACCAGGAGTCATAAAAACTCGACTTTTCTAGATTTCTCCTTTAAAGAAAACAGCACAAACTCTTGTAAGTTTGCTTTCAGAAGGATGGGTGTGTGCGAGAAAAGAGCACTTGAGCAAGTGAGGTGCCCATTTCTGATCTACACTGTGTTATAGGGGAAGCAGATGCTTAAAGTAAATTTGGGAATTATGGGAAATGCTGAGTTGGGACCAGCGTTGGGAACAAGGACAGAAAGAAGAGACTTTGGAGGAATTAGATGGGAACATGATGGTTTGAAGAGGGCTGTGGGATATCAGGGGCACGAAAGCAGCCTCTTGAAGCAAAGACAAGTCTAGCCTAAAACCTGTGGGAAGCATGTGTCACTTTCTGGCTGCCCAGCACCCGTTCTTCCTCTCCAAGGGCACACAAATTTCCTCTTGGGGAAGTCCTTCTCTCCTATTGCATGCAGGTAATAAATCAAGGTGCCCCGCCCCCCCCCCAAATTCCCTTCTTTGAGATACCCCACTCCTGGAGCATGCCTCCTGGGGGTGCTGCTGACTGTGTAAACAGCACATTCATACAGCAGCCCCAATTTCTTTCCTAGAGCTTACCCGCTTCAAGCCTGGTCCTCCAGCCTCTTATCCATTTGGTGAGCACCCCAGCATAGTCCCTTCTTAAGTTAGTTGGGGTCGGATTGTGTTACTTTAACCCTAGTATCTTGTCTGAAACAAACATAAAATTTTAGCCAAGGAGTAGCTGCTGCTGAGCATCTGGTTCACGGAAAGGGACCTGCATGCGGGGAGAGGGGGCGGGGGGCACAGTCTCAGATGACATATGTGTGCCAGCCCTCTGCCAGTTTGCTAGAGGGCTGCTGGAGAGAATCAGAGGGAATGACAGCTAACTGGATCTGATTGCTATAAAGTAGTTTGATGTCAACCAAAGAACCTGGGTCCCATAGGAAAGAATTGATTGGTCACTCACAGATTGAGGGCAAAGATAAGCAGTAGTCAACTTTTTTTTTTCCCAGCTCTTTTGTAAACAGCCCAGCAACCATCTGTCCTTGCTGATGGGAACTCCATCTGCCCGAACGCTGTGTGTGTGTGTATATGGAGGGACATGGGTGGGAGGGGGGTTCCCGATTTTCCCTTGTGGGCTTTCCCATTGGGCAATTCTGTTAGGATAGCCAGGTGTTGCCTACAGATAGGTTCAGAAGATCAGGACATGCCGGCCTCTAGATTTTGTTGTGGTCTAGCTTCTTTCTTAGTAACAATCGTTTATTTATAACAAGCATTTATTAATCACTGGCCACAGCACAACATTGGACAGCCTAGCCTAAGTGTTAGTACAGAAGACATCGCCTCTGCCTTCAGGGAGCTAGGAGTAAAACATGCCCAGATGCTAACTCTAAGAATAGCTTTTTAAAAAAATGTAGAAATGCATGCAAATTCGTATAGTAAAAACAGTATTGCAATGTGAAGCAAGCTATAAAGTTTTACTCTAGGACATAAATGCCTGAAAAATAGAGAGATACAGCATGTCTTTTAGTGGGACAAGTAAAAACTGTAAAGATGTCAATTTTCCCCAAGGTAATATATAAGTTTGGTGTATTAACAATTAGAAATCCCGAAATTTTCATGGAACAAGCTAATCCTGTAGTTCATCTGGAAAATAAAATGCCGAAAATCTGCCAAGAAAATTTTGAAAAGGAAAAGTACAGGCCTGCACTGTCAATACTCGAAATAGTCCAGAAAGTTGTATTAATTAAGCCAGAGTCATATTGGCACAAGAATAGACAAATAGATCAATGAATCAGAAAAGAAAATATAGAAAAATATCTAAATGTTTAATTGGGAGCTTGGTACATATTAAAGATGACAGTTAAAATCAGTAGGGAAAGGATGAACCATTTATGGTATAGTTAATTAGCTAACTGTCAGGAAAAAATGAACTATCTTTACTTTGCGTCATTTACAAAAATAAACAGATTTAAGGGTAATACATTTTTTTAAAACTATAGGCATAATAGAAGAAAATACTGGGGAATATATTTAAAAAGGGGTGCTAGAATAGCTCTTTTTAAAACAAAATGTAAAACACAAAGGTTTTAATAGAAAAACCTAACAAATTTGGGGCACCAGCCTGGTTCAGTCGGAGGAGCGTGTGACTTGATCTCAGGGTCATGAGTTTGAGCCCCTTGCTGGGTAGAGAGATTACTTTAAAAAAAAAAACTTAAAAAAAAAAAACTAACAAATTTAACCACAAAATACGAAAGTTATATAATATAAAATTAAAATATACGATAGGGCGCCTGGGTGGCTCAGTTGGTTAAGTGACTGCCTTCGGCTCAGGTCATGATCCTGGAGTCCCGGGATCGAGTCCCGCATCAGGCTCCCTGCTCGGCGGGGAGTCTGCTCCTCCCTCTGGCCCTCCTCCCTTTCATACTCTCTGTCTCTCATTCTCTCTGTCTCAAATAAATAAATAAAATCTTAAAAAAAAATAAAATAAAATATACGATAAACTGGGAGGAAGTCTTTGCAACATATAATAGAAAATGACACGGTGTAGGGGTGATAAGAACAGTACCTATGAATCAATTGGAAAAAGATAAAAAATATAACAGGAAAATGGACAAAGGGTACAACAGTTTACATAAGAAAAATAGGGGGGCGCCTGGGTGGCTCAGTCGTTAAGCGTCTGCCTTCGGCTCAGGTCATGATCCCAGGGTCCTGGGATCGAGCCCCTCATTGGGCTCCCTGCTTGGCGGGAAGCCTGCTTCTCCCTCTCCCACTCCCCCTGCTTGTGTTCCCTCTCTCGCTGTGTCTCTCTCTGTCAAATAAATAAATAAAACTTAAAAAAAAAAAAAAGAAAGAAAGAAAGAAAAATAGGCATGCCCGGTAAACATATGAATTGGGAAGATGCAAATTCAAATAAGAAACTTGTTTTCCACAGATTGGGTCCATCTTAAGAAACACAAATTGAAGTTAAATGCCCATTTTTTTGCCCATCATGATGGCCAAAATGTGAAAGATTGACAGTGCTAATTGCTGATGAAGGTGAGGAAGACAGGTACTTCCGTGCAAAACTGTTGCAAATGTAAATTGGTCCATCTGTTTTGGAAGACAGTTTGATGGTGCTGGGAATTTAAAACACACACAGCGCTCAGTTCTGTGTCTCTAGCCCCCTAGGGGATGCCTCTCGTCACCGGGTAGTCAAGCCCCGGTTCCTTTAGAGCATGGCGCCAGGTTCCCAAGGAGGTAAAGGCAGAAGCTGCTAGGCTTCTCTCTGAAGGGCCAGACCCAGAGTAAAGCCGATGCCTCCATGTACACTTCCCAGCATCTCTTAAGTGCTTATATGTTTATACAAATTTCAAAATATTCTATTGTTTTGGTCCGTATTTCCTCCTTGACCCAAACCATGTAACCAGTTATACCCATTCTAGTTTTTCGTTTTTTAATTTTTTCGTGTGACCTGTGGATAACTTATATAAACAAATGAAAACACACAGCAAAACTTCTCCCCAGTAAATGCTGCCTAAAAATTCAATTTGGTAAACTCTGGTGTCGTGTTATTGTGAAGTTCACTGAAAATGGCGTTTTATCAGTAGGTGGTATCGTCACAAAATTAAAGATTGGGAAACGCCCACTGTGCACAACTGACTTCACACTGAAGTGAGAAAGTCCCCAAGTGATCCTGAGGCAGTCACGTATTCTCACACACACATGTGCACACACACACGGACCCACGTGCACGGACACACGCCCACCTCAGGATTTTCTCTGAGAATGGTGCTGGGTGGCCTGGAAAGAGCACAGTAACCAAACACCAATCATGCTATAGTCCAACTCATATTATTAGGGTGCATGTTATTTTTTCTGTGCCTTCTCAGATCTACTATGTGGGTCTGCTCTCTGTTCATCCAGCCGTCCTCCCTTCATACTCAGTGTGTGCAGCGCCCCGGGGATAGACGCAAAGATGGACAAGCCTGGCTCCTGCAGGTGGTGGGGAGGAAGGAATGTGCTTGAAAAGAGCCCTCATATCAATCAGACCCTCTGGATGCCAGGACGGAGCTATGCACAGGGTGCTTTGCGGGGGGGGCACAGCCAAGGGGCAGCTCCCCCAGCAGCCTGATTGGAAGGGAGTCTTGAAAAACAGAAAGTAGCTGGGGAGCAGAAAAATTGGGTGTGCAAGGAGAAAAGGAGAGTATTCCAGGCAGAAGCAACAGCTTGAGCAAAGGCTCTTGGGATAAAAATAGCGCAGCAGGAGGCGTACCTCTTTGGAGTGGAGATGGGCCAATGGCTCAGGTTTATCGGAACTTACACAGAAAGATGTAAGCAGGAAGGGCATGGCGGGCCTCCTAGGCCAACTTAGGACCCGTGCTGTGGAGGGGGAGGGGGATGGCCAGGCTCACGTGTTTTGTTTTCCCTCCATGGGCAGGCGAAGGCCAGAGAGTAGAGGCTGGAGGCCACCTCAGAGAGGCGACATGACCCTGAATCTCGGGGGCAGTATCAGGATGACCACACGTGTCATCATTACATGGGAAATCTGGGACTAGCCAAGAGAAGATTTTATTTTATTCTTTTGTCATTTTCTGACATTATATTGTATTCTAAACAAGATCAGAAGATACGTATATGAAATTTAATTCATATTTCTTCTGTCCTGTTTAACCTCAGCACATTTCTATTTTTAATTTATATTATAAACAAAATTATCTTTGAATTTTCCTCTGGGAGCAACCAGGAATTTGGTTTCTTGGATCACTTCTCTCCCCCTATGCATAATTTATTGTCTGAAACCCTTTATAAATGCTGTAGCTAAATCTTGTATAATACTGAGTTGTCCAATTGATGTTATTTTTATAGGCTTGCTTTTTGTTGCTGTCATAATCCACTCATCTCTTATAAATGCTTCTCTCTGCCTCCCAAATGCCGTCGCCTTGGCACGAAGATTTGTACCTGTGGTGTCATGCTGGCAAGTGCCTTCATGTCGTAAGGTCTTAAAATAATCTTTCCTCTCCTCCCCACCCTCACTGAGGAAGTTTGCCTGGGAATTGGCTTCTTAAGGTGATAGCTTCACTTCTCTTAAATTTGTGGAGACTTCCTGAATTAGTAAAAAAAAAAAAAAAAAAGTAAATCTGGTTTAATTTAAGGAGGGTTTTTAGGATCAACTGGTATGATAGAAATGATAGGCATGAATTGGGAAATAGGTTAAGGTAAACCCTTAAGAAAATGCTCACCACGGGGCACCTGGGTGGCTCAGTCACTTAAGCCTCTGACTCTTGGTTTCGGCTCAGGTCACGATCTCAGGGTCCTGGGATCGAGCCCCACGTCGGGCTCCCCACTTGGCAGGGAGTCCGCTTCTCCCTCTCCCTCTGCCCCTCCCCCTGCTCTCTCTCTCTCTAAAAATAAATGTTTAAAAAAATGCTCACCACTGTGCTAGAATACAGAGATGAAGGATGGATGTCATTACCATATTTTATGTTCTATGACTCTAGTTTACATAGAACACAAATCCTGGCCAACCACCAGGCCTGGGCTCAAAGCTGGGCAAGAGAAAACAGTGGCAGTTTCAGGAAATGGGATCATCCTGTGCTGTGGTTGTGAACTATAATCATTTCTTAGTTGTAACAGAGTACCTTGTTTTCCCAGTAATTAACTAGTTTGGGATTTTTGCATTGACTCCCGGGGACCAGAGTCACTCTGTGTTTTCACGAAAGACGGTTGTTAGGGTGGCGTCATGACTTGCTTAGGCTAACAAGCCTTTACCCTTCATTTAGCCCAACAAATATTTACACTGCTCTGCCCTTCCAGCACGTTCTCCAGAGCGTAGAGTGCACCCTGCAACACCCACACAAGGCACTTACAGGCTCTTGGGAGAGCAGCAGGTTTGGTTAACAGGGTAACCACTGTAGCTGGGGCCGGTCTTGTCAGGGGAAGGCAAAGAAGTGAGCATTTACTGAGCGTAGGCAGTGTGCTAACTATTTTATATACATTAGCTCATTTGATAATGAGGCTAACTCCGTCACGTAGCATGTGTTCAAAATGTATTAGTTGCTTTCTTTTTCATCTACATTACAGAAATAACTCATATTGAATTACTTAACACTGTAAATTTGAAATCCTGTCTGCATAAGCATGTTCCAGTGATTTCTAAAGCTAATCTGATACAGGCTGTATTAGTAAATGGGGAAAGGAGGCCAATCATGGCATGGATGTAAGGTAAAGAAAATCCCATATCTACGCTTCGCATGCAGAACTTGTCAGGAAAAGAACTCAAGTAGGTTGAAAGACGTTTGCTCGAAAATGTTTCCATGCATTGTTCAAGGAGGGTGGTGGAAATTGAGCTCTCCTCTCTTGTTTTCTTAGATACATTCCACCATTGATCTGGGGGAAAAGTGGACACATCCAAACCGCCTTGTATGGGAAGATGGGAAGGGTGAGGTCGCCACACCCCTACGGGCACCGCAAGTTCATCACCATGTCCGACGGAGCCACTTCGACCTTTGACCTCTTCGAGCCCTTGGCTGAGCACTGTGTTGGAGGTGAGCTAGCGCAGGAATACGATGGGGCCATCACCTGGAAAGGGGACACTGGGCAGTGAGGGAGCATGCTGTACGCGCTCGCGCTGCCGACTCCGCATCACACCCGGGGGCCGGGAGGAAGCCCGCCGCGGTACCTGTCTCGGGCAGCCCGCGAGGATCCGTGCTGTCACGTGCTTGTCAGTCACCACGTTGGGCCCCTCAGACAGCAGTGCTGGATGCAACTGTTAGTCCTCTCAGAAATACAGAAGCTCAGTGGAAGGGGACAAGGGAGAACGTGGAGCCCAGGCCCCTCAGGACCAGGCGTCTGGTTTGATGACAGCAATAGAAGCCAGACTCATCTAAGAGCTTTATAGATACTGTACCTCAGTTAAGCCTTCCAGCAAGCCTGAGAGGTCGGGACCTTATTGTCCCGACTCTGCCGATGAAGAAACTAAAGCTCAGAGATACGGGAGCGGGTGGGCTTGTCTGTTGGGCAATAGCAGATAGCGGGGGCTCTCGGGCACCCTCTGCGTTGGTTGCCGTGGACAAAAAGACACATTCGGGTCCATTTATGCAGGGCTCTGGGATACCTGTCTGTCAGAAACCACTCCGATCGCTGCCGCTGCTGGAACTCGGCATTGCTCTGTCCAGCCTATATAGTAAGCAGCCGTGATAAAGAGCTTCGCAGTGAGGACTCACGAGCGAGTGGACTTAGGACGGCACCTGCCTCTGACTGCCACTCCTAGCAGAGGAGGACGTGTCTGCTCCGTTCTGTAGTGTGCAAGGCACCTAGGTTTGGGGGGGTTGTGCTTTTTTTGGTAAAGATTTCATCTATTTATTCAGAGAGAGAGCATGCATGCACAAGGGGTGGGGGAGGGGCAGAGGAAGAGAGAGCATCCTGAGCAGACTCCCCGCTGAGCGTGGAGCCCGATGAGGGGCTCTGTCTCACGACCCTGAGATCATGACCGGAGCCAAAATCAAGAGCCAGACGCCCAACCAACCGAGCCACCCAGGCACCCCAAGGCACCTTGGTTTTTATAGGAGCTCGGTAACTACTTGGGAGGAAATTCCAGTAAACCTGATGTACCTTCCAGTTCTTTACAGTAACCAGCACTGCTGACGAGCTGGTGACAAAGGTTTAGTTGATATTCCCTTTGTCTGGAACACTCATCCCCACACCCTTGCATGGCTGCTTCCTCTTGTCTCAACTCAGGGTCTCAACTCAGATGTCACCTCCTCAGAGGGACGGCCCCTGCCTCCCCTCGCTAGTGCTCCCTTCCCAATAAATCCATCATACCTTCCTGCGTTAGTCCTTCAGAGTACCTGCCATTCCCTCAGTAGGTAATTCATGGTCATGATAAAAAATTCAAAAGGTACCTTTAAGATAATACAGAGAAGGGGCGCCTGGGTGGCTCAGTCGTTAAGCGTCTGCCTTCAGCTCAGGTCATGGTCCCGGGGTCCTGGGATCGAGCCCCGCATCGGGCTCCCTGCTCCGCGGGAAGCCTGCTTCTCCCTCTCCCACTCCCCCTGCTTGTGTTCCCTCTGTCACTGTTGTCTCTCTCTCTCAAATAAATAAAATAAAATCTTTTAAAAAAAAGATAATACAGAGAAAGTATAAGTCTCTCTTCCACTCCTACTCCCCACCCATGCTCTTCCCCAGTGGTACCCACTGTTAGGTTTCTCTGTATGTTTCCAGAGCTAGTGGATGCATTTCTAAACATAGATGTTTTTTTTCCCTCCATGCAAATGGCAGCATATCATAACCCTTTTCTGCACCTTGCTTTTTTTCCACTTAATACATGTTGGAGAGCTCATCCTATCAGTATATGTAAAGATGTCTCTCATTATTTTGAAGGGCTACATAACATTTCATCCCTTGGATGTGCAATAATTTATTTAGCCAGACCTCTGTTTCTGGGCGTTTAGCTTGTGTTCATTCTTTTGCCATATTATCACCTGCACTGTACATACCTTGTTCTGCTTACGTACAGGTGTATCTGTAGACAAATACCTGGAAGTAAAATTGCTTGATCAAAGAAGTCTGTGCAAACACTACTTTTTATTTTTCTGCTCATGCATCCTGTCATTCATACAGAAATTAAAAGTAAGGTTTGGAAACTCGTACAGCAGTGTGGCCGAGTAATTTTGTATCTGCTGAATCTAATAATAAAAAATTGAGGGGCGCTTGGGTGGCTCAGTTGGTTAGGCGACTGCCTTTGGCTCAGGTCATGATCCCGGAGTCCTGGGATCGAGTCCCGCATTGGGCTCCCAGCTCAGCAGGGAGCCTGCTTCTCCCTCTGACCCTCTCCCCTCTCATGCTGTTTCTCTCTCTCTCTCTCTCTCAAATAAATTAAAAAAAAAAAAACTTAAAAAAAATAAAATAAAATAAAAAATTGAGATTTAAATTGTTTTCATTTCATCTTTCTAGTAATTAATTTTTATTGCATTTTTCAAAATTATCTGTCCATGATCGGAAATTTTAACAACTGACCCTTCACCATAAATAGTTTGAGAGGCACTGATCGGGACAACTCCAGCCAGAAGGGAAAGATGCTTCTTCCCAGAGAATTGAGTAAAAAGATGTATGTCAGGTTCCCTCCTACTGTTTTCTAAGCCAGTGACGTGTCATCGTGGCCATTTATCATCACTACTCATCGGCTATCTTGGGATCTCTTTCTTCACCCTGTAGATGACGTTACCATGGTCATCTGCCCTGGAATTGCCAATCACAGCGAGAAGCAGTACATCCGCACCTTCGTCGACTATGCCCAGAAAAATGGCTACCGGTGCGCCGTGCTCAACCACCTGGGCGCCTTGCCCAACATTGAGCTGACCTCACCGCGCATGTTCACCTACGGTAAGTCCCGGCACGGCCGAGTGGAATCCCCCTTACTGTTCTCACCACAAGTGTGCTGTTACTTCTGTCCTGCTTTACCTTTCTGAGTTCAGAATTTATGCCCATCTGGAGAGGCAGTGGGGCACGTGGTTATACCAGCAGCCAGGGTGTACTGGGCGTTTATGATGCCATGCTTCACATCAGCCTTTCCGATGGGCCCCAGAGCTACCCCCAGCTCATCCTGCCTCCTGGACACAGAGAGTGAAAATCACAGGGGCAGGGCTCCCCCGAGGCCCCCTGCTGGTAGGTAGGTGTCAGAGCAGGGCCAGGAGCCCCATAGCCCATGCCCTGCACCACTGAGCGATCCTGACGCCCATTCCTCAGGACTCTTGTGACTGGCTGGCAAGGGTTGTGATGAGACACATGTGTGGCCGTGGGAAGGGAGTCTGGCACATCAACAACTCATTGAATTCCAAGTTCCTTGAAGAGAGGAACTGGATCTCCTCTTGAGACAGATGCTTCTTGCCTTTAATTGAAGTCGTCCCGCATTGGCGAAGGCTCTGTCTTCCAGATTGCCCGTCCTTGATTCTTATTTAAATCTCCCTTCATATTATAGATGCACACATAAATAATAAACACATAAAATATGTGTTTGAATACGCACAAACCCTGGGGTTGCTTATAACCAAATAAATTACTGTGCATTTTAATGGGAAACAACTGAAAATTGCATCTACAATCTCACCATAACTATAATTTCCTATTTGTTTATCTTCCCATTCCTTCATCTGTGTGTACATAGTTTTTATTTAGGTGCAGAGTGTGTATATCTATGGTGACTTAATTTAAATAATCTTATATTCACTAGCATAAACGTGCATAGTCACTACATTTAATCTTTTTAAGGGCCACGTTGCTGTTATTACTCTGTTATTGTTTATCTGACCATTCCTCTCTGTAGTCCATTTAGCTTATTTACAGTTTTTCAGCATTTTAAATAATGATGCTATAAATATCTTTCGCCTAGAATTTGTTTTTCTCTTTAATGACTACCTTGGGCCGAATTTCCAGGACTAGAATTTCAGAGTCAACATTTGGTATGCCTATTTGTCCATATTGTCAGATTGTCCTCCAGCAAGGTTGTTGCGGTTTATGCTGCTACTGGTGATGTGTAGGGTGCGGGTCGGGGAGCGTGAGCGGGGGCACCTGCTCTGTACCAGGCAGGCTGTCCTGCACCCTACTGCTTCTCCACACTCACTCCCACGACTAAAGACACCATGTTACACACTCTTCTGTTCAACAGTGCAGTTGGTGGCCTGAAGATCCAGATGTACAGACAACTCAGGAACAGGAGAAGAGTGAGCATGTGGGAGACGGATCAGATCCAAAAGGCAGAAACAGGCAGAATCTTACAAAAATGAAAACAATGGGGAATGATTATAAGGTCCCACACTTGTATATAAAAATCCGTCTGCACAAGTTGAGGATAGGGAGGCATGGCTTGGCCTCACTCGGGACCCCAGGCAGAGACAGACTTGGGAGTGCTATCTAACTGCATGCACCATCTGCCAAAAACAAGACAAGAAATGCCACCGAGGGCACTTAACGTGTGCCCAACCCAGTGCTGATGTCTTACACAGACATAATCCCTTTAATCTGCACAGCAACCAGTGGGACACTTAGTGAAATTGTGATGAAAAGGCAGACAGAGGCACAGAGAGGTTAAGTAATTGGGGCAAGACATAGGGTCAGTAAGCCAGTAAGCAGGAGAGCTAAGAGAAGGGCCTGGATCTGGCTGCTCCAGGGTCCAGGATCATCTCAGAGCTAGTAGAAGTGCTGGGTGTGTGTGGTCCAGGTCCCCTGCCTCCAGGAGTGCCGTGCTAGGGGCCGTGGGGAAGGGACACTAGATTGGGAGACATTCACACACAAGCCGGGGGATTGGCTGAAGGAGCAGAGAAGAGTAGGCTCGGTGTGGCACAGAGACAGTCCCTGCCCCCCGCCCTGCCACTGACTTAACCTCAGTTCCAGATTCTTCAACAGCCCCAAATGGGGGTTACAACTGTACAATTAAACGTGGGTAACTAAGGCCTTAGCAGGTAGCTGAGCACCTCACATATAGTAGCCATCCGTTAAATGTTCAGTTTATTCTTCAAATACTTGAAGATCTGTTCATGCGCGCGAGGGATTAGCCGTGCTCTCTGCGGCCCAGATAAATAAGATACGTTCCATCAGTAAATCATCACACCACAGGGTGATGGGTGAGGAGGCCGCAGCAGAGGGGAACCAGCCTGTCTCTGTAGGGAAGCAGTGGTGTTGCGGAAGGAAGGATTCTTCCAGGAAGAGCATTTGAACTGGGTCCTCAGGGTCCCATGGGTTGGAGCTCCTAAACCGAAGGGAGCGGGCTCCGGGGGAGGACGGCGTGCATAGCTGCCTCTTAAAAGAGAGTGGTATGTCGGGGCTGGTGAGCTGAATCCCAACAAGGAGAATCCACGGGGCGAAGTCAGCCCGTCCAGGGAGAGCTCAGCCCCCCAAGGTTTTCAAAGTCAGTTAACTCTTTCCTTTCATTTGTTGTTACAGTTTGTTTCGTCAGAATTTTAGAAGTAAATGCCTATAGTTTGTTGTACTCCGGTAGTTTTCCAGAGAGGCGGATGACCTAGAAGATACGTTTCCTCTTCGGTTTTTAAAAAAACCTTCTTGTTAGAGAAATGTTCAAAATATACAAAAGTAGAGAGAATAGTAAATGAGCACCATTCAGCCTCAACAGTTACTCAATTTATGGCCAATCTCGTTTCATCCACAACCCCCTTCCTGCCCTTTCCTTCCCTTTCGAAGATTATTTTGGAGCTTGTCCCGGAGAGCCCTTCCTTCCATCTGTGACTATTTTAGTGTATGATGCTAAGCTACGCAGACTCTTTGTAAACTGTTTTAGTTCGCTAGGACTGCCCTCACAAAATACCACCATCTGGGTGGCCCAAACTACAGACATTTATCTTCTCACAGTTCCGGAGGCCGGGAGTTCAAGTTCAAGGTGTGGGCAGGCTTGGTTTCTTCTGAGCTTCTCTCCCAGGCTTGTAGGTGACTCTTGTCTTGTGCATCCGTGTGTGTGTGTGTGTGTGTCTCCCTCTGTCTGTGTCCTACTCTCCTCTTCTTACAAAGACACCAATCAGGTTGGATTAGAGCTCAACCCTAATGACCCTGTTTTAACTTAATTATTTCTCTAAAGGCCCTTTCTCCAAATACATTCATATTCTGAGGCAGCCGGGGCTAGGACTTCAACATACGAATTGGGGAGGACACGGTTCAGCTCATAAAAGAACATAAGCACAATGCCACCATCACACCTGAGACTCCAGCATTCCTTAATAGCAGTTCAGTTTCCCCAACTGACTTCTTTCTTTGTACTGGATTCAGGATCCAAATCAGTTCCATACGTTGCAGTTGGGGGATAGGTTTCTTAAGCCTCTTTTATTTTGTTATTATTTTTAGTATTACTGTCCCTCCCTCTTTCTTCCCTTCCTCTATTTTTCAGTGGAAAAGGTAAAAGAAAGCAGAGCCATCTTAAGCCTCTTCTGAATCTCCTTCCCTTCACTTTTCATAGAACCCCAACCACGTCGGCCTCGTCCGTGTGGGAGGACCGGATGTGACATTAAGGGGGCTCGGGTTCCCAGGACATGCAGCACGTCCGCCGACACCAGGCACCGGCCTGAGGGCTGCCGATCATAGGTCTGCCCCAGCTCTGTCTGGACGGCTCTTCTCTGGTCTTGACTCAGCTTCTTCTTGTCGTTCGGGTCTCAGCTAAGATGTCACCTTCTTGGAAGGTCCTTGTCCCCTGCCCTCACCCCCCATTCTCTAATCCCCGGTCTCCCCGAGTCCATTCCATGGGAGCCAGTGGTGTTTGTGCCCAGAAAACTGCTCAGCCCTTAGAAGGTGCTCGCTGCATCGATGCTGACTGGGGACGGAGGTGAGGGCCGTGAAATGACTGTCTGTAAGGTGATCTTGGCAAACCACGTCTCAAACCCATGCCCCTGATGGTCATAAGAGCCTTCCCTTGTGCAAGCCACGCTGCTCTTGAGCAGATGGTGGGCCATCAAGTCACCGCGGACACCTCTTTTTGGCCATTGGAGACTGATCTTGACCAGAGGAAAACTACAGAGGGTGTTAACAGGAAGCCTTCCATTCTTCTTTTCCTGTTACACAACCCCCCTCAGATCTCTCCGAGAACATCATAGAGGACCTTTCCCCACGTATCAGACTGACTGTTCCAGACCACATAAGCACCAGTCCCTTGCCATTGGACGTCTTGGCTGATGTGATTAGAAATTGTGAAAAACAGATCTCTCGCAAACAGAAGACTTTCACATTCTCGTGACTTAGAGTCCTTCATGCTGCCTTTGAAGGATGAAGTCATTAAGGAAAATCCTGCATGACAACAGTTCCCATGTAGCTCACACTGACTCACGAGGGCCAGGGCACGCTGAGCATGTGCATGAGCTGCTTCGCCTGAACCCCGCTGACATCCGGAGGTGGGTGCTAATGTCCCCACTCCACAGGCTTGCCCGGGGTCCCACCACCCGTAAGTGACAGAACCAGGCTTCAGACTATGTGGTTCTCAACCCCAGTCAGCAGCAGCTCTGGGGTGGTGCACGTTTCCTATGCAGGATATTGTTCATGAGGACTAGACAGGAGCAGGGAGGCAGCTGAGCATTTCAAAAGACTTTTCCCCCACTTTGGTGACAGTGGTCATCACTGTTTATATGAATAACGTTTGTTGTGGGGCGGGCACCGTTCTGAGTACTTGATAGGATGTATTAAATGAGCCATTGCCCTTTTGCAGACGAGGAACCCGAGGCCCAGCGAGGTTGCGCAACTTGCTCCAGATCACAAAGCTGATGAGCAGGTGGCCCAGGTTTCCCACCCAGACAGTCGAGTCCTGAAGCTCGTGCTTTTGAACAACGGGCTACATCGCCTCTCTATGTGACAGACCGAATCCTGCTGACACTTCTCAGGAGCAAGGAGAGAGTTCCCACCCACTCAGACACATTTTAGGTTGAAGGCAAAAGTGTATCCGGGAGCTTCTCAGAGCCATAGCAGTGGGCCTGGTGGGTTCGGGCTCTGCTCTTTTGTTCATCCAGCATCCGAGAGACATTCATGGGGCCAGCCCCTGTGAGGAGAACACAGGGGGCGTGCAGAGTACCTGCCGCCTTGATGCTCCCAGGCTGCTTGAGGAGCTGCTCGCCATGGGATGGGGAGGTGGGGAGCACACTCAGAATCAGTGTGAGTTTCTTGGCTGCGTTTGTCTAAAAAGAACGTTGACCAGACCTTGTCCTTTTCAAGAACAGGGACCAGATTTTGGTTTTCAATTCTTACGTGATTTTTTTACATTCGTCTCCTGCAGGTGGTATATCGCTTAGAGACGCTCAGGAAATGTCCGCATAAGGAAAGAGCCTGTGTTTTAGAGTCCAGCAGATGGGGGTTTGCACACCTAGTTCCCCCAGGCTGTTGAGAAAGTTAGCATTAATATAAAAGTGTGTAGCACGGAGTCCAGCAAGTAGCAGTAAATAGCAATGACTTTTTCTGTTTTCCGCTCTGTGTTTTCCGGGAACCGGCTTAGAGGAGAAAAGGCGGACGTTGACGTGAACAGCCAGATGATCTTGCCTCTGCCTCAACCTCATGCAGTTGAGCGCATGTGAACTCTTGCAAGGACCCGTTGAGAAGCTGTGCTTGCCAAGCAGAGAACCCTCTCTGGCTTGAGTGTGCTCTAAGTTATGAACTCCGTACAGAGACAGCCAGGCCCTGGCGGTGACCTTGAAGGACGCAGGTCGTGCTTTCTGACTGCCTTGCCCCCCGGGGCTGGGGCTGGGGCTGGGGTCAGCCGCCTCCAACTCAGTGCTGCTGGCTGCTGGCTACAGAGCCAGCTCTGACAGTCACTATGGGCGAGTTGTTTTTATTTTACCAATGCTCTTTTCGCTGTATTTCAGCCTTCTAAAAATTCGTTTCATTCTTAAAAATTTTTTTTCACCACTTGCTGCAGTATGGTTTGTATATATATATATATATATATATATCTTTTTTTTTTTTTTTTTGAGAGAGAGAGCGAGCGAGCAGGGGGAAGGCACAGAAGGAGAGGGAGAAAGAGAGAATCTTAATCAGGCTCCACACCCAGCATGGAGCCCAACGCAGGGCTCAATCTCACGACCCTGAGATCATGACCTGAGCCGAAATCAAGAGTTGGATGCTTCAACGGCTGAGCCATCCAGGCGCCCCTATAATTCATATATTTTTTAAGCTAGAAAATATTAAATATTTCTTTTGTGATGAATTAAATTGGATTAAATGAAATGACATTAGCTGATCTGACCATAAATAAAATGTGAAACCATTAGGATGACAAGAGTGGAACCCACAAGAGTGAAATTTTTCAGTCTTTTAAATTTCTTATTGAGCTTGGGTACTGTACCAGATCAGACCAAGTACACAACCCTATCACGTGGATGAGAAATAAATAACACTTAAGGGGCGCATGGGTGCCTCAGATAGTTAAGCGTCTGCCTTTGGCTCAGGTCATGATCCCGGGGTCCTGGGATCGAGCCCCGCATCGAGCTCCCTGCTCAGGGGGAAGCCTGCTTCTCCCTCTCCCCTCCCCTTGCTTGTGTTCTCTCTCTGTCTCTCTCTCTCTGTCAAATAAATAAAATCTTTAATAAAATAAAACAAATAACACTTAAAAATGATAGAAGATGTAGAAGTCTTGAAGATTTTTTTGAAGTGTACTTATTCTAAAGAGCCTAATCTTTTTTTTTTTTTTTTTTTTAGATTTATTTATTTGACAGAGAGAGAGATAGCGAGAGAGGGAACACAAGCCGGGGGAGTGGGGGAGGGAGAAGCAGGCTTCCCGCCGAGCAGGGAGCCCGACGCGGGGCTCGATCCCAGGACCCTGGGATCATGACCTGAGCTGAAGGCAGCCGCTTAACCAACTGAGCCACCCAGGCGCCCCATCTTTAATGGAAATACTATAGCAGTGGACGTGTTGGCTGTTTGTTGACTGAATTGATTTTCTAGCCCAGACACTGTTTGGAATATAAGTATTTTTGTCAGTGGTAATGCAGGAGACTGGTAAATTAAGGAAGCATTTTGTTTCATCTTTCTGTCTTTGGCTAAATGCCTTATCCTAATTGTCCAGGATTCATGTTCAGAGTAGAGTACAGCTGCGTCCAGTCCACCAGCCAAGGAAAGAACTGGAAACCAGCATCATCCAGCTGTGGTTATTCTGACCTCCGTTTCAAAGATTGCTCTTGAAACTGAGCCAGGTGACAAAGAGACTGTGAGTCCGATCTTGAGGATAAGAGAGAAAATTGAGGATTTTTAAAGTCACTTCTGTATCAGGTGAAAGGAATAAAAACAGCCTGGCATTGGCCCCGACAAGGTGACCAAGTCCTGAGGTCACAAGCCTCTGACCGAACACCGAGCTGGGGCATTGTGACCTTGAACATGGTCTCAAAGATTTAAATTGCCTTCCCTAGGGGTTTATACACAGAAGTGGGCCCTTCCCTTATTTCTAAACACTTGAATTTCTGGCATCAGACGTCAAGCTGAGAAGAGGTGTCTGAAATCCCAGCACTGTCTTCTGTGGCTTGGAGGAGGAATTCCGTAATGTCCAGCTGAGTTTAATACTGGAAAGTTTTGTTTTGTCAACTATCTTTTGGAACCACAAGGGAAGGCCAGAAAACTTTGCCTTGCTCAGAAGGCAGCATGTCAGTCTCAGAAGGGAGGGAGGTCCTGTACCTGGGGCGACCCCATAATTTCACATCCCAACTGCATTACTTTTTTTTTTATTAAAGATTTTATTTATTTATTTGAGAAAGAGAGAATGAGAGACAGAGAGCACGAGAGGGAAGAGGGTCAGAGGGAGAAGCAGACCCCCCGCCGAGCAGGGAGCCCGATGTGGGACTCGATCCCGGGACTCCAGGATCATGACCTGAGCCGAAGGCAGTCGCTTAACCAACTGAGCCACCCAGGTGCCCCCAACTGCATTACTTTTGAGAGTGAAAGAGAACCTTACTAATGACTGCATCAGAATGACAAACTCCAGGACTCTCCCAGGCAAACTAGGATGTACAGCTACCCTACTTAGCACGCTGTAGAGATCACCCAGGATCCAAGACATCTTGCCGTAAGGAGGTGCAAACAGCGATTTTTAAGGAACTTCTATTTTGTTTTTATACTGCTCAATCAATCTGAAGATCTTTGATCAGATCATGAACATAGATGTTTTGATCAGCTTCTCATATCTACCATTTTAATTGATGCAGACTCAATTTTGAGTCGTATTCATGATTCCAGATTGACAACCACAAGTCGCATGGCCTCTACAGCAGTTGAGTGTTGTGATGGCAGAAGGACACGGTGGGAAGAGGAGGAAGGAGGAGATGGGTGAAGGGAGAGAGAACGTGACAGTGAAGGTGGTGAATTTGCAGAAGCTCAAGCATCTTGGTAAACCATCTGGCGAGATCATATGCTGGGAGTCACTGTGCGTTGAGATGGTGCCAAGGGGCCAACGTTAGGGAATGTGGCGGGGGAGGCAGTTAAATATCCAGAGTAGAACTGTGGAGAAGCAGATTCTGGCTTCCAGCATCAGATCTGGATACTTAACCCGAAGAGGGCGGGGTTAGGTAATTCTGTACGTGCGCAAACGAAGCTAAAAGCGCTCGTTTGTGAAATCCGTTTCAGAGATAAGGACGAGCCCAGCTCATCTACTGCACAAAGAGGGCTCTCGCTTTATTCCTGCAGCTGTTCTCCTCCTGAGTGACTCAGCGGTGCGGTGGCTTTCACAGCTCTGAGAAACGACAGGGCCTGCTGGCCCCCAGACGCCCGCCGGGAGCCACCTCGTTAGCCTGTCCAGATCATTCTCTTGACTTACACTTAGTGGCAAAGATATTGAGCTACTTCTTTCCTGTCCACAGCACAGTCACCACACTCAGACTGGCCAGTGCCGTGTGCTTCCGTGCCAGGGGATTCAAACCTCCTCCTTACGCTGCTAACACGTGTGACACGCCCACCACGTTCCCGGCATGGGAAACATAGAGATGACTCAGAGTCTCCATCCACAAGGAGCACCGAGTCTGCATCCCCGTATTCGAGCCCACTTAGTCACGTTAGCGCCACTGGGAACTGGCTTTCATGAAAGTAGCTCTCGGGTAGCCTTAGCCTTATTTTTTTTTTAGATTTTTATTTATTTATTTGAGAGAGAGAGAGAATGAGAGAGAGCACATGAGAGGGAGGAGGGTCAGAGGGAGAAGCAGACCCCCTGTCGAGCAGGGAGCCCGATGTGGGACTCGATCCAGGGACTCCAGGATCATGACCTGAGCCGAAGGCAGTCGCTTAACCAACTGAGCCACCCAGGCGCCCTAGCCTTATTTTTCTTGAGGGGTGTGAGGCTGAAGAAAAGGTCTTTCCTGTTCTCAGCAGGTTGCCTTTCCAAGATGGCCCTGTGGTACGCATCTCTTCAAAGCCAGGTTAGCGTCTCGTGTTTCGTCTTGCCTTTAAAAGCTGCCGCAAGATTAGATACCCAAATCTTGTTACTGGTGCTAATCCCGTAAGGATTAAATACCCAGAGCCTCATTAAAATCCTCCTCATATGAAATAACAGATCGCAGTAGCTTTTAGTAGAACAGTCCAGGGAGCGGCTCCCAGCCACTGAGAGTGTCTGGTAAACTCTCATCAGGTGGAAATCCCAGGAGGACCCAGCGCCTAGCAGAAGGCGGATCCTGGCGCTGGGCGAACACCATACCCTTGCTTGGGAGAGGAGCTCTTCACACAACACCCAACAGCTTGTCCAGCGTTAGGCAGAGCTGGCCCTTTACCCAGATGAGGTATATTTGGAGTTAATTAAATTGAGGCTCCCCAGGTGCCTACACAATTAGCTGTAATTGCTCCCCAGTAGTGTAGCAAATCTGAGTTTTGTAACTGCCCCAGTGACATCTGAACATCTGCTCTAGTCCTCAAATAATTAGTCTCAAATCTGAGTACAGACAGACGGGTCCAGGAGCGCCCGGCTGGCTCATTCAGTGGAGCACATGACTCTTAATCTCAGGGTTGTGAGTTTGAGCCCCACGCTGGGTGTAGAGATTGCAGAAATAAATGAAACTTAAAAAAAAATTTTTTTTTTTAAATACTATTTAAAAAAAAAAAAGACCGGTCTAAGAGGAATCAGGTGATGAGAAAGCAAAGACTTTTAATAATGAAAAAATAAATCCCTGCGGTACTATTACTTGTGTCGATTTGTGTTATGAGGCAAAGGACTTGGGTTTGGGGTTAGATGTGGATCCAAAGTCCTGCGCTTCCCGCCCGCTCACTGTGTGAGGTCGGGCAAGTCATTCCATCCCTTTGGATCTGCTTCCTCCGCTGTGTTTACGTTCCCAGGACAGGGCCTGGGGCACAGTGCACCCAGGCTTTCGTCCCTTCATTTAGGTGGTACTGACCCAGTGGCCACCCTGCACCTGGCCCCACAGATGCAGTGGGGAACAAGACCGAGCATGTCTTTACTGTACGGAGCACATCACCTAGTAGAGGTTCCTTCCATATTAGAACAAAACATAGAGTTATAAATAGCCAAGGGATGAATGAAATTAGGCAGAACCCCAAGGAAATAGTGGAAAAGTGAGGATTTTAGTAACAATTTAAAATAAGTCCCTTGATACCCTTTCTCATGCGAGCAAATGATGTTCCCATCATTAGCTGCACAAACCTCTTCTCCAGCATGAGTGGGTGTCTCCACGCTGGGTGTCTGGAGCCTAGCTGAAACTGGCCTAAAGGGACTTAAACATATTTTTTTTATTCTTTATTTTCGCCGGGCTTTTTAACTAGCTGGAATTTTATTGAAAAACTGGTGTCTGTACATAATAAAACCATTCCAGGGGGGCGTTTGGTGGACCTGGAGGAGGTGTCTGGTTGTGTAGAAACCTGGCTTTGAGGAGATGCTCGGAAAGCCGCTACCAGGCCAACAGCCCTGCTGCGGAAACTTCCAAAAGGTGGAGTAGCGCCTCCCTATGGGAAGGTCGCTTACTGCAGGCGGACAGGAAAGGAGGTCTGTGAAGGGATGGCCCCCAGGCAGAGAGGAGCTCCAGAAGCACCTTTCCCAGATTGTCGGAGCCAGAGCGTTCCCCGTTCCTACATCAGTGGTTCTCAGCCCTGGCTGCACTTCGAAGGCACCTGGAGATCTGGTAAAAGACCAGGCCCCACGCCCAGACAATTCGGATTCAATGAGCCGGTGGCGAGGGTGGGGGTGGGGGGGCAGGCATTAGGTATTGGTGTTTTACAAGATCCCTGGGTGATTTTAATGGGCGTCAGATCAATGCAATCGGATTGAAGAACACTGTTTTGGAGGAAAATCTAGAAACCTAGATTAGCCTTTTTGACTGTTAAGCTACAATGACTTGTTTCAAGTAATTTAAACCATGGTTTACATGGTTTGGGCAGTGTTTACATGGGTGTAAGCGTGTACAAATTCATTGTGCACTTTCCTGAGTGTTATGTTATGCCTTGTCAAATAAAAAGAAAAAAGAACAGGGCAGGGGCGCCTGGCCGGCTCAGTCGGTGGAGCGTGCAATACTTGATCTCAGGGTCGTGAGTTCGAGCCCCACGTTGAGGGTAGAGAGGACTTAAAAAAAAAAAAAAGAATAGGGCAGATTTCTGTGTATTGTTATACAGTGGCTTCCAAGACATATTGTTAAAAAAAGAAGAAGTAAACAAGGTACTAAATCTGTGTGCTACCACTGACATTTTTTCGAAGAATATGAGAAATTACCAGTTACCACATCTCTAATGTTACTTGAATTTTGTGCCATATGCATGTTTTACCTATTCAAAAAATATAGGTTCCTGGGCCTGGCCCCCATCTTACTAAATCAGCTCGTCTGGGGGTGAAGCCCGGGGCTGCCCATGTCCAGTGTCCTCCCAGGTGATCCTCTACCCACTGTAGTTTGAGAACCGCCCCCCAACCTGGGTTGTGCTGGCCCGCCTGAGGCTGTGTCCCTCCATGAAAGGAAGCCGTAAGAGGCGCTTGCCCGAGGCTCAAAAGGCAGCATCCCCCATGGCTTGCTGGTTAGGGAAGAAGCTGTTCAACTCTCATGAGGGACGGCCAGACCTCTGAGCCCCTGCCGAGGTCAGCAGCCTGTTTCCACTGTAAACCCAGTCTCCTCATTGCTGGTCTGTCGTGTGCGTGTGTCTTGCCAACATCCGTAAATTTCCCTGTTAGGTTTTATTTTAAGTTGGCTCCCCGAGGATCCTGGGGTCAGGTCTCGGAAGGATGTGACAAATCCCTTCACCCGTGGATGGCACTAACCTCCTCCTCTTAGCAAAGCTGCGGAGAGAACACGGCTTCGCAGGCTTCCCAGTGGGACCAACTGAGATCATGCCTCCCAGACAAACAAGGCCCTCTCCGCACAGAGGTCTCCGCTGTGTGTTTCTCAATGAGCCTGCCTCCCTCGGCACTCTGTCCTTACGTCACCAAGGACATTTTATCCTAATCCTGTAGGGCATCCTGGCCGTCCCTCCAGACTGAAGTTTGTCTTTCCTTCCTTCCCCCACGCCGACAAGAAGTTCCCATAAATAACATCCACTTGGTTCTTTTCTTGACACCATGAGTCATTGTACACATGGGTATAGCATCCTGTTTTGTAGCCGAAGAAGCTAATCCCAAAGGGTTTTGTGGTTGCTTCTGTATCTGTGTGCGAACGGCTGTGCTCACGACGCCCTGGATATCTGTTTTCATTTCCATGTGCCTCTAGACAGGTTTTTCCACAACCCACCTTCAGAGAGTGTTGCACATCTGTGTGATACGTGGTCCCTCCCCTCATGGGCACCACTGAGGTTGGGTCTCCTCTTATACAGAGGAGCATCTGGAAACTTCTCTCCAGGTAGCCAAAGAGAAGTGTTTATGCCTCCCTCCCTCCCTCCCTCTCCATCCACCCCCCCACACACACACACACACTTCTCTCTCTGTTAGCATCTTGGCACGCACTCAGGAGCCCTCCAGCTCTCTCTCCAGGGCAGTCATTTTGTCGCTCCTAAAATGACTGAGTGGTCTCACCTCTCTGCCCACAGGCTGCACCTGGGAATTTGGAGCTATGGTAAACTACATCAAGAAGACGTGTCCCCAGACCCAGCTGGTCGTCGTGGGCTTCAGCCTGGGTGGTAACATCGTGTGTAAATACTTGGGGGAGACTCCGGCAAACCAAGAGAGGGTCCTGTGCTGCGTCAGCGTGTGCCAGGGGTACAGTGCTCTGAGGTGAGTGACGTCCGCGCCCCACCTCTCCCTCCCTCGGGTTTTTGTTGAGATGCCCCGGGACACCGGCACACATCTGTGAAGACCAGAGGAAACGCGGTGGCGGACCGAGCAGAAGCGTGTGGGTCCTGGAGTCACCCTGTCTTGCTTTCACGTCATACACTGGAGCGGTCTTACCAGACTCCTTAAGGCCGATCTGCAGCTATATTTGGGGATCAGGTCTGTAACTGAATAAGCCAAAGGCCCCCATAACAGCTGCGGTTCCCCTATGGAGTCTCTGTGAGGTGACTTAACCTGTTCATGCTCCAGGAGTTTTGTAGGACCGTGGGTTTATGGAAGAACTCAAGAGCCAGAATCTGAGAGCTGGGCCTTATGATGGCAGAGCCCTCCTGCCTCCGGGAGCGTTGAGTCTCAGGTGGCATGGGGAAGGGGTCTCTCGAAACCCCTTAATCTGTGCCCTCACCTTCAAGTGTCCATCTCTCATAGACACCCCAGACATTACCACAAAGGAGACGACCTGGCCGATAAAGGTTTACCTCGCCCCTTAGTCTCCTGCCAGCAGAGCCCCACAGGATGAGCCCTAGGAGGGCATTATCGGCTCTGCCTCCTCATCGAGAACAGTGTTGTCCCAGATCTCTCGAGAGTCACCATACACAACCCCCTTCATTCACACACACCTCTCCAGACTCTTCAAGTGCATTCACATTTTTCCCCGTACTCCCACTTCACGATAATGTCTTCTATATTTCAAATGGGTATGACCAGTTATTAAAGATCTCTTGAAGAAACCCAGAATTGCATGAGAAAGTAAAGAAAGCCTCCCTTATTGAACCAACCTAATGCCAAACAGTCCTTACAGTTGATAAGTGATTCCTGCCCCTTTTTGCCTCACCTGTATCTCTCTCTGTAGAGTTTCAACCTGTTTCAGCGTTTTCTGAGAGCTAGAGGCTGCCTGATGGTTCCAGAAATATATATCACTGGAATTTGAAGACAGCACGTCCAAAGGGCAAAGGCGGGCCCAGAATTCAGGCTCTGCCCGTGAGGCATCAAGCTGGCCCCAAAGGAGGATTTAAATGTGCCCAAAAGAAGACTTGAAACACAACCCCGATGGAGCCTTTCCTGAGTTCAAGGGCCAAGGCCTGGGTTCCGGTTTTCCTCACCTGCCCTATGGGGATGATAGTAATGCTAAGTAGTGCCCTCCTCAGCGCTGTGGTGAGCGTCAAAGCAGCGGATGCATAGGCAGGACAGGCGTGTAGAAAGTAAGTCGGTGACCGGTAATGATCCTCGGTCTCTGTGATACAAGAAGTGTAGGTTAGGCCAGTGGGTCACAAAGACCAGTCTGGTGAACTGGTGACTGTTTGACTTCGTTAAAAATCACTTGGGGGATCATCTTAGAAATAAATTCAGTTTCGTGGGCCCCAGCCCTGGAGATTCGGACTCAAGAATCTGGGGCATGGGCCCAGGAATCTGCATTTGGACACATTTCACAGGTCACTCCTGTTATGTAGCCACATTTAGCAGCCAGTGGGCCTGGGGACCTCAGTGGCCCCTCCAGCTCTGCTGTCGCCGGACGAGGTTGGTCCCCTCATCCTCCTGCTGGGAATCCTCCCCTTCAGTCGCCTCTGTGCTCTGGAGAGCCAGCTGAAAGGACTCGTCCCTTTACCTTGGCTTGACTAGAAATATCCAATTCCCAGTTCGTAGCCATTATGTAACCGGGGTTAACCGAAGTCCCACCGTGCCCAGTCGCTGGGAGAGTAAAGGGCCTACCGCAGAATTCAGGGGAGCAGGGCCTGGCATGAGACCCTGCCTGCTCTCACCTGACGAATGGCCCAGTTTTCAGCAAGCCTGCTATCACCTGTAAAATTGGAATCGCTCGGGTCCCTTCCTAAACCCAGTGGTGTGAAATCACTGTGAGCACGGACTTTGTGTTCAGAGAGCACAGCATTTGATAAGTAGGAGGATGCGGGACCAGTTGGTTTTCTTCCCGCACCCCCCCCCCCCAAAGCCCAAAATCTTAAGTGACAGCAGCTGCATTTCATTTTGCTGCACGAGCGCCACCTGCCGTTGGCAAGAGCACGTGAAATGCGTGTTTGGTGAACTCCGGGTGGGAAACAGGGATTCTAGAGTCTGTGAGGCGCTGTCCCCACCACCCCTCTTTGAGACCTCCGAGATCTTCAGACTCCTGATTACCTACTGTCACATCAACCTCGTCCACTGAGGAGAGAAAGAGGCAGCTTTGTAGCTTTGTCCCCCGACACACTGGAAGGGGTGGGCCCTGGGTATGTGGGCACTGCCCAGGGCTCAGGTGCCCTCAACAGCGTAACCAGACCTACTCACCGAAGGACAGTGCCTTACTTTAAACCAGTGTCACCTTTCTTTCCTGCCAAGGCTTGAGGGCGATGAGCCTTTTCAGCACTGGGACGTGGCAGCCATGCTTCGTTTACGCCGAGGCGGAGCAGGGAGGGCTCGCCTGCCTCAGCAGGGGCCGCACGGGAGTCCATGCCACTGGTAAATCTCGCCTAGTTGAGTCCCAGGAACCGCTTGTCAGTGACCCATCCCCTCGTGCTGGCTTCTCACCCCAGAGCCGACCTGAGGCCCAGAAGCCAGCGCCCGCTTGCCGTAGTTAGCAAAGCCTCGCTGCCGCTAGAGAAGCCCATGTTTGTGATGTGCTGAGCCACCGAAAGGGGGGGGCACAGGTCCCCCAGACTTAGCCGCCTTCCCTCAGCACAAACCGCTGCCCGCTAGTCCTGGAAATGTGTGTGGTCAGACTCAGCCTAACTCGGGGTGAATTCATCATTTGAAACTTTGTTATGAAGACTTCTGATTATAAATTCGTCCAGTGAGTGGTGACCAGACAGGAGTGTGAGAGGGAAAAGAAGTGGTACCAGAAGATGACCTGCAGATGAGTCATCCCGTGACTCATTTGGTTCATTCAGCTAGACACCCTTCTGGATAATGGGGACAGAGCCGCGAACAAGACAGAAAAATTCCCTGCCCTCATGGGGCTTAAAGAAAAGGGAAAGAAAGCTTTTTTTGGACCGGTTTCAGGTAAAATCAATTCTTCATTCCTAAGGAAGCCCTCAACAATCTTGCATTGCAGAATCTGCCGGCGATAGGAGATAGTCTGCGTCTGAGGACCTCACAGCACTTCCTGACTATAGAATGATGTTTGCAAAGCAGCAAACCAAGCACATGTCACTAATAGATTACACGCTAGGTGGGGCGCCTGTGGGGCTCAGTCTGTTGAGATTTGACTCCCGATTTCAGCTCAGGTCCTGATCTCAGGGTCATGGGGTCGAGCCCCACATCTGGCTCCACACTCAGTGTGGAGTCTGTTTGGGATTCTCCCTCTTCCTCTCCCACTCCCCTTCGCTCTCTAATAAACAACTAAATAAATCTTTAAGTAAAATAAAATATTACACACTAGGCATATGGTGCTGAGAAAGTCCTCAGTCCAGTGGGGAGAGATTTGGGAAGGAGGTGAGGGTAGAGAGGTCAGTGGGGTAGGGCCCAGGCGGGGGGGGGGGAGGGGGGCCCTTCGAGGGCAATAGAGAAGTTACCAGATCTCCCTACATCTAGTCCTCCTCCTGGCTGAGTGGGTGTCTGAGCACCGCTGGGTCTTAGCATGGTGTTTTTAAGCAGGCTTTCCTGCTGCAGAGGCCAGGCCCCCACGTTTCTGGCCAAATGGTGTGTATATTCTTTCTTTTGCTCTGAATGGGCGACTCCAGACTGTGGATGCATTTATGACAGGAGCAAGGGGCAAGGGCTGCCATTCATACAGTCCTTCTATCCAGTTACCCCTTCATCAAACCTGTGTTTACAGTGGAAGAGCTGTATGACAGTTTTAGCAATCAGTAATTTTGTATCAGAGCCAAGCGAAGGGGGAGAATCCACTGAGTTTAGACAAAACTCTGTGGGCAGAACTCCAACCTAGGACACAGCTTGGCTTTTCCACCAGTGGGCTGTGAAGCTGACCAAATGGCTTGCCCATGGCATCTTGGGGATTTTTGCTTATTGTTTTTATTGCTAATTTTTTTCTATCAGAAAAACGAGGGTGTGTGACAGACCCTTTCACTTAGTAATCGCATTCCTATAAAAGTACATCCTAAGGGAAAATATCCTGATCAGGCAGAGAGCAGGTTAGTGAGTGGCCATCCCTACCTTTGTCTGAGCTCCAAGCCCCATCCTGCCCCAAAGCTAGGCGGCAATGAAGGATTCTGGACCCAGTCCCCAGTACAGAGATGGTTTTCTTTTGCCTGCACTCTCAAGCTGACCTCTCTGTCCCGGAGCCCCCTTGCCTGGGTCTCTCGGGTCCAGAGGCTCCACTCTCCTTCCTCCCAAAAGCCACACTATTCAAGGCTGGTCTTGGTTTTGCCTCCACTACGGTATGACTCTCTTGTAGGGCTAAGCTAGAGATAACCAGCACAGGTCCAGCATGAGAGATAATCGTAAATTATGATCCACAAAATACAGTGGCAAACAAGGAAGATTTTATATTTTAAAAATCAAGAAAATATGTAACATGACTGAATGTATATATTAAAAGTAGTGAGGGGGGCGCCTGGGTGGCTCAGTCAGTTAAGCGTCCAACTCTTGATCTCAGCTCAGGTCTTGATCTCAGGGTCGTGAGTTCAAACCCTGTACTGGGCTCCATGCTGGGCATGAAGCCTACTTAAAAATAATGATAATAAAATAATAAGATGGGGGGAAATGTAGTGAGGAAGGCAACCATGTAAAAGTATGATAGTAGGGTGGAGGAAATGGGAAGTCCTACTTTAATGGATATAGACCTTCAGATTTGCAAGATGGAAAAGTTCTGGAGATCTATTACACAACAGTGTGAATATACTTAACACTACTGAACTGCATACTTAAAAATGGTTAAGAAGGTTAAAGACTTATGTGTTTTTTACCACCATGATTAAAAATTAAAAAGAAAAAAAGATTGTAGATGGGCAAAGCCTGGAAGAGAAACTCCCCTCCCCAAATAAAAACAGTTTTCTTACATTGGTGTGGTAACATTCCGGGAAAATACTTAATGTACTGTGATTTCGCAGTTTTGTTAGCATGTTGCTTTCAAGGTGTGTTTTAATATTGCCTACATCCACACCCTGTAAATTCATCACTTGCCTTAATTTGCAGCATGCCTGCCTTCTTGTTCCTTTCTGGACTGTTAGAGTCATGGACACCTAGTCTCACAGAACCTCTCTCCTACTGTCACTCTCCATGTCTTCTCGAAGACTCCAGAAAAGCGGTTTGGCCACTCTCATAGCCTCTCAGCACTCTGAGATCTTACCTGAGTCAGATTTGAATTCTTTCTCCAGCTCATTCTCTTCTGACTTCAGTTCATTTTAGTCAATGCTCGGTCCGCTCATTGTGCAAAATATGAGTTGGGAAGTTGAACTTTCTCTGAGCAGCCCCCAAGCCGCATGAAGCAGTTGGCTCAGCTCTTCCTTGCCCTAGTGGATTGCCCTGGACGTGACTATAAATGCCTGTTTCATTTGGACCCTCTTCTAAATGATTTAAAAATCCATCTCCTGGGGCGCCTGGGTGGCTCAGGCGGTTGAGGGTCCAACTCTTGGTTTCGGCTCAGGTCATGATCTCAGGGTCATGAGATTGAGCCCCGCGTGGGGCTCCATGCTCAGTGGGGAGTCTGCTTGGGATTCTTGCTTTGTTCCCTTTACACTTCACGCACATCCCCTTTCCCAGAACCTGAATTTTTTTTTTTTTAGATTTTATTTATTTATTTGACAGAGAGAAAGCGCACAAGCGTGGGGAGCGGCAGGCCTGGAGGGAGAGGGAGAGGGAGAAGCAGGCTCCCCGCTGAGCAGGGAGCCTGATGTGGGACTTGATCCCAGGACCCTGAGATCATGACCTGAGTCAAAGCCAGCACCCCGAAACCGAATTATTTTAAAGCAAATCCCAGGCATCATATCATTTCATCTGAAAATACGTCATTAGTTTGCACTAAAAGACTCTAAGGACTTTGTCTTAAATATAACCACAATACCATTATCATACTGAGAAATGAATGATTCCCTAATATCCCATTTCTACTCAGGGTTCAGATTTCCTTGATTGTTTCACAGAAGTTTTTTAATGGTTGGCTTATTCGAATCAGGATCCACGTAATGCCTATACATTGCATTTGTTGATCTGTCTCAGAAGTTTCTTTGAGTCTCTAGATTCCCCTCCGTGATCTCCTTCCATATATTGTTATTGATCTTGAAGAAATCAGGCCTTTTAAAAAATATATGGAATGAATGTATTTATAACACATTACTCTTGATTAGGTTTTAATAAGCCAATATAAAATTAAGTTTCAGTTTTGCAATTTTATACCCAAAGGTGGTGAAAGCTCCTACGTATGCTGAGTGGTAAAGCAGAGATGCTAGGAATCCGTGTCCGCCAGCACTGAGCGAGATAATGGTTGTAGCATCCTCATCCTGGTCCTCCTTGAGCCCTGGGCCCCTGGGGTCCCCAGAGCCTTTCAGGGAGTGGCCCCTGTGGTGGTCGTCAATCTCGAGATCCTCTGCAGTGCTGGGGCTTTCATGTCTTACATGTATGACCAGCCCCCCACCCCACCGCCCTGCTTCCTTCCCTCTGCATCCCCTCCATACGCAGGTCATACTAACCAAAACAGTTAAGAAGTCAGCAAAGGCAGAAACAGCCCAGGGCCAAAGAAAGCTGGGACAATGAGACTGTCAGCTCTCTGAGGAAGGGGAGCCTGGGTCCAACGTCAGAGGACGGGGTGCTGGCAGAGGAAGCAGGTTTTGGTTCGTGGATTGGGTGACTTCCCTCCTCCCTCCTTGCTCAGACCATGAGGCAAGGGTCCAGATCCCTGCCTTAGTCGGGGTCCTGCTCCCGGTGATCTGGCCCATCCTTTCTATTTCTGCAGTGTTTGGGGAGCCCCTCGTGCATTTATAGAATGGACTTTTGACCTTTGAAGGCAGTCTTAGTCTTCCCTCTGAGTGTTAGCCCATGGTTTAGGAGCGTGTCACAGACCATGAAAGCCACAAGCCCTTTCACTTTTAACCTCCCATTACCTCTTATTTTTTAACCACAATATTACAGGAAATGTTTGCCATTCCAAAACTGAAATGTGGCAGCCTTGGGGAAATGACTTTATAAACTCCCTGGATTTTTCGAAAATACCTGTGAACCACCCACTCCCCTCTTTGGCCATCTGGGATATGAAACCGATGGATGATGTGTGGGAATGGTGACACCCAGATTCATTCCCAGGGCTGGAGCAGGCCTCGAGACTCAGCCATCTGCAAAGTGGGGGTTAGCATGGACTCCGTGGCAGCTGTGGGTTCACATGCAGGGAAGAGAACACTGAGTGGGAAGGGCTGATCCAGGGTTGGGGGAGCGGAGGGGGGGCAGAGTAGCACATTGCCATTTGCTCACCTGCCACGTGGCCAAGGAAATCTGCCATGCCGGCACATAGAGAAAGTTGCACCTTACTGCCCTGGTGTGACCCGCAGCCGGTCTCTTGACCTCTCTGAGTCCATGGTGGTCTCCTAATCTGGAGTGGGGAGAATATTACCTGCCTAGTACCGCTGCCGGGGTGTCAGGCGATGACCCTCATGTCAGGTAGGCCGAGTCACACACTAGCTCTAGGGGCAAAAAGACTTCAGAACCATCCCCGGCAGCCACGCCCAGAAGGAGTGGATCACCGCTCTACTTCTTCCGTTTCCTTGCCCCTTGAATGTTCTAAGGCTAATCGAAAGAGAGCTCAAATGGGGAGCCTGGGTGGCTCAGTCAGTTTAGCGACTGCCTTTGGCTCAGGTCATGATCCCAGGGTTCTGGGATCGAGTCCCACCCGCATCGGGCTCCCTGCTCAGCAGGGGAGTCTGCTTCTCCCCCTCCCCCTGCTCATGCTCTCTTTCACTTACTCTCTCTCTTTCAAATAAATAAGTAAAAATCTTAATAAAAAAAAAAAAAAACAGCTCAAATGGTATGATTTCCCTTTGCTTCTCAAACAGCAACAAAAGAAGTTCTTTTAGGTTTTTCCCTGCACTGTGCCTCTCCACACCCACCCTCCCCTTACACGCTCCCGTTATTAAGCCAGAAAAACCTTCCTGCAGAGGAGGAAGCCGAATAGAGGTGTTCAAGCACGAGTACTGGCAGGTTCTGTGACAAAGAGAAGGCCACCGTGCTGGACGAGGGTGTCGGGACTGTCACCCCCCAAAGCCTGTGCGGCTAGAGAACTTTCTCGCTGGGGCCTCACGTTCAGCAAGGCTGTTTTGGTGTCTCCATCCGTCTCTACGGAGAGTCTGAGTCCACGCGCAGAAACCCGTGTTTCGGGGTCGGGAGCCAGCGCCGCTTTCTCCGGGGTAGAAGTGCTTCGAGCACCTTGTCCAGGGTGGGGGCGCCCGCGCGTCCCTCCAGGCGTGGTCTCTCACTCTGGTCTGCTGTTCTTTCAGGGCCCAGGAGACCTTCATGCAGTGGGATCAGTGCCGACGCTTCTATAACTTCCTCATGGCTGACAACATGAAGAAGATCATCCTCTCGCACAGGTACCAAGCCTCCCACGTTCCCCCAGGAGACGGTTCCTTTCTGAGCTTATTTTCGAGTCACTAAAAGCCAGAACTCTGGTTTCTCCAGAAAAATGTAATGAAGGCAGGGGTGCTTCTGCTTCTCTGCCGGCTGCTTTGTGACTTGCTTAGAAACAAACTTGTCCCGAGCTGCCAAATCCACCAGATCGCATCCTGCCTTCATGATTCCCGATATATCCAACACGAGAAACCCTTCTACACCATTCTTTCCCCAGTTGGAGCAATCCTGAGGGCGGCTTGTCATGGTTTAGGAACCTTTCTCCTTGGGCTACTCTTGGGCTGAAGGATCAAGCATCGTCATCCTCTGTGGGCTCGTGGGGCTCTGACCAGCAGCTGCAGGACAGGGGTCTAGCTGCTGGGCACCACATAGTGTCCACACTGCCCTGTTCACACCTCTGCATGTTCCCCATGCTCGTCTTGCCTCAGTCCTGCTCAGAATCCTCCGTGGGGTAGCCTCTGACCACCGCTTGGAGAAGTCAATAAATATTAGCGATGGTTTTATTGTTATGATTGTTATTATGGATACCGTCCCTCCCGCTTCCCCCGCACCTGCCTTCCCTCTAGCTGGACTGGGCCACACGGAGGCTCACACGCCCTCTGGCCCCTCCCACACCACTGGGGCCTTGCCCAGAATGCCCCTCCCATCATGTCTGCCCACACTCTAGGTCCTCCGTGAAGCCAACTCCTCCACCCCCAAGTTGTGTTTCTGTCGCTTCCCCGGTGTGAATCCTGCATCTTGAACTAAACTGTAAAGCACTGGAGGGCCTGGGCTGGTTTTGATTTCCCCCAGAGCTTGGCACATCATGGGCGCTCAAACAATACAATTTTAGGTGGGGGGTTGATGTCATCCTGGGAAAGGCAATCTGACTGAATGATCACCTGCTTATTTATTTCAGTGGTTCAAAGAAAATAGGGTACTGCCCATCCCAGCCAAGCACCCCAGACTGGGCTTCCTGTGGGCAGGGTTCACGGGGAGTCTGGGCAAGGCTGATGCTCGCAGGCTCCTCAGGCTGCCAAGCTGCTGGGTCCTTGTGACGGGTGGGTGGAGGACAGGAGACGTCTGTCCCCTGGGCTCACTGGATGTAAACTGTCTTCTCTCAGCTCATGGTGTTTGGGCCCTGAGTCAGGCGTGGCTCAGGTGAGGTTCAGATGGGACTGGAGGTTTGCTGAGGTTCCAGAAGGGACCAAGCCAAGCCTCTGACACCAAGTGCCTCTGTCAGCCTCTCCACACCTCTGGAATGGGAAGCAGTTTCCTCCCAGAGAACATTTGTTTTGCTACAGGGCCCAGTCTTGCCACTAATTAGTCCAGAAGGTCCAACATGTAATTCTTAACAAATTGAGAGAGTCCTCTGAATGTGTTCTAGGTGTATCTACATTTTTTAAATTTACTACAGACAGCGAAATATTTAGAAATTTTAGGGCCACTTTAAGCTGTGAATTCTAAACTCTGGCTATATAATCTTCCCAATAATCTTTGAGGGGAAAAATGCTAAGGAGATGTGTTCCTCTTTGAGAGAGGCTGTGAGTAGATACCAGAACGTTTAGTTTCCATGACGACCTTTCTCACCATTGGGCCAGGCCGCAAACTCAGTCCTACATCAGCTGTGTGCCTGAGACCTCGCAGGGAATGAAAAGTCTAAATGTGCACATTTTGATCCCTACTCTTATTATCATCCTCTCAAGATGGATCTTTTTCTTAAGAGAAATGATGACTCTTCTGAGTATACGTAAGCTTTTGAGCTGACATGTTGGAGAGCCATTGACTTGCCCCAACACTAGATGGGTTTACCGCTTTCTTTTTTTTTTTTTTTTTAAAGATTTTATTTATTTATTCATGAGAGCCAGAGAGAGAGAGAGAGGCAGAGGGAGAGGCAGGCTCCCAAGGAGCAGGGAGCCCGATGTGGGACTTGATCCCAGGACCCTGGGATCATGACCTGAGCCGAAGGCCGACGCTTAACCATCTGAGCCACCCAGGCGCCCTACCGCTGTCTTTCTTGTTAACTGACAAAAACACCTCCTCAAGAGAAAGGGGCAGTGTCAGCTCCAGTGTGAAGCCAGGCCCCCACAACCGTAGATGAAGGCCCCCACACAGTTTGGCTGACCACCTCCCACTCACCGCAGAGCCCATCCTAAGACCTCCCCTGCAGCGAAGGATTTGTAATACAGTCGACCCTTGAACAATGCGGGTTTGAACTGTGTGGGTCCACCTGTACGTGGCTTTTTCTCAGGCCAGTGCCATAAATGTATTTTCTCTTCCTTATGATTTTCTCAATAACGTTTTCTTTTCTCTAGCTTTCTTTATTGTAGGAATACAGTATATCATACATGTAATATACAAAATATGTGTTAATCGACTATGTTATGGGCAAGGCTTTAGGTCAACAGTAGGATATTAGTAGTTAGGTTTGGGGGGAGTCAGAAGCTCTATATGGATTTTTGACTGTGCCACAAGTTGGTGCCCCTACCCCTATATTGTTCAAGGGTCAACTGTATTCACCTAGGCTCAAACCCAGTCTCTGCCTAGCTGCCCCTGAAAAGGAAAAGAAGATCTTGACAATCATCTTTTCACAGTTATTCAAAAGTCAACATTACCGGCTTATCCTCTGGGACATGCTGAAGGCTGAAGGGATCTATTTCTACCTTGCCCCCATATGCCTTCCCAAAGACTCTCTCCTGGCTTGCCTCTGGGCCAGGAAGCAGGCTCTGCTGTCGGTGTTTATCATCCGTTCTTTAAAATATTTTTCAGCTTTACTGAGGTATAATTGACAAAATTGTCAGATGTTTCAAGTGTACAACATGATGATTTGGTCTATCGTCTGCTTTTTATTCTGTCTACTGTTGTGTCTCATTCTAGGCAAGCTCTTTTTGGAGACCATGTTAAGAAACCCCAGAGCCTGGAGGACACAGACTTGAGCCGCCTCTACACTGCCACATCCCTGATGCAGATCGATGACAACGTGATGAGGTATGCACATGCTCGGGGACGGGGTGCCGGGCGGGAGGCTGCAGGCCAGCACTGCCCAGAGCGAGGGCTTTCTTCGCCCACTTTAGTGTTAAAGGGTTTTTTTGTTTTGTTGTTTCTAAAGATTTATTTATTGAGAGAGAGAGAGAGCACACGGGGGAGGAGCAGAGGGAGAGGGAGAGAGAAACTCACGCAGACTCCTTGCTGAGCGTGGAGCCCAGCGTGGGGCTTGATCCCACGAACCACGAGATCATGAGCCAAAACCAAGAGTCAGTCGCTTAACCGACTGTGCCGCCCAGGGGCCCCAGGGCTTTTTTTTATTCTTTGAATAAATGTCTGGTGTTTAAAAAGTGAAGATTGCACAGAAAAATCCAGATTTCTAGTTGCTCTTAGAAAACAAGGGGAGGATCTCACCGCTCATTCTGCACTCTTGTGTGGCATAACTGAGCTGGAACTGGGGAGCTGGGGTGCGTACACCCTACTGTTCATAGTCCTTACCCTACCTGCTGTGCTCTGACCCTGGGGCAGGGATCAGTTGCCACATAATTTGCATTGGCAGGAAAAGGAAATATTTCTTGTACCTGTCCATGTCTCTATCAAAAGTAAAACAAAACGAAAAAAAAAAAAAAGACCAAGAGGGCTGGCTGTTGCGAGAAAACAGAGCCTCTTTCTTTGGGGGCAAGAAGTCTCTCCTCTGAGTGTCCTATGCAGACCCCGCCCACTTTGTTCCTTTCCCCTTCACCTGTCCGCCCCCTTCAGGCACCTGAGGCTGAGACCCTGACAATGTCCTCTTCCCTGGTACATGTAATTTCTGATTGAGCTTATTGAGCTTAGCCTTAGCTGGAAGAAGCAACTGTTGATCTCTGACCTCACTGTCAGAATAGAACAAAACCACCAGTCAGAAACCAGAGGCCCTAAGGTGTGTCAGAAAGAGGTTTCCAGAGATCCTCCGGCCTGGGGCTGAGTTGGCCCACTGGTGTCAGAGCTCCAGGCTGAACAGAGCACAGGGCAGAGCCGAGTTGCTGGACTTCCGGGCGGGAACAGGGAGGGTTCTGTTAAGTCTCTCTGACTACTGCTCCATGAGTTTGCGGAATTGGCAACTTTGAATCTCTGTCTCGCATCCATTACCTGAGACACGTTTCTTTCCAGTTCACAGGGGTCGGGGTTCCTCTGCCAGGAAGAATTCTGTTGAAGAGAAAGTTCTCGTAAATGCCTTTGAATGTCAGTTTCCTAGTGTCCACAGTCCTCTGGTTTTATCCTGACTCGAAGGGTGTTAACATCTGCTCGTAAATACTGTGGATGGCATTTCCTGAGTCACGACTGTGGGCCAGGCACTTAGGCTTTGTCCTTCTCCTTTGCGTGTGTGTGTGTGTGTCACAGGAAGTTCCACGGCTATAACTCCCTGAAGGAATATTACGAGGAGGAAAGCTGCATGCGGTACTTGCACAGGGTGAGTGGTGGCAGAGCTCGGAGCGAGCAGCCTCTCCCAGTCAGTGGCCCTTCCTCCAGCGAGCACACGTGCACCAAGCACGCTCCCCAACACCCTTGGTGGAAGAATCGGGCTCGGACCCCTGCAGCTGTTGGCTTGGGTTTTGTTTCTGAACCAAACCCTGTCCCTCTGTGACCGCCGTATATTAATCCCAGAGCTGCCCCTCGGTGCAGAGCGGGACCAGTCTGCTCCTATGGCTGTGAAAAAGCCCTGGAAATTGCCGCAACACCCATTTGTCCCTCAGTCTCCCTTTAGCAGTGAAATCTTTCCCCCTTCCTGCCATGGCTCCTCATAGATCTGTGTAGATTTCCTGCAATCTTGGACCCTTGTTTTGGCCCCTGTGCATTTTGTTAGCGTGGTGGCTAGGACTAAACTCAAGGCTCCTGCCATGATCTGGTGAGCGCAGAGGAAAACAGATGTATTTCTGTATCCAAATGAGGAGGAACAGGTCTGTTGACAAGGTAGACTGGCTTATATGAATGCAGTTTTCAGCAGCTGCAATCAACTCAGAGTGGATTCGGTGAAGTCTGTGGCCAACCATAAACTCCCTATGTTTTTCACCTGCACCACCACCAAACCGGTCTTTCATCATTCTTTGTACAGGTGCTCCTTTTACTCAAACACAGGACTTCCCATTTATCCCCGTCAGTGTCCACCTGCTGGTTTGGCCCACCGCTCACCCAGTGGAAGCAGGTGATTGTGAATTGCAGTCCTGCCATCTGCCGTATTGGCCACCCCCTCCCCCCACGCTCAGTTAGCATCATCCCCCAGGCTTTGGGCATCTTCCTTTAAGCCACTACAGCCGTTGAGCTGCCTAGAGCCAGTGTTAGAGGCCTCTGGCTCGGCACAACCAGCCCTGTACTCCCCGGGCCTCAATGTTCAGGAGCGTCTGAGTGCCCCCCATCACCCTGTCTGCACTAAAAGGAAAAAGCCTGTCTTACTAAAATGGATGTTGACTGCTTCCCAATATCCACCAGCCTCCTCCTGTTTCTCACCTTCAGATTCCTCTAGAAAGTCTCCCTTGTCTGGAGAGGAGCATATTCCCATTTTTCCTCCCCCACAGAATAAACGGAATGAATAGGTACATAACTCTTCGTAAGGTCATTTTTCTGAAAGGTAGGCTAACCTGAGATACTGTGGAGGATCATCAGAAATATTTTGCCAGGGAGCCCCACTGAGCCCTGCCCTCACTCCCTCAGAGCACGTGGGTCACCTAGAACACCAGGAGCTTTGCTCCTGTGCCCCCCTGCCAGGCAGCCACGAGAGCACATGGTTAGGATTCATGCCGCTGCCCGGGAAGACGGGGCACCCTCAATCCACCCGTGCAGCAAACTGAGTAGCGACCCTCTTCCCTTTGCTTCAAAGACGTGGCCGGTAGTGAATTTGAGCCTTGAATCAATGGCGTCTAAAACAGGGGATCGATCGTTTATTTCTGCCTTACTTTCTTGTTGCAGATCTATGTGCCTCTCATGCTGGTTAACGCAGCTGATGACCCCTTGGTGCACGAAAGCCTCCTAACCATTCCAAAATCTCTTTCAGGTAAGTGCTCCTCCCTGCTGCTCCCTCGGCCACTCAGCACATTGCCCTGGTAAATTCTGTCACCTTCACCCTGCCATCACCTCCTGAAAGCCAGCTTCTGTGGGGAAGGACATCCCGTGGCAGAGTTCTCATTCAGCCTGGCCTCATAGTCCTGGGGCTGTGATGGGGCCTGGGCAGGGCCTTCTCCTGTCCTATCCTGGTGCCAGAGACGACCATCATTTATATCCACAGCCAAGAGGGGTTTGGGGGGAGTCCCCTGGTGTTCTCTGAAATTATCGTGTCAGGCTTAGGGTTCCATTAAGTCTGAGAGTTGGACTTAGATATTTCGGCTTAAAACCTGACATGAAAAGCAAAACAGAAAAGCCAGTTCTACTACCTCTTCTGACAGACAGCCTCTCCATCTGCTTTGAGGATTAAAAATATAAGCAATTGAGAAAGCAAAGAACGTTGCTCATGGGAATGTCGCTGCGCTTCAGGCCGGCCGGGTCTCGCTGCACGCTGGAGAGGAGCTGAGGGAGGAACGAGAGGGGGGCAGCCGAGGGAAACACTTGGGAATTCCTGCAAGGACACCTTGCGCTGCGATTCAGATCCCCGCCCTCTGTAGCCCCGTGTGGTTACGTCTCCCTTGTAAATATCCTGTGTATTCACCAGAGCGGGGGGCACTCCTGGTTCTCCCCAACCCCAAGCTGGAGGAGTACATAATACGGCGGGCGGAGCTCGGGGCCCTGCTCCGGGGGGGTGTTGTGTGTGATGCAGGTGTGTTGGGTGCTGAAAGCCGGCTCTCGTCAACCCACTAGCAAACCGTAGGCTCCCTGCACAAAAGCAACCGGCTCAGCCGCGCTTGGCCATGAGAGAGAGCAGCCGTGCGATTTCCTGCCAATGTCCAAAGCAACACCCATAGCTCTCATGCTGTCACGCAGAATTTATGAAATAATAACTGAGAGGGAAGAATAAGGGGGAGCAGACGAGAAAAGGGCCCTGCAGAGCCAGAACCGTGCGTGCCAGGAGGGGCCTCCACTGAATTGACCTTGTTCTCTAGTAAATAATAGCATAAATGCCAGGAATCCCTACTCAAAGCCTGGCCCCCCACCCATGGCACCTAGCATGGGCAATCATCTGGGAGCTTGTTAGAAATGCAAAATCTCAGCTCCTCCTCCGGGCCTATTAAAGCAGAATCTGCATTTTAAGGTGCTATCCCAGTGATTTGGAGGCACGGTGAAATTTGGGGAACATCTGGCTGTATCACTGAAATCACCTGGTCAGCTTTAGCAATACCAGTGTTCTCTCTCTATAATCTATGTCCAAGTTTGAGAACCACTAAGATTTCGAAGTGTTTCTTAAGCTGGTGCCCATTCTGCGCCAGAGCCAAGCTGCTGCTCTGGTACTTGCTAGATCCCACCGCCCTGCCCAGCCCACCTAATCTCCCTGCCGCTCTAGTGAACGAAGCTGAGTGGGTAGGAGTCAGATGCCCTCTTGCTGACCTGCACCTGTGGGGAAAGCCTGGGCCACCCCGGCCAGCTCGCTCTGGCCCCTCCGGCCCTGGAGCTAACCAGTCACTGACTCACTCCGCTGCCTCCCCCCCCGCAGAGAAACGGGAGAACGTCATGTTTGTGCTGCCTCTGCACGGGGGCCACCTGGGCTTCTTTGAGGGTTCCGTGCTGTTCCCCGAGCCCCTGACGTGGATGGATAAGCTGGTGGTGGAGTACGCCAACGCCATTTGCCAGTGGGAACGTAACAAGTCCCAGTGCTCTGACACGGAGCAGGTGGAGGCCGAGCTGGAGTGAGGCCTCCCGGACTCTGGCGCGGTCCAGCCGCCTCCCCTGGAACCCGCGTCCCTCACCGGCTGTTTCAGGTCCCCCATCTCCCTCGGTGACCTGGATCTGACCTCACGCCATCAGCGGGGATGACCCACCAGGCACACCTGTGCCGGAGTAGGCCTCCGTCCCTGGGAGCTCCAGGCTATTTTTTGTGCTTAGTTACTGGTTTTCTCCATTGCATTGTTATCCATGGTGACAAGCGACAGGGTTCTCAGCCTCCTGTCCACTCTCAGCGTTTGATTGCTTTTAAGCCAATTACATCTAGTTTCCCTATTAAAAATGTGTCTGAACAGCAGTTTTGCTTTGCCAATCAAAAAGGCTTGTCCCCAAGAGCAGGGAAGGATGTATATGCTATTTTGTGGTGGTTGTATGTGTCCTTACGGAGACCCTGGTGAGCCCTCGCCCATCTAGGCCGATGCTGAAGAGGCTGGTCAGCTTGGGAGCGAAGCACCTGGGCCCCCCACGCTGCCGTGTGGCTCCTCACGTGGCCAAGAAAGTTCCCTGGAGTCACCAGCCAGGTTCCTCCCTTACAGTCTCCTAAGACAGTCTCCCCACACCTTTGCCAACGATGAGAGTTACCTGGGGCACTTGTTAAAAATTCAGCCTCCCAGGTCCCTCCCCTGGGAGAGGCCCATACAGTGGGTCTGGGAAGGGGTCTGGAGATTTTAATTTTTGACAAGTGCCCCCGGTGATCCTCATCACAGGGCAAATTTGGGAAACACTGTTCTACTGCAGGGCCTTTCAATGAGAAACATCTCGGTAGCTCATTTTATGGAAATGTATGGGTAGACGTGTCCCTTAGCTCCCAGGGGTCTCCAAAGCAGCAGCCCCTGTCATGTCCAGCTGCCCTGTCGTGGCCACAGTGTGTGATGTCTCGGGAGAGGGCCTGGTGGGGAGGAAAGAGTTTGGGCGACGCCGGACTCTGCCTTTCCCTGGCTGTATGACCCTGGACAAGTCCCTCTGAACTTCCGTTTCTTCACCGATAAAACGGGGGACTTGGACAGGCGGATGGCCGAGACCACTGCCAGTTCGAATGATCCATGACAAGCTCAGCTTGCTGAGGTTTGAGAGAACATCCCTCCAGGGAAGCCTGGGAGTTACTCTCCTCGTCTACACCTGTGGATGTCATCGTTTGCCTTTTTTTTTTTTCCTGTCCCTCATTTTCATAGAAAGAGGTGTTTTGGGTTTTTGGGTTTTTTTAGACATTCAGTGGTAATTTTACTTTTTTAACCCAAGTCTTTCTAGCTCTGGCTTTTGATAACCAAACAATTCGAAAGCTGGATCTGAGTTTGGAGAAAGATCTTTCCAACCGAAAAGGGTGTTATTTTGAAACCAGATTTTTAATTTAATGGCCTATATTTATATTCTGTTAGATAGATCTTTCCAAAGTATGTCTTTTCAAATGAAAATGTTATTCGAGGTTTCAAGTACTCCTTTCCTCCAGTCCTGTGGTACTTGAATATCTAAAAACCCTGCACTTTGAAAAATCAGCAGTTGCTATCTGGAACTAAATGGAACTATGAGTGAAATTGCCTGGATACACTTTTTTCTTTCTTTTTTTTTTTGTTTTTAATGTCCTTGCTTCATCTCCTTTGCTCCAGGACAGATAGGATTATAAATAGTGGGTCTGTGTGGATGTTTCAGGGGTAAAGGGAGCCACCTGAGGGCCTGGATGCGCCCCTCACAGCCGCAGGTGGATGTGGTTTGGGTGTCGGTCCAAGTGACTATGACGGTCTGCAACCTGAAGTTGTTTTCTGACAATCACCAGATCATCCTGATCAATACCATCGAGAGCAGCCAGCGTCTCAAAAGATTGAGACTTCCGTGGTCCCCGGCATTTCTTTGTTGTAATCGCTCACACACACCAAATTCGTCATTGTGACTCCCTCCCCGCCCTCCCCCCCCCCCCACCGCAACCGTTATTTTTCTGGTGCATTTCCTTTCCATGTTCTTTTAGCACAAATTGGCACTTTATCATCTACCCCCTCGATTTGGAAGCTGGTCCCCTCCCCTCCATTGCTTTTCCCCCCCTCCAGCTGTAATCTAGAAGATTCATAGTCCTGTTTCCTACAGACCCTTTGTGCAAGTAGGTAAACAAAGCGGTAACTGAATGGGGCCAAAGCACCATCCCAGGAAGCAAGAGGGGCCTTTGCCTTTGCCTTAGGTCACATCTCTCGATCTGTTTTGACAGAGTAGTGGCCAGGTACCAGCTCCATTCAGGAAGAGAAAAGACAGTCCTGTTGTCGCACCCCGGGGGTTTGGCGGGGGACCAGAAGTCCCTGGGGCCCGGTGGAGGAGAGGCTGGGCCTGGGGCCTGGCCTTTGTCACCACACGACCGGAATTTACCCCACAGGACTGTGGGGGCCACTTCCCAGCTGAAATCTTTCTAGTATGTGACTCTGAATGGCACTCACATTCCATTTTGGCTCACATGAAATTAACTGAAGTCCTTTGTTCGGGCGTTAGGCTCTCAGGCATGGAAATGAGAATGTGACCGCGGCGGTCTTACAGGAAAATTCTTGTTTGTCCCTGAATGAAAGCACAGAGGCATTGAATTTACAGAGATGCAAACCTGCCTAATAAACAAGGGAGCGGCATTTTATATGTAGGTCAGCTTTTTCCTTCCTCCAGCTTTCTTTGCTTTTCTTCCTGAAGTCATTCATTCCGGATGATAATGGGAGCGCTCTTGCTATGAAGGTCCTCTTTGGCCTAACACAGGGCCGAATTTTCAGAGAGTGTTCGAATATTTTAAAAATCAGAATAAAGATAGAAGTTGCGTAGACCTAGACAATCCTATCGCAGGGGTTAACACATTAAAAACCAAGGAGGAAAAGCACCCACATTTCTTCTGGCCGTGCTCCCTGCCTCTCAAACAATTTGAAGACCACTAATGAGTAACGGATCCCGGCCAAATGAAGATTATCTAGAAAATGATGTCACGTCCCCTTGATACATTTTGTTAGGAGGAAGTTTAATAGACTTCAGGAAAAGCCCTTCTCTTCCCTGCTGTGATTCCAGAGCAGAATGAAAGCAGGAAGTTGTTTGTTGTCACTAGATTCTTTTAACCTCTCTGCAGCATTATGCACTTGCAGGGGGCCCTGTGACATACCCTAAGAGGGGAAATATGCCTTGAAAGAGAAGCCTTCCTTTCTTGACCCGGTGTTAGGGAGCCAGGGTCCAAGAGACCTGGGTTCTCATCCCAACTGTCTCTAATTCACGTTGGATTGAGGGCAATCACTTCACCTCGCTGAGCCCCAGTGCCCTCACCTTAGAGCAGCTTGAAGACCAGTCATCTATTTACACATCTTTTGCCTGAGCATTCCCACCTGCCTTCCATGGCCCTTGCAAGTGGTAGTGGCTCTGTCAAGGCTCCAGCCTCATCCTGGGGGGGGGGGGGGGGGGCGGCGGGGACTTGGAGAGAGAGAGCTTCTGCGTTAAGCCTTTGCCGGTGAAGCCCCTTGATATGACCCAAAGCCCTGTGTCTTTGAGTGGCTTCTCTTTAGAATCTCCGTTGCCATCTCAATATCCTTGCTGTCCCGAGGGTGGTCTTGTGACTGGGACAGGTGCTGACCATCGGAATAAGGCGAATGTCCCCAACCTTCCGTGGGACTCAGGCAGAGCGTTGAGATTCACAGTCCCGTTTCCCAGGACAGAAATCCTTCCCGCTCGGGCTTTCATTCTGAAATCACAATCTTCCTTAAAGCTGAGCTCCGATGCCTGACATCTGAATGAGGGCTCTCTTTGTAACTGTGTGACTTGAGATCGCCTTTGCCAGCTCCAGAGAAACAATGCGTGGGTTCTTGTTTGTGTTTGCCAGGCAAGCAGATGTCTGAGGTGGGGGGGGGACTTTTCTTTTCCTGGGCCATCGATTCTTAGAGGCCAAGTAAAGATCCCTGGAACGTCACATGGAGCCCAAAGAACTCAGGGCTTTGTCCTCCAGGCATTTCTCACCTCAGCACGACCCCCCCACCCAGCATCATCTGGGCATTGTTCTCTGTGCCCGGAAAGCCTCACCTTGCCCCTAGAGGATCCCCTGGTATTCCAACGATACCGCAGCCCTGGAATTCAAATTCTCGTGCTGTGGTAGTTTGAAGCGAAGCCACATGAATCTCTTCATGTGGCCTGTATGCTCTTCATTAGGCCAGGCACCCCCCCCCCCCCCCCAGTACGCATGATTCAGACCCCGCCCAATTTTTTTTCCCGCCCCCCCCCCCCCCCCGCCACCGCCGCCAATGCCTCTCTTCCTTCTGGGCCTCGCTCTGTCGTTCAAAGCCACTTTGGATTACTTGGAGCCTTCAAAAAGCCATGAAATGTGGCCTGTCTGTGGCGTTTAGAGGCCGAGCCATGGAGGAAAAGGTTTTTCCCTCCGTTATTTAAGCAGAAGGAAGGACCCCCTTCTTCATAAGCTAGGATTGCTTTTGCCAAATTGCACTCGAAGCTAAGGGCAGGGGAGCGGGCCCCTGCTAGCAGCAGAACTGGGAGGCTATCCAGAACAACCACGCTCCCCCTTGCCTGCCTCTCCGCTGCTGCCCCCCGGACGCCGCAGCCCAGCATCCTCCCCAAGCGGCCTGGGAAGCAGGCTGCAGAGTCCGGCTCGCCAGCCGTTCTCAGCCTGCCAGACAGTAGACAGATGCCCCTTCTCGAAGAGTCAGCCTCCCCCCACCCTCCTGAACTGATTTTCCTGGCATGTACGTGGGCAAAGCGTTCGTGTATCTCTAACGAACAGGCTGGAGTCCGTTTCGAACCAGGGGGTAAGTCTTCTACCTTGACTCCGGTCAGTTAGTAATGAAATCTAGAACCTACCTTCTCCCCATTCCGGTCCCCACTAGCCAAGAAATCTATTGCCATAAACTGGGCACAGTCCACTTCTAGCACCTGCAGAGAGACCCTTCATCTCAAAGGCCTGCTCCTTCCCGACCACCCACGCTGAGGAGGCCCCAGTCACTGAGCATAATTGCTGACCCCCTCGGTCCCAGCACCGGCCGCTTCTCCCCCAGACCGGTCCCGGGGACCTGGTCCATCCTGGGGGTAGGACTTAGGTTTTGTCTGGCTTTTGTTTTGGCCTCTTCCGTTTTCCTAAAGCACAAGTCCACGTAGAGTCCTGTCACCTCTCCACACCAGTTCCAGAGATGATGTGGGTCTGTCCCACTGCCTCAGGAAGACCTTCACTGTACCTGAGCTCTGACTTCTGCTATTGCAGCTGCCTTAGCAATACCGGGGGGGGGGGGGGGGGGGGCCAGTTCCATCTCTCCTTTCCCTGGTGGGACTTGCTCAACCACGTTCTTCGGTTGGCAGCTCTGCCTCCAGATTGATGTTTGAGAACCATCATTCTCACATTCCCAATTTTTGTTTGGTTTGGTTCGATTTTCTGAAACATCTGATGCTGCCCTGAAAATCATGTGTTTTTGAGTTTGTGTTCTGAAAGCCTCCATGCTGCCGGATTTGGGCGGGGGGATACAGGCTCCTCCAGCACAGGGGCGTATAAGATTTACAACTAGCAATGCAATTTTTTCTAAATATGAGGATATTTACCTTTATTAAGAAATGATCCTAAACATCGGTGTCCTTGGTCATTTTATGTTCTCATATTACTTTTGGCTCTGTTTTGATTCTGTGTGGTGGTAAACGAAGATCATTACAAACAAAAACTGTAATTTTGTTATCTTTGATTCAATGGAATTTCTTTACTTAAATAAAAGGCTAAAAATGTGGCGTGGCTGTGCGTCCTTTGTACAGCGGGAGTTTCTGTCTAAAAGGATTCTTCCTGTGCCGTCACCGAACGTGAGCTTGAAGGAAGCGGGCAAAACCACCAAGTTCTTATCACAAGTGATTTTATCCCAGCCGTACAAGCAATTACCAAAGAAATGACCAGCCCGCAGGTGTCTACACACACCCAACCTCTCCTGGCCAGAAAGCCAGGGCGTGAGATACCACCAGTAAAATCACCTGCTCTCCAAAGTGAACCTTGTAGATGAAATGCAAGGGGAGATGGAAATGGTGGTTGCCGTGCATGAAAGAATGTTCTTTGAAAAGACTGAGTGAACATCACCTAAGTTAAGATTATATTGGGTTGCGGGCGCCTGGGTGGCTCAGTCGGTGAAGCGTCTGCCTTCGGCTCAGGTCATGATCTCAGGGTCCTAGGATCGAGCCCCGTGTTGGGCTCCCTGCTCAGCGGGGAGCCTGCTTCTCCCTCTCCCTCTGTCCCTCCTACCCCCCCACTCGTGCTCACTCTCGCACACGTTCTTTCTCTCTCTCAGATACATAATAAAAATATATTGGGCTAGAATAATGTATATATTGGGTTGATGGTGGTGGTTTTTTCTCCTTCGTATCTGTCTGAATCCAAGCTAAGGATCTTCCAGGGCCAGTGACTGGCCCCACCAGGAGAGTTATACTAGTCCATGCTCTCCCACCCAAGAGCTTTGCACATAGTTTTCTTCCCTCCTCGGCTATGCAAAACCTCTGACAAGTTGAGGGGGGCAGTTAGGGTGTTGGTTTTGGAGGATGTGCTTTAACATGACCTAAGAATGCCCACTATCCAATTTCACAGTGCATCCCATTCTAGTAAGCAAGCTTCCCCTACTTCCTTTCCCCCGCAAAACCAGATTCTTTTTTTTTTTTAAAGATCTTATTTATTTATTTGAGAGAGAGAATGAGATAGAGCATGAGACGGGGGAGGGTCAGACGGAGAAGCAGACTCCCTGCTGAGCAGGGAGCCCGATGCGGGACTCGATCCTGGGACTCCAGGATCATGACCTGAGCCGAAGGCAGTCGCTTAACCAACTGAGCCACCCAGGCGCCCCCAACCAGATTCTTTTGATCCAAGAAAACCAATTTGTAAAGAACACTACCTATGAAAAGTACCATATGGAAGAGATCTCAGGTCCAGGGTCTTGGGTTGGTTGATGCCAGCAGCTTGCCAAGGTGGTTGGCACATTAGCTGAGCCTCTCCCAAGGCAACCCTATAGATCTGTGATCAATGACGTTTACCTACAGTCACTCGCCATCCCAACGGTGCTATATTTTACTATACCTTTCATCAAGAGACCCGTCTGCTCTAGCCCTCTGGGGGAGGACTTTACCATGGTAAGGACCAAACACCTAACTGGATGGCTGTGCACATGTATGACAGCCTTTCTCCTCATTTCTCTCTCGGGTGTCCCCCTTTGAGGGGGTTACCTGTATCTGCGTGGTTGGGAAGACATTACAGGCAGTTTGGCCTTGAACTGCGGAACTCTCCCCGAAAGGGGTTAAGGTAAACCGCCCCCCCTCCTTGTGACTATGCACACCCAGAAACTTCCTTTTGATTCCTGCTGTCTACCCCATTTAGAAATGCCCAGTATCTCTACCGAAGACAGTTCGGTTTCCTCTTAAAGTTACTTCCTCCTTTATCTGATGACGGTTGATGAAACGGACCTGGAATAAATGAAGTTCTAATTTCATTGTGCCTCTTCCCCTTCCTACCTACACCTCCCCCAGCCCCAGAAATAAACATCTGATGCAAAGCATGAGGAGTGATAGGGCCGAAGGGATTTGGAGCCCGAGGTGCTGGTCAAGGTCCCATCCTAGTCACTTCCCGGCTCTCTGATCCTGAGCAAGATTTTTTTTTTTTTTTTAGATTTTATTTATTTATTCATGAGAGACAGAGAGAGAGGCAGAGGGAGAAGCAGGCTTCCCGCGGAGCAGGGAGCCCGATGTGGGGCTCGATCCCAGGACCCTGGGATCATGACCCGAGCCGAAGGCAGATGCTTAATGACTGAGCCACCCAGGTGCCCTGGATGTTGGTTTTAAAAACTGAGAACCAATTGTAGTGGGCTGAATGGTGGCCTTCCCCCAAAATATATTCATGTCTGAAACCTGTGAATGTGACCTTATTTGGGAAAAGGGTCTTTACAGATATAAAATTAAGCTAAGGATCTTAAGATGAGCGGGTCATCCTGGATTAACAGGGTGAGCCCTATTTCCAATAACAGGTGTCCTTATAAGGACCCAGAGAGAAGACACAGAAGAGAGGAGAAAGCAATAGGCCACAGAGGCAGAGACTGGAGACACACAGCCACAAGCCAAAGAATAGTTGGAGGCACCAGAACCTGGAAGACGCAAAGAAAGATGAGCCTTTGGAAGGAACATGGCCTAGCTGACACCTTGATTTCAGATTTCCGGCCTTCAGAACTGTGAGGGAAGAAATTTCTTTTTTTTTTTTTTAAGATTTTATTTATTTATTCATGAGAGACAGAGAGAGAGAGGCAGAGGGAGAAGCAGGCTCCCCAGGAGCAGGGAGCCCGATGCGGGACTCGATCCCAGGACCCTGGGATCATGACCTGAGCCGAAGGCAGACGCTTAACCATCTGAGCCACCCAGGCGCCCCCTGAGCAAGATTTAACCTCAGGTTTTTTGGGGGGGGGGGAGGTTGTTTTTTACCTGTAAGATGGGAATAATTATAAGAAGAATGCCTATCTCTGAATACTGAGAGGATCAAATACAAAAATATTTTTCAAAGTGAGAGTGTTATTTTGGGCAGCGGTTTGGCTTCGTCCGCTTGGTTCCCACTTATAAATCACTTCCGGGGACAGTGTAGAAACCAGAAGAAAAGAATGTGCGGCCCCAGCTGGGGTGTCTTAACTGCTGGGGCCAAGAGGAAAGCTGAGTTGGGCCCGGATATGGTTCTCAAAAACATTCCTGGGCTTGGCAGTGCTGACCAGCCACGTGGATGCATCATCAAATCCTGATCCCAATCTTTTCCTTCCTGAACATGGTCACCTTCAGAAATCAAGTGTACCCGCCAACACATTTCCTGCCTGAAGGCAGGGCAGCTTCTGGGCACAGCTCCCAGGGAAGATTCTGGGACAGATAGCATCAGCTGCTGCCTCCCCACAGGGGCTTTTGCAGCCCTGTTCCTCTGCCCTCTCGGCTCAGGAGAAAGAGCCAAGTGCAAAGTTTGCTTTTAAATCCTTAGATAATAAAACCAGCCTGAGTGGCTTCCTCCATATGTCAACACACAGGACTTGCAGCAGTGCACATCTGGACCACCTGGGAAGCTTGGAAAGCTCCTGATGCCCAGGCCTCACCGTTTTAAAGCTCCCCAGGGAATTCCAGCCCACGGGGATCTCGTTAAACTGAAGATTTGAATTTAGCAGATCTGAGGTGGGGCCTAAAATTCTGCACTGCTAGCAAGCTCCCAAGAGGGACAGACACCACCGTCCCGGGACCCCACTGTTAGTAGTGAGGTTCCTGGGGATCCTGCGAGCTTCTTTCTCGACCCTGCACTGCCGAGTTTGCTGAATACCAAAGCCACACCCACACCATGGGAAGTGGGATTAAAAGATGGTCCGGTTCACCCCTCAGGTGACTCTTCAGCCCTTTTCCTGACTGGCTTAAGACCCGGCCTTCCCTCTTCCAGGAAGCTCTGCAGACCACCAGATAGCATTAGACTCCTCCGGCATCCCTTAGGGTAAACGAGAGAGACTGAGCAGTGCGGCCAGTCTCGTTCAAGGCTCTCTGAAGCTGGTGGCCTGTTTCCCTACTGGGACCTCCACTCACACCTTCACAAATTGCCTCCATCTGCTAACTGACAACATCCCCCAAAGGTCCATGAGAGGCTGGCAGAAATGCATCATTGTGACTTCGCAAGCCCTCACTTGGTTCTAATTACTTCTATGTGGCAGAATCCCAGCCTCATCCCAGATGTCTCCAGAAAGAAAGCCGTTCTGGGCAGCAAACGGCTGTCATAAAATTCATGTTTCGTTGTCCCCCTTCCCATACTTGGTGGCTTTCCAAAGAGTATTTTATTGTCCCTCTTCCTCTCTCATGAACGTGGCGGTGGTGGTCACATATAGGAATCCAGCATGCAGGCAGCTGGGATTTTGTGAGGCTGAGCATGGCTGATTTTAACATTAACATTTATGGTCTTCAAACACGTTCTCCCAAAGGGGGCACCACCCTTTCTGGACAGATAGCTGGCCCATCCCCCCACCTCTCTGTCATGCCCCGCTGGTCTCTGCGCCTGGAGGGGCAGTACCAGGGCATGACCGGCAGGGGGCAATGCCAGCCCACAGTCGGAGCTGACTCTCTGGGTCCCAACCCCACAGCCTCTTCCCCGACCAGACCACACTGAGCTGAGGTGCTAGCCCTTGCTGATTGTAGGGGCAACCCCAGCGTCCCATTTGGATCTGAGTGAGAGCCAAAGCCACCCAAAGAGCCTCCTGGCCAGCGTCTGCCTGTGGTTTTCTCCACATCCTGATCTCATTTGTAAATTAGAACCCCCATCAATCAGAGGGTGGGCCTGGGCTGCATTTACAAGGGCTCCTGGCAGTTCGGGACCAAGGGAAAGAAGTCATTCAAGAGGGATCAGCCTCTGTTTCCCTCAGATTTGGGATACAACTCTCTTGCAAGACAATTAGAAGTATATCCTGAAAGCTTTAAAAATTTCTTTAATTCAGCCTCACCCCCGCCCCCACTCTACCAACAGCTCTACCGTAGGGTCACCAACGCTCCCCATCCTGGCTAATGCGAGCCTCCGTTCTCTGATCACTTGACCCGTCGGCACCCCTGTAAGGGGTTCACGCCCTCATACTTGAAATACCTTCTTAGCTCCAGATGTTCTAGGAGATCCCTTGGGGTGCAACCAGAGTACCCTCACTCTTTTAGGCTTAACTACAAGAGTTCCATGTAAGATTTGATTTGGAAAAGGGGACCCTCACCTCTGAAGGGGTTTTGAAGGGTTTGAAGAAAGGGTTTGGGGAAAATCCTCCCTGGTCAAGCGTCTCACCCCTCCACCCACAATAATCTGCTATGATTCCTGCTCCGGCTCAGGAGTCCTGTGTAAATATCATTTATGACCATGGACTCTCAGAAGCTACTGGGATGATAAGCATACCCTGCACACCCTAGAAACGAAAGAAAGGATATAAGAAATAAATGCATGTGTGCGTACATTCACACGTTCACGTATGCACACATACCCACACTGGAAAACAAGAACGAGGACTCTCAGTGGATCAGGAACATTTCTGAAGGAGTGAAAGCAGATGGGATTGGATTAAACCTACAGCCCAGGAAATCGCTGAAGGTCCTGCCCCAAAAAGTGGGCGCAGTACCCAGGGTGTTTCACGCCCACAAGGAGGGGCAAGTGTGGGAAAGCCCTGGGGTGATCACTGGGGTCCTGGGGTACCCAGGCGGGTGCAGCCGGACCAGCCGACCCTCAGCCTCCACACTAGTCAGACTACAGGAACAAGAGTGTGCCCCCAGGTGGGAAAGTCAGTGGCGGATCTTGGGAGAAGCCCCTGGCAATGCCCACAAGCCCGGTGCCCAGCAGCCAGCTTCAGAGGGGAGATGCAGGCTCAGCACACAGAGGCCTCTAACGGGGAGTCTCCCCCCCACACTCAAAAATCGCCAAGCACGGGGCGCCTGGGTGGCTCAGTCATTAAGCGTCTGCCTTCGGCTCAGGTCATGGTCCCAGGGTCCTGGGATCGAGCCCCGCATTGGGCTCCCTGCTCGGTGGGGAGCCTGCTTCTCCCTCTGTCACTCCCCCTGCTTGTGCTCTCTCTTCTCTGACAAATAAATAATAAAATCTTAAAAAAAAAAAAAAAAAAAACACTACCAGTCAAGGCAAGGGGTCTAGAGGAGAGAGCCTTGGGTGGAGAGACCCCTCATAGGACGGGACACAACCGCCACCTTGGAAAGGGGTCCCAGCTCCTGACCACTGCACACATCACACCCCGCCCGACTGAGGGGACAAAACCACCACAAAATGGAGCCACTTCGAGGCCACTTCCACCCCAGAATTCCACGTAAAAAAGCCCCCTCTTGCCTACCGGCCACCAAAATTGCTGTTTGCCAGATCGTTTTATATCCCTCCTCTTTTATCCTTTTATTGTATTTTACTTTGGCAGCGGAGAGACCTTTAAATCAGCCTCCTTGCCTGTTTTCACAGACCCCAAGAGGTAGAACTGCTAGAAAGGAAATCATCGAGAAGCTTAGAGTCTTTGAAACTCAACCCCACACAAGTCACTGTCCTAAGCTTCAGAGGCAGTAGGAATATAACTGTCCCCAATTCTTTGCGTTCAAGGGAATTGCCCCTGCTTTATTGCCCCCCAACTTGGGAGGAGGGTGACACCTGAATTCATCCAAGCTTAAGGGGGTTCAGGGGAACCACAGCCACCGCAGGCAGCCCTTTTCCCAAACTTCTGGGTCCAGGACGGCTGAGGAGAGCCGGGGGTTGCTAACTACAGGTGGATGGCAGGAGACGTCCTCAGAAGGCTGTGTTCTCAGCTTGGCCCCGGGGGCCAAAGAGATGCTCAGCAACGACCTTGCCGTCATACTTGGGCAGTGTGCCCCCAAAGTCGGAGGGCAGGATGTCCTCATCAATCTCCTGGAAGAAGCCAGAGAGGTCATCTCCATGGACATAGACCTGCAGGGAAGCCGGGGAGACAGAGCTGAGTGGGGGGGGTGCCCTCAGGATGGGGGACGGAGGGGAGGAAAGGGACAGGAGGAGAAAGGCACAGCATGCCCCGTCTGCCTGATGGTGTCCGTCCCCACAGTCCTCCGTGTCGTGCTGTCACTCAGCTCAGGACCACGGCACAGAGTCTGAGGAGGGCTCGGGTGGGGTCCCCTCCTCCTCCCACGCTCATCCCCCTTGTCTCGTGAACTCTTTCCTGCTACGGCCACCACTCCCTCACTGGCCAGAGAATTGGTGGGCACCCTCCCTGTGTGACCACGCGCTCACCCGTTGGAGCAACTTGTTCTTCAGAAAAGGCTTGACCATGTTGTAGGTGGTGGTGAAGTACCACGGCTGGTGGATGAAGTGGACGGCTTTGAACCGGGCTGGGAAGGAATCCTGCAGTGAGAGAGAGTGCGCTCCAGCCCATGGCCCCAGTGGCCTCAGAGGCTCCCCCTCACTCCCCCGCTGCCTCCCCCATGACTTGAAGACGCACTTGTCTCATCACATGATTGCCCCAAAGGATAGCCCACTAGAGGTTCCATTCCTGGGCCAGCAACTGGGGAGCCTTGGCTTCACCCAGGCTCCAAACTGCAGGGAGGAAACCCCAGAGGCCATCCCTGCTGATGTGTAACACCTTGCCATTAGGCGAAGTGAGGAAATGAAATGGTAGCCTTGCTTGGTTTTTAGGCGACCAAGCTTTTTCAAACCCACTTGCCTGCTGAGTGGACTGAAAACTATTAGAGACCCCAGGGACCCTACTATCATACCTCATTGTCCTTCAACATCCACCGCCCCCCATGACCCCCATCTCCCACCCCTCCTTTCCTAGATATACATAAAGCAGATTTCGGAAGGACTTCTTCTTTTTTTTTTTTTTTTTTAAAGATTTTATTTATTTATATGAGAGAGAGAGAGCACACGAGAGGGGGGAAGGTCAGAGGGAGAAGCAGACTCCCTGCTGAGTAGGGAGCCTGATGCGGGACTCGATCCCGGGACTCCAGGATCATGACCTGAGCCGAAGGCAGTCGCCCAACCAACTGAGCCACCCAGGCGCCCTCGGAAGGACTTCTGACACACCAGTATATACAGGAGTGAGCTGTCAGGGACATTAACGATCATCCCTTTCTTGGGACAAATTCACATTCAAAGAGAAGCACTGTGACATGTGTGGACAGAGAAGGGGATTCCAGGTCAGAAGGTGTAGGTTCAAGTCTGACCTCTTCCACTTTAGAGTTTTATGATCTTGAGAAGTCACTCAAGTCTCTGAGCCTGGGTTTCAAGGTTTGTAAAATGAAGCAGAGAGGAGGAAGGGTCTGCTCTCAAGGAGTTAAGGAATGAATGTGAATGCTTGGCACACTGTTGATCACCATCCAAGCCTTTGTGGTTGTCATTCCTCATTATGGTGCTAGGTGGTGGTTAGATCTAGGGTCCTGGCGAGCACCATTAAGCAGGGCACCTGGGCCCAGCTTCCCAGCCTCCTGACCTGTGAGAGGCTCCTGCAGGAGAGAGGGCGGAGGCCTCACCTGGAGCATGTCCACCATCTTCCTAAGATCAGAAGCCCGAAGTCCGGCAGCCTGCTGCATGGTAAAGCCCTTGAAGTTCTCGATGATGCAGAAACCATTAATCTGAGTTTCCTCGTTCTCTAGCAGCTTCTCCAGGATGAAACAATATGCCTGCAAGATCTTGGACACAGAGTGGACAGGCTGTAAGACCCAACATGCAAAGATAATTAAGGCTTAAGGTCCTGAGGGGAGAACTAACTAGTACATCCTTTACCGGAGGAAATTTGTCACAGGCTTTAAATGGGGACATTCCACCTCTGTGGATATGTCCCAAGAAAATAACCTTGAATGTCATATCCATGGTTAGATGCTAGGGTGTTTTTCCTTGTATCCTTTTAATAGTAAAAACATTGGGAACAACCTAAATGCCCAATAATAAGGGACTGGTGAAATTATGGTACATTCATGCCATGGAATATTCTGGAGCAGTTAAAATTATATATATACAATGAAATGATACAGGAAAATATTCATTCATGATATATTATTGTAGTGTATGATCCCATTTTTATAAGAAAAAATTGTGTGTAGTGTGCATGTGTGTGCATGTTTCTAGAAAAAGTAGATTGGGGGATGCCTGGGTGGCTCAGTCAGTTGAGGGTCTGCCTTCAGCTTGGGTCATATCTCGGGGTCCTGGGATCAAGTCCCATGAGAGGCTCCCTGCTCAGCAGGGAGTCTGCTTCTCCCTCTTACTCTTCCTCTGTGCTCTCCCCATCTCTCAAATAAATAAATAAAATCTTTAAAAAAAAGAAAGTAGATTGGAAGGCTGTCAATGGTAGAAATCTCTGGTAGAATTGTGGATGATTTTTAATTTATTTTCTTTTTTGCATTTCCTAATAAGTAGGTATCACCATGTAATAAGAAAAAGTATTTTTAAATAGTGTTTTTTGTAAAAGATTTTATTTTGGGGGGGTGGCTCGGTCAGTTAAGCATCTGACTCTTGATCTCAGCTTGGGTCTTGATCTCAGGGTTATGAATTCAAGCCCTGCATTGGGCTCCACGCCAACTTTAAAAAAATTTTTTTTTATTTTATTTTGTTAAAGATTTTATTTATTTGAGAAAGAGAGAAGAATGAGCAGGAGGGAGAGAGAAACTGAAGCAGGCTCCGCACTGAGTACAGAGCCTGACACGGGGCTCGATCCCACGACCCTGAGATCATGACCTGAGCCAAAACCAAGAGCCAGATGCCTAACTGACTGAGCCACCCAGGCGCCCCTAAAGATTTATTTTTAAGTAATCTCTACACCCAATGTGGGGCTCGAATTCACAACCCCACGATCAAGAGGTGCATGCTCCACTGACTGAGCCAGCCAGTACCCCAAGAAAAAATATTTTTAAATCTCTCCCACAAACACATACATGCCCCTCAGTCCTAAAGCCAGTATCTTAGTTAGTCTAAGACACCATGCCTGCTCCTAACATCAGGAACGAGATAAGGATGTTCGCTAGCTCTACACCATTTAACCCTCTGTTGGAGGTGTTAGCCAATGCGACCAAGTGTTTTTAAAAAATGCATAAGTAGAGGGGCGCCTGGGTGACTCAGTCATTAAGCGTCTGCCTTCGGCTCAGGTCATGATCCCAGGGTCCTGGGATCGAGCCCTGCATCAGGCTCCCTGCTCCGCGGGAAGCCTGCTTCTCCCTCTCCCACTCCCCCTGCTTGTGTTCCCTCTCTCACTGTGTATCTCTGTCAAATAAATAAATAAAATCTTAACAAAAAAAATCCATAAGTAGAAAAGGAAAAGGAAAAACTGTCTTTTCTATTTACAATAATATGAGAGCATTCTTGGAAAACCCAAGGGAATCAATTAAAAAACTACCATAAATAAAAGAATTCAGGATATAAAACTAATATACAAAAACAATAATTTCATATATACCAACAATAACCAATCAGAAGATATAATGGCAGAGAAAACCCCATTTATAGCAACACTTAAGACAAACTTAAGGAAAAATGTGCATAATGTTTATGAGGAAATCTTGAAAAGGCTCCTAAAAGTTCAAAAGTAGGGGGCACTTGGCTGGCTTAGTCAGTAGAGCATGCGACTCTTGATCTTGAGGTCATGAGTTTGAGCCCCATGTTGGGTGCAGAGATTTCTTTAGCTAATTAATTAATTAAAATAATAAAGGGGCTTCTGGGTGGCTCAGTCATTAAGCATCTGCCTTCGGCTCAAGTCATGATCCCAGGGTTCTGGGATTGAGCCCCACATCGGGCTCCCTGCTCCGCGGGAAGCCTGCTCCTCCCTCTCCCACTCCCCCTGCTTGTGTTCCTTCTCTCACTGTGTCTCTCTCTGTCAAATAAATAAATAAAATCTTAAAAATAAATAAATGAATAAATAAATATAAATTTAAAAAATAAAATAATAATAAAAATAAAAGTTCAAAAGTAGGCATGTAAAAGGGACGGTGAGGCGCCCTTCATTCGTGGGTAGTTATGGCAGGACATGATGTTGCATTCATAAAGATGCTAATTTCCCCCAAGTTTGTTCCCAATAAAAATACATTTCTCCTGGAGCTAGACAAGTTAATTCTGAAGTCTATAGGAAAAGGTAGACATAAAAGAATAGCTAGAAAATTCCTGAAAAAGAGGAGTCATAGGACAGAACTAACCTTAACATATTAAACATTCTACACAATCTCTGTGATTAAAACTGTGTGTATTGGAGCATGAATAGACAGAGACTGACGGCACAGAATACAAGTCCAGAAATCATCCCAAATGTATATGAAAATAGAGACTGTGATAAAGATGGTATCTCAAGTCACTGGGAAAAAAGATGGACTGCTCAATAAATCATGCTGAGACAACAAGACAGGTCTTCGAAAGTGGGTCTGTACTTTTTTTTTTTTTAAGACTTGGAGGCACATGCCAAAGTTCTCCTGAGACAAACACTAATTTCCCCCACTTAGGGTAGCTCTCTTAAGGGCCTGACAAGCAAAATCACACACATATATAAATGCAGAGACCAAAAAATACAAAAACACTAATTCAAAGGGATACATGTACCGTTATGTTTATTGCAGCATTATCTACGGTAGCCAAGTAATGGAAGCAGCCCAGGTGTCCATGGAGAGATGAATGGATGAAGAAGATGTGGTACACGTGTGCAATGGACTATTACTCAGCCATAGAAAGGAATGAAATCTTGCCATTTGCAATGACATGGAAGGAGCTAGAGAGTATCATGCTAAGTGAAATAAGTCCATCAGAGAAAGACAAACACCATATGATTTCACTCATATGTAGAATTTAAGAAACAAACGAGGGTGCCTGGGTGGCTCAGTTGGTTAAGCAACTGCCTTCAGCTCAGGTCATGATCCTGGAGTCCCTGGATCGAGTCCCGCATCGGGCTCCCTGCTTGGCAGGGAGTCTGCTTCTCCCTCTGACCCTATCCCCTCTCATGCTGTTTCTCTCTCTCTCTCTCTCTCAAATAAATAAATAAATAAAATCTTTAAAAAAAAAAAAAAGAAACAAACGAGCAAAAGGGAAAAGAGAGAGAGAGAGGCAAACCAAGAAACAGACGCTTAACTATAGAGAACAAACTGATGGTCACCAGAGGGGAGGTGGGTGGGGCGACGGGTAAATAGGTGATGGGGATTACAGAGTACCCTTATCATGAAGAAAAAAATAAAATCACATGATAAAAAAGAAATCAAACGAATACTCAAGTCATATGGTCAAGCAAATAAATATACGCAGAGAACTCAGGCTGCTTAATAGGTTGAAATTTGGGCTTTCCGGAATCTCTCCCAACCCACAGTCCATTAATCCCTGTTCTCTGTGTCACTCTCAGCTTTCAGCATTCGGCAGGGCTGACCCACAGCTGTCACTGCCACTTGGCAGGATACCAGGGAGTAGCCATGTATGGGCCAGTGGGCCCTGCCTGCAAATTCTCCCCTGCCCGGGAAGGTCAGCCCCCACTGACCTCGTCGAAGGTGATTTCTTCGGAGTCCCAGTTCTCGATGTTGAAGAGCATGACCACCCGGCCATACTTGTCCCGAGTGGAAAGGACACCAGGGTAGCCGGCCTCCACGGTGCAGCGGACCGCCTCCAGGGACAGGCTGTCGAAGAGCTCGGGGTACTGCAGCCGGAAGTTCACGTAGCCTGGCGGACGGGGAGTAGACAAGCCCCTCAGGGAGCCAGCCCCTCGGGGAATGGCACACAGCAAGATTCCAGAGACCCGGCCTCCTGCCTGGCTCCTCCACAAGCGTCCTGTGTGTGACCAAGCTGGGCACAAGCTACCTTTCTGAGCCCCTTGTCTCCTCTTCAAAACACGGTTGGCCTATCTCACCAAACTGCTGCAGTAATCAAATGCGATTCTAGGTATGAACCCGTAGACTGTGCCAACATGAGGTGTAATCCTGAATCCGAGGACGATTATTACTTGTTATTTTCTCTTGCCCACGGGCAGAGGTACAGGCTTCCCAGTTGGGCACAGGGTTAGCTGCGTAGAAAAGACCCCAAGATCAAACCTCAACCCCACGCAGAACCCAAAGGCCCTTCCTGACTCCAGAAGCCCTTTTCCCACCCACAAACCCCCCCTTACCTGTCCTGAACAAGTCCCTGCCTCTCGACCACCGAACCCTAGAGGGACCAGGCCCAGGAGAGGTTCTTGGGGAGCATTTGCCTAGGGAATGCCAAGGACCTCCTCACCGTTCCTACCACCCTCCAGGTATAGCCCCACCCCCATCTCATTTCCTCTGCATTTTTCTTCAGAAGTTCCCTTTGCCCTGGAGCCTTCCTGGCCACTTTACCTAAAACTCCAACCCTTGGGGCACCTGGGTGGCTCAGTTTGTTAAGTGACCGCCTTCGGCTCAGGTCAGGATCCCAGGGTCCTGGGATCGAGCCCCGTATCGGGCTCCCTGCTCGGCGGGAAGCCTGCTTCTCCCTCTCCCACTCCCCCTGCTTGTGTTCTCTCTCTGTCTCTCTCTCCGTCAATTAAATAAATAAATAAATAAAAATCTTTAAAACTCCAACCCCTCGGGTCTTTACATCCACCTCCTTTATTTTTTCCTCATTATCCCTTCTTACTACCAAACAGTCTAGGTAATTTTATTTTATTTCTCTGGTTTATTATTCCGCAGTTAGCATATGAAGTCCATGAAGGCAGTTCCTGTCTGCTTTGTTCTCTGCTGCATCCTTTGAGCTAAAAGAGTGGTTGGCACAGCGTGGCTGTGAATTCACTTTTGGGGAAGGAAGAAGTAAAAAAAGGAGAATCGTTAGCCTGCAGAGGGCCTGCTGGGACACCCCTTTCTCTCCCCCCTCCCCCCCCCACTAAAGATTGGATTTCCTTAGGAAACCTGTCTTGAGCCAGCCAACAGGCCTAGGCAGTTCTGTCTTCAGGGCTCCTTCCCAGGGCTGGCACCATCTCCAGCCCCACTCTGCATGAGGCTTTTTAGGTACCTGCAGGGCGACGGGCACACACACACCCCCTTTCCTGCAGCCATGGTCAGCCAAAGCCTAGGCTGGGGTGGGGGTGACGGGAACACTCTCCAGGACTGGGAGAAAGGGGAGGGGAGCCAGACCTCTAGGAACGCGGAGGCTGTTGAGTTCACACCCCCCATTTTCCAGGTAAGGAGAAGGAGGCTCCGGGTAAGGTTAAGGACTCTCACAGGGTGGGGAACGAGTGGGGAGTGGAGGGGACAGCCTCCTCCGTGCCCGGGTGAGAGTCAACGCCACCCTTCCCACCTGGGCGCCCCAGCCTTCGGGAGGCGGTGCCTCGGGGCGCGGGTCTCACCTCTGAGCAGCTCGTAGGCGCGCCCCACGTGGAACTTCCGCGCGCGGATGAAGCGCAGGAAGAAGGCGCTGTCCCTTCCCTGCACGCGCTGGGCCACCGCCCGGGCCAGCTCGTGCCCGGAGGCCGCCTCGGCCTGCACCAGCTCCTGCAGCTCTCGCACCACCTCCTCCCGGGTCTCTTCCCGCTCGTTCAGCTCGTCCTTGGCCTGGAACGGGGTGGGGTGGAGGCAGCGAGGCCCAGACGGGCGCGCGCGCGCGGGTGCGGAGCAGGACGCGCAGGCGAGGAGTCCCCTGCCAGTGCCAGCCCGGCCGAGGGGCCGAGGGCTTGCCGCTGGGGCCATGGCTCCTCTGCCCCCAAGGGCAGCATCTGCACTGGCAGCCCCTGAGACTGCCGGTTACTTTCGCAGAACATTGGGTCAAACTGCGCATCCTGGGTTTGTTGGCAGGAGACCAACAAAGGGGTCAGCGTTTCCAAGGACAGCGGCTTCCCCTTCCTGGAGCCCTTACGTAGCACTCTGCTAAGTTAGCCTTGAAATACCGAAGGCCGAAACCCACCGCCATGAAGTGAGTATCCACATCCCCTATCTCAGGATGAGCAGACTGAGGCCCCTAGAAGTGAAGGTGACCCAGGCAGGAAGGGGTGGAGCTGGGGCTCACGCTCAGGCTGGACTTTCAGTCACTTCTCTCTGCAGCCTCCCAGGCTTGATTCTGATCTTTTCAAAAACAAAGATACCCCGCAGAGGGGCACCTGGGTGGCTCAGTCGTTGAGCGTCTGCCTTCAGCTCAGGTCATGATCCCAGGGTCCAGGGTCCCTGCTTGGCAGGAAGCCTGCTTCTCCCTCTCCCACTCCCCTGCTTGTGTTCCCTCTCTCACTGTGTCTCTCTCTGTCAAATAAATAAAATCTTTAAAAAAAAAAAAAAAAAAAGATACCCCGCAGACCGCAGCCTGCCCCCTGCCCCAGAGCCTCTTATTTTCCCCTTGTTTGGGTCTGCAGAACTCTTGCGCATGCCTCAGGCAGCTCTCTCCTTGGACAGCAGGAGTTGGGGGGGAAGGCAAAGGAGGGGGACTCAGGTCTGGGGGAACTCAGAGCGCCTTTTCCTTGGCAACAGAGATGAAGCTAGGAGCCCAGGCTCAGCTCAGGCCAGGACAGCTCTGCCACTTTCTGCAGAGCAAAGTCTGATCCTCTCTGAGCTGGTCCAACAACCTTCTTTCAGAGGTACAAAGGGCAAGACCCAGAGAGGGAAAGCCACTTGCTCAAGGTCACACAGCAAGTTGAAAGTTAGGCCTGATTCTAGAACTCAGGCTTCTTGCCTATCCAGTGGGGGCAGCAGCTGGGTGCCTGTTCCCCTGAGCCACTTGCAAACCAGTGTTCCTCATATCTGCCTCTAGTCACCCAGGGGCTCTAGGTCCTGGCATTGATATCTGTTGGTGTTATAGTCTCGGATTAGGCTGGACTGGATGCTGGTCAGTGCAGTGTTGCTGCCATGGCCCTGACCTCCAGAACGGCCCCTAGAACAGGCCAGTCCATTCGCTCCAGGATATCCTGGAGAGCTGGGGCTGGACCCGTCCTACAGGAGAAAGGATGCTGTCAACATTCCCCCTTGTTCGCCCGCCCCAGCCCGCCCCTCCCTGCACCCAGGGCCACCTCACCTTCTGTAAGGTGTGGCGGGGGAGCTGACTGCACGGGCCAAAGACAGGTCCATGGTCCTTGGTCGTAAGCCGCTCCAGCTGGGCACGGAGCTCTTGTTCCTCTTCAGGGACCACTCGGAACGTGCCCACCTAGGCAGAGAGAAGTCAGGAAAAAGCAGGGAGAGCCCCCCATCAGCTTGAGCAGGCCAGTGCAATGGGCCTGCTCAGACCCTAAATTAGTACTTTGGTCCAAGGTCACTGTTAAGCCTTCTCCCTTTGGGTGGGGTCCCACACCACAAAGGGATTGTACGGGTGAGTGCCCATAAGGGTCCTGAGCAGACCAAACAATAGAGAAATGGGGAGGGAGAGAAGGAGGAGGGAAGGCAGATGGAGGGGAGACCAGAGCACAGGGGTACTCACGCCCTCTGACATGCTGCCTCTCTGGAAGACTCAGAGTCCTCAGAAAAATAAGGGCCTCACTTCTGTGCTGGCCTCTCCAGGCGGCCTCCTCCCTAGGGCAGGAAGTCAAGGGGGCAGTAGTCTGGACAGACCGTTCTCTTATTGTCTCAGAACAATGGATCTCAAACTTTTGAGTACATAAGAATCGCCTGAGGAATCTGGTAGAAATACAGGTGCCTGGGTCCTGCATGCACCCTGTGATTCCGACTCAGGAGGTCTGAACTGGGGCCAGGAATCTGCATTTTAAAGCAGCACCCCCACCCCCACCCCCATCACCACCACGGCCCTGAAGACAATGATCCTTGGGCTACACTTTGGGAAAGACTCCTTTGAGAAGGAATACACACAAATACCACAAACCTTAGTTCTTTTTTTTTTTTTTTTTAAGATTTTATTTATTTGAGAGAGAGAGAATGAGAGAGAGAAAGCACATGAGAGGGGGGGTAGGGAAGAGGGAGAAGCAGACTCCCCGCTGAGCAGAGAGCTCAATGCGGGACTCGATTCCGGGACTCCAGGATCATGACCTGAGCCGAAGGCAGTCGCCTAACCAACTGAGCCACCCAGGTGCCCCCTTTTTTTTTTTAAAGATTTTATTTATTTGAGAGAGAGAGAATGAGAGAGAGAAAGCACATGAGAGGGGGGTAGGGAAGAGGGAGAAGCAGACTCCCCGTTGAGCAGGGAGCCCGCAAACCTTAGTTCTTAAGATGAGTTGGTGCAGCCAGGGAGAACCTAGTTTTGGCCTCCATTGTGAAGTTACATGATCACTGCAGAATAAGGCAATCGCTCCTCCTGTCTGTGGCCCTCCTTCTCCAGCCCAAAGGGGGATCTCGGAAACTTCCCAGCCTAGTGGATGGCCCCTTCTCTGGTGCATTCATTCTCAGGAGGGGTGATGACTAGTTATGTAACCAGAATACCGGGGGGTGTGTTCTGTGCTCTGTGATGCGCTAAGTAATTTCAGATGAGTATCTCAGAGCCAGAGCCGGCATTATTCTCCCCATCTTACATGGGAAGGAGCAGACCCCAGGGAGAGTAAGTGACTTGTCCACTGTCGCACAACCAGAAATAGCCAGGGATCAGGCCCGGAGCCCAAGCTGTGACTTCCCATGAGCATCGAGGCGCAGCCTCTTGGGGCAAGAGTTGGGCCTGGGTTCAAAGTCTGTCTCTTCCACTTGCAAGCTATGTAATTTAACCTGAGTCTTGGTTGTCCCCTGGAAAAGGGAGGCGGAAGGAAGGTAATGAAGATTCAATTAAATAACGTGCAGAGAGGCATTGCTTGGCCACCAGAACAAATCTCATCCATTGCCCACATGACAACCTGCTCAACCCACTGAGTATTTTTGGAGACAGCTTTCCTGTAGCCAGATTTTTTTCCTCTCCCCCCTAAACATCCCCACTGCCTTTAAAGGAGCTGTCACCACCCTGCTCCTGTCTCTGACCAGGTTCCCACTTGTCAGTTCTGTCACCTGCTCATTTTTGGAAAGTAACAAAGGTGAGACTTGAACCACCGCTTTGACAGCTAGGGCCAAGACCTCTCCAGGCAAACTCCCTAGGAGAATGGGTATTACAGAAAACCCTTTAGGGTCAGAGAAACCTGGGTTGGAACCGAGAGTTGTCATTTACCACCCACATGACCTTAGGCAAGTTATTGAACCATTCTGAGCCTCAGTTTCCCCATCTTCAAATTGGGGATAATAACTGTACCTACCAAATAGAGTTGTAATGAAGAGCCTATCATTTCTGTAAGGTACCTAGCACAATGTTTTGCTCTAAAACATGATTTCCCTTCCCTTTCTTAGCATCAGACTGATCATTGCCCTAGTGTGCCCAGAGAGACTGGGAGGATCCCAGAGCCCAGGGAATATCTGAGGATCTCCTAATTCCCTGCCTCTCCCACTCCCCAGCCCCAGCCAGGGTAGGGAACCCACCAACTGGAATCAAATCTAAGCCTTGTCTCTGGCAAGTAGACTTCCAACTGTGTGGACACAGAGACAGACTGAAATACTGGTGTGGCCTCCCTCACTTGGGTTTTGCTGGAACAGGAATGGAGAGGCTGATAGAATTGAGCTTAGGCAGGCGAGATAGTGGCGGGACACCCCCAGCCAGTTAAGCAGATCATTAGGACAAGATCCTAGAGCCTCGAATTAGAAGGTGAAAGTCAGTACAGCAGTTCTTTTAAAAATATGCCCAATCTAATTAATTTTGAGTTTTTAAAATACTGATTTATGAACTATATACAATGAAAACACATTCACCCCCATTCCGTGGTGAGGTTGTTCCCTGCCATCTAGGGTTGCCAGATAAAATACAGAATGCCCAATCCCGTGTCCATTCCAGATGAACAACAAAGACTTTTGAAGCATAAGTATGTCCCATGCAATATTTGGGACATACTTACACTAAAAAAGTCTTTGTTGTTCATCTGAAATTCACATTTAACTGGGTGCCTTGTATTTTTATTTGCTAAATCTGCCATCAGGTTGATCTAGCAGCACTTGGAGAATGGCCAGTTGGTTTCAGTTTTACAGGCAGCCTGGGATGTGGTCTCCCCACCCCCACCCCCCCACCCCCCCAATCCTCATCCCAGTCCTGGGCTCCTTGGCCCAGCCAGACCCCTGCTACTGACTTACCTATGAGCTCTCCTTAGGCCTACCTGGTACCTGCGTCCACAGTCCTCCTCCTCCTCCTCCTCCTCCTCCTCCTCCGCCTCCTCCTCGGGGAGCCTGGAGGTTGCCTCCACTGGGGGCGTGGTCCAGTCAGCAGGCTGGGATTAGTGTGTCACAAGGAACTTCTCAAGGCCCACAGTTTCCCCGTTAAATCAGGCTTACAGGGAGGCCCAGATTGGGGCAAGTGAAGCACCAGGGGGGCGGGGGGATTGGCCTGGGCCTGGCTGCAGCCACCTCAAAGCCCTCTTTTATGTGCTTCTGCTCCTGAGTTCCTGCTCAGCCATGTGGAAGCTGGGCAGTGGGGGTGGGATCTGGGCCAGCCCCATTCCCTCCTCCTTGCTCACTCACTCTCTCTCTCTCATTGCAGGGGGGTCTGAGAAAGCACATCGCAGGGTAAGACATGCAAGAGATGGAGGGAAATTTTAAATGTGATTGTGGACGCAGTGGTCTTGGTGGCAGATCCAGGCCTGTCACTCTCCCGCTGGGTGTGGTAGATGTCACCTCCGCAGTGAGTGGGGCGCCTTGGATAAGGCGGAGCAGGAAGAGGGCAAGACAGGCTGAGCCGCCTTCTAGACAGTACGGTGGAGTGATAGGAGCCTGCTTTGGAATCGGGCTGCGCACTTTTAAATCCTAACTCCAGCACCTTCTAGCTGTGCGAATTAACTTCACCACTCTGACTCAGTGTCCTCCTCTGAGAAGCTGGGATGATGGGAGGACAGGCTCGGGGCGTTAGTGAGGATGAAAGTGCTTAGCTCAGTGCCTGACACTTAGTAAGTGTAAATGCGCAGTGAATGCTGACAGTTACCCCAAATGTGCAATTAATATGCATCTGGGTGGAGGGACCCACATTATCCAACCCTCCGTAAGATAAGAAACCCCTCTGCTGCCACCCCTCAGCAGGTGGCTTCCCAGTCTCCGCTTTGGTATTTCACTGCTGGGGGTGCGGTGGAGGGTGGGCGTGGGATGATTTCTCTAGAGTATTCTTTCTCTGGGATTCCAAGGGCAGGGAGCTCCCTGTTTTTACTACTGGATGATCCTCCTTGTTTTAAAACTCATCCTTGGTCTGACCCCCAAGCAGCCTTCTGTAATGTCACCCTCGGTCCTGATTTTGCCTCCCGGGGGTTGTCTGGGACAGGTTCAAGATCCTGTGCACAGGACATTCTCCAGAATCCATCCCCAGAAATGCTTTTTGGTTCTCCCCCGAAATAGTTCTTGATTTACAACCGATTCCTACTTGGGTAGATTTGGGATCCCTTCATCCTCTTATGCTCTCTCCAGACATCCTGGGGCTTATGAGAGTGTCACGGAGGGGCAGTCCCTTGGAGCAGCGCCTGACTCCCACTTGTCTCTCTAGACCCCTTCCTCTAGAGCAGACTGTAATGCCTGGGCTTGGATCTTGGGGTGCAGCTAAGTAACCTTAATCTCTTTTCTTCTGACAGCCCCTTTCCTGGGCTCCTGCTCAGGCTGCTGTCTGACTTTATTTCCTCCCAAGTCCTCCCCGGAGCTGGAGAACCCCTCATTTCTATCTTTCTGCTCCCTGAGGGTCTAGTCCTGCACTGCCCACTAGCCAGCCGTAGCTTTTTAGCACATGAAATCGGATAATGGCACCAAAGAATTGTAACTTTAATGAACTTAAATTTAAATGGAAAGGTTGGTACTAGATCCAGTTATTGGAAAACTGTGAAGTATGTTTGGAATAACTTAGGTGTGTGCTTCTACTTTTTCAACTGTAAATTCTGTGATCAAGTATTGAGAGTCCAACATGAGATATGCTATAAATATAAGATACCTACTGGATTTTGAAGACTAACCACAAAAAAGAGCATAAAATTTCTTTTTTTTAATTAAAGATTTGTATTTTTTTATTTTAGAGAGAGCACGCGTGCACAAGTGGGGGGAGGGGCAAAGGGAGAGGGAGACTCTCAAGCAGACCCCCTGCTGAGCACAGAGCCCAACAAGGGGCTTGATCTCAAGACCACCGTGAGATCATGACCTGAGCCGAAATCAAGAGTCAGATGCTTAACCGACTCAGCCACCTAGGCACCCCAGCATAAAATTTATTAAGGATTTTTACATGACTTAATATTCTGAAGTGGTAGTGCTTTGGAGTATATTGGGTTGAAAATATATGAGTTAATTTCACTTGTTTCTTTCTCCTTTTTTTGATGTGGTTATTAGAAAATTTAAAATTTTCGGGGCGCCTGGGTGGCTCAGTTGGTTAAGCATCAGCCTTCGGCTCAGGTCATGATCCCAGGGTCCTGGGATTGAGCCCCGCATTGGGCTTCCTGCTCGGCAGGGATCCTGCTTCTCCCTCTCCCTCTGCCTGCAGCTCCCCCTGCTTGTTCTCTCTTTCTGTCTCTCTCAAATAAATAAATAAAATCTTTAAAAAAATTTTTTTTTTAATTTTCTAATTTTAATGGCTCCCATTGTATTTCTAATGGACAGTGCTGGTCTAAACCTTACTATTCCTTGGAGTGTGGCCTGTAGACCAAGAGCATCAGCCTCATCTGGGAGCTTGTTAGAAATGCAGAGTCTCAGGCTCTTCCCCAGAGAAGCTAACTCAGAATCTGCAGGTTGGGCGCCTGGGTGGCTCAGTTGGTTAAGCGACTGCCTTCGGCTCAGGTCATGATCCCAGGGTCCTGGGATCGAGTCCCGCATCGGGCTCTCTGCTCCTTGGGAGCCTGCTTCTCCCTCTGCCTCTCTCTCTCTGTCTCTCATGAATAAATAAATAAAATCTTAAAAAAAAAAAAAGAATCTGCAGGTTAACAAGGACCACCCCCCCCCCAGTGATTCCTATGCACAGAGAAGTTTGAAAAGCACTGCCCTAGAGTATCTGGCCCTCTCCCCCTCCTGCCTGTGCCCAGCTCACTACCTTGCCTGACCTCTCATGCCCCATCAGCTCTGAGGATTGGTGGGGAAGTAGATTGAGGATTATCCTTACCACCATCCTCTTCCTCTTTGTGGCTGGCCAATGGTGAGGTGGGGGTGTGCAGGAAGCGGAGAAAGGAGGATGAGGGGGGATCCTAACCTAATTCCAGGCCACGATTGCTCTCATGGGTGTGCTGGACACCTGTAAAATGGTGTTACGGACTGAATTGTGTTCCCCCAAATTTATGTATAGGAATTACTATCCCCTCTCAGAAAGTGACTGTATTTGGAGATAAGGCCTTTAAAGGGTAAGGTGAAATGAGGTCATGGGATAGGCCCTAATCTGACTGGTGTCCTTATATGAAGAGGAAATTTGGACACAGACAGTTACAGAGGGAAGACGATGTGAAGACAGAGGGAGAAGACAGCTACCTACACGCCAAGGAGAGAGGCCTGGGGAGAAACCAGTCCTGCCGATGCCTTGATCTTGGATGCCTAACCTCCAGAACTGTGAGAAAATACATTTCTGTTGTGTAAGTCACTCAGTCTGTAGTACTCTGATACGGCAGCTTTAGCAAACTAACATAGATGTGATTCAGGACTTGTCCCCCGGTGCTTCCAAGAGCGTGAGCTTCATGGGAGATAAGGGAGGGTGGGTGAGAGCTCCGGAGGAAGGAAGGGCAGAAGGCCCAGCATAGTCTCAGTCAAAGCCAGCTGATAGAGTGCCTCGCGAGGAACGCTCCTGTGCACCGAGAACACTTGCGGGTTAAAGACCCAAACAAGGGTGCCTGGGTGGCTCAGTCGTTAAGCAACTGCCTTCAGCTCAAGTCATGATCCCAGGGTCCTGGGATCGAGTCCCACATCGGGCTCCCTGCTCGGCAAGAGGCCTGCTTCTCCCTCTCCCACTCCCCCTGCTTGTGTTCCTGCTCTCGCTCTCTCTCTCTCTGTGTCGAATAAATAAATAAAATCTTTAAAAAAATAAATAAATAAAAAGACCCAAACAAGAGTTTTTCAGGATGCTAGCAGGCCATGAGGCCCTTTTTAGGGAGCAGAGCTTCCTGTAACATTATTTTCTGCTCACGGTCCTGCCTCTGCCCTCCCCCACCCCCCCGCCCCCAAGAGGCACGTTCATGTCTAGCTCCTGTGCTAGAACAATAGTTCCCTTGTGTGAGGGGGGACGCTGCCCTCATTGGCCCAGATACCTGTGCTGGCCATGTTGGCAGACAACCGCAGGCTCCCTGGCTCTCTCTCCCAGGCTGGAGGCAGGCAGGGAGGGGGCTCGGATTGGCTGTGCCCCCATTCTGTACTGTGACAGGTGCCTTACCTGTGGTCCTTCTAGATGTGAGGTAGAGAGGATCTTACCCTTTTTTACAGAATAGGGAGCTGAGAGTCAGAGAGATGGGAGGCCCTGCCCAAAGCTGCACAGTCGGTGGGGAGTGGGGTCCTGGTCATTCTAAAGCCCTCTTACCATGCAACACGCAGGTTGTGCTCCCTCCTCCAGAAGTGACTGCTCAGGAAAGTCACACCTGCCCCCTGGCTTCTGGGGAAGGTGACATCACCTCACTTTCCTGAGGGCAAGAATCTGGTCACCACCATTCCCTTTTGGCCGGTAATAATTGTCCTGGGCTCGGGGCGCCTGGGTGGCTCAGTTGGTTAAGCGACTGCCTTCGGCTCAGGTCATGATCCTGGAGTCCCTGGATCGAGTCCCACATCGGGCTCCCTGCTCGGCAGGGAGTCTGCTTCTCCCTCTGACCCTCCCCCCTCTCATGTGCTCTCTCTCATTCTCTCTCTCTCAAATAAATAAATAAATAAAATCTTAAAAAAAAAATAATAATTGTCCTGGGCTCAACCCCTCCTTCGGAAAATGGGAAAACCCAGGTCGGGGGACATTCTGCACCTTCCTTACAGTTACACGGTGGGAATGAGGGTGCCTTGACCAGCATGGGCTGCCCCACAGAGCTAAAAAGCTGCAGGTCTCCCAGAGCCATGCTCATTCCCCAAAGAAGGGTCTGCCCTGTGGTCGCGGGGAAGTGCGCAGTGCCAGGGGTGAAAGCAATGAGGATAAATACAATCTATCGGTATGCTTGTTCAAAGGTTATTTTTGGTGAGGTAAGGTTTAACAATATGAGGAAAAACAAACAGGGTGTATTTCCAAAAAAAACCAGGGACGTTCTCATAATGAACCACGGTATAATGACCAAAATCACAAAATGAACATTGATATAATACAATTGAATAATCTACAAACCTTTATTTAAATTCCAGTTAGTTAGCATACAGTGTACTAGGATAATCTACAAGCCCTAATCAAACGTCACCAATTGCGAGAGGCCAGTTTTTAAGGATTACTTCCCCCGCCCCAGGCCCCCGTCTTGTCTTTCAGGCCTCTGAGAAAAAAGAGACCAGTAGGGGAAGGGAGCTAACATTTTTATTTGTTGTGGTTGTTCTGAACTTTTCTTTTTCTTTTTTTTTTTGTTTTTGTTTTTTAAGGCTTATTCATTTATTTATTATTATTATTATTTTTTAAAGATTTTATTTATTTATTTATTTGACATAGACAGAGATAGCGAGAGCAGGAACACAAGCAGGGGGAGAGGGAGAAGCAGACTCCCTGCCGAGCAGGGAGCCCGATGCGGGACTCGATCCCAGGACCCTGGGACCATGACCTGAGCCGAAGGCAGTCGCTTAACCAACTGAGCCACCCAGGTGCCCCAAGGCTTATTCATTTATTTGAGAGAGAGGAGGGGCAGAGAGAAAGGCAGAGAGAGTCCCAAGCAGATTCCCCCCTCCAAGCTTGGAGCCCGTTGCGGGGCTCGATCTCACGACCCCGAGATCAGGACCTGAGCCAAAACCAAGAGTCAGACACTCAACAAGTTGTACCGCCCCTGGTGCCCTGTTTTGGACTTTTAATCTTCAAATGATTTCAAATTCACAAAAAGCTTTAAAAGTAGTAATATATTTTTAAGTCAAAATCTTGGGTTTGAACTGTTAACATTTCATTGAGATAATTTAAAACTGTATTTTTCTAAGGGTGAGTTCATAATTCTGTACCCATTTAATACATATTTATGAAGTCACTCTGTGTGTCAGTTTTCTAGACCCTGGGGATACACATAGTAAGCTGTTAAACCTCTACCTCAAATCCTACCAGGTTGGAATTTCTTCAGGGTAGACTCAGCTGGTTCTCCTTAAAATCCTATGAGCTGCCCAGATAGTAGTGTCCTTTTTTTTTTTTTTTTGGCTAATTATCTTCACCATTTTCAAATGTACACTTTAATAGTGTGAAGTATTCATATTATTGTGAAACAGATCTCCAGAACTTTTTCATCTTGCAAAACTGAAACTTCGTATCTATTAAGCAATAATTCCCTATTTCTCCCTCCTCCCCAGACGCTGGTCAAGCATCATCCTACTTTGTGTTTCTATGAATTTCACTCCTTTTGATACCTCTTATGAGTGGAATCATACAGTACTTGTCTTTTTGTGATGGGCTGATTTCACTTAGCATAATGTCCTTTGGGTTCATCCACGTTGTAGTAAGTGAGATAGCATTTCTTCCTTTTTAAGGCTGAAGATTATTCCTTTGTCTGGATATATCACATTCTGTTTATCCATTCAATGTCCATGAAGACTTGGGTTGTTTCCACCTTTTAGCTTCTGTGAACAATGCTGCTGTGAACACGGGTATACAAATATGTGTTTGAGACCCTGAGTCCAATTCTTCCATATTTAGACCCAAATGTGGGACTGCTGGAGGGAACTAACAGTATGAAGGGTTTCTAAGTGCTAGGCTTTTGGTACGTGCTACCTTGATTATTCTCTTAATCAAGTCGCCCTTAAACCCAGGCAACTAGAGCTCTTGGTCTGGGTGGCTGCCTTATGAGCCCCCTTCCTAGATGATGAGATCAAGAATCCTAGAGAGTGTAACCACCAAAACCCACATGCCTTCCTTCAGACCACGCTCTGAGTACCTTCCAAAACATCCCCAAAGTCGCTTCCTTGGCCTATACAGACCCCTTCCTCCGTCCACCCTCTCCAGGGTAGGCGGGCTGGTATGCACAACTGTAGACCCAAAGGGGAGCCAACAGCAGCTCTAGCGGGGAGGCATGGGGTAGATCTTCATGCAAACATATGAAGCCCCTCACACTGCAAGACCCAGTATCCTGAATGAAAGGGGGCCTCCATTTGTCCTTTTTCTCTGGACTCTTGCAAATATCAGTAGTTATAATGTTACCACACAAATGAGAACTACTGACAAGGTCTGAAGAACATTTAGTTCCACTATTGTAAACCTGGTTTTAATCGGCTGTTTCTTCTAAAGTCAGTGTTATCACCAGCTGCCCAGTGTAGGAATTTAGTTGGTTGAAGCAGATGAATATGGTTTGTTGCTTAGTAAGGAAGCCTGCACCAGGGTGGAAAACACTGTTATTCATTTGAGTCCAGTCTTTTCCTTTGCATGTGTAACAAGAGGGAGAAAAGACACTGAACTGTCAATGCCACTGGGTAGACACTCAAACAGGCAGTTCAGTAAGTGCAGCTGGGATGCACGACTGGAGGCTCAAAAAGGCAAATGAGCCTGCTGGATGACACAACCACATACATTTGTGGCTGTATGGCTCAGTCCCATAAGCAGCCGAGAAGGGAGGCTTTGTGGGGAGAAGATGAGGTAAAGTCATCTGTATCCTTGGCAAGCCAAAGGATTCCTTTCAGGAATCATCTTCCAACTCAGCTGCTGTGTTTTAGCCATATATTACAGCTCAGTATTGGGCCAGAAACGTGATAGAAGTAAAAGTTGCTTAAGAAGGGTCATAAGCAAGAAGCAGGCCTGGACAGCTGAGAGGCATCCTTCTCTTCCAGGGGTTGTTTCTTCTTCTTCTTCTTCTTCTTTTTTTTTCAGGGGTTGTTTCTTCCAGTACTGGCCAAGTAGACCCATCCCACCCCTGGGGACGGGGGCGGGGGTGGGGGGCTGGGGGGGTGTTAGTGGTGTCAGGCTCCACACTGAATACCTCTGATCTTAGCATTCCTTCACATGCCATTTGGCAAGTCCAAATCTGAAGGCTTCCTCATCACCCTGTCCCCAAACCTGCAGCTTTCCCTGTGCTCCCTGTGTCAGTTCCCTGGCATTATCAACCCACCCCCACCTATCACTCAAGCCTGAATATTCCTCAGCTCCTCCCACATCTCCCCCAAGCCGGTGCACTCTACTCCCTAACCTTTTTTTTTTTTTTTAAAGATTTTATTTATTTATTTGACAGAGAGAGACACAGCGAGAGAGGGAACACAAGCAGGGGGAGTGGGAGGGGGAGAAGCAGGCTTCCCACCGAGCAGGGAGCCCGATGTGGGGCTCGATGTGGGGCTCGATGTGGGGCTCGATGTGGGGCTCGATGTGGGGCTCGATCCCAGGACCCTGGGATCATGACCTGAGCCGAAGGCAGACACTTAACGACTGGGCCACCCAGGCGCCCCTACTCCCTAACCTTTTTCACATGCAGTCAACTCCCTTCCGCCTGTCCCCACTGCAACTACCTATTTCCAGGGCAATTTACCTAAAGGGTCCTGCCTTCAGTCCTCCCCGCCCCCATCATCTCTTTTTAAGTCTCTGCAGCACTCACCTACCAGAGAGATTTTTCTACCATGTGAATACAGTCACGTCCTTCCACTTCTGCTGTTTTTCCACACTACCCCTGATGTGAAAAGAACTTCCAAGCCCCTGCTTTCTCACCCCCACCCCAAGCACCTTCACCTCCCGAACTAGTCAGGGGCTTGCTTGCTTGTTGCTCTCAGGCCCTTTGCCCAAGCTGCTCCTTCAACCTAAAATAGATTCTAGATCTGCCCCTCCATTGCTCTTTGCTCTACTGTCGGTTGTTCAGTTAATAAATATTTACTGAGCATTTACTGCTTTGCCAGACTATGCGCTAAATGCTAAGGTTTTGCAGGGGTAAGAACAAAAAGCCGCCTGGCCACTTGGGGCTTACATCTTGGGGCTTACTGGTACCTCCCCTAACGCAAGGAGAGGGACACCTTCATCTGCCTTCCAGGTGCTTCCAATGCAAAGACCTGTAGGTCCCTTGATTCGGCCCACCTCGTGCTCACTCTTTCCCTAACAGTAACCAAGAGGTGTTAACGGGTGAACACCACGCTCCAGGTACGTTCGGGCCACACTGCGCATGCTCTCTGCGGTCCTGAATGCGAGTTCGCCTGCTGCGCCTCCCCGCGACTGGGAGTGGGAACGTCCGAGGACTCCCGACCCCTTCTGCCTTAATGGTACATCCCACGCGCGTGCGCCCGGGCAGCGGAACCGAGCCGCGGGGGGCGGGGCCTGTAGTGTCCCGTGACGGAAGTGCGGCGGCGTGCGGTTGAGCGGGCTTTTTGGAAGTTGGTTGCGGCGGTGAGGCCGAGGTAACTGTGCGGCGGGGGCGGGGGCGGGGACGGAGGGGGCTTCGCTCGCTGCCCGGGCGTAGGGACTCAGCGCCTTAGGGAGGGAGTGGGTCTGTGAGGACTGGAGGACTGCTGTTGCGAGCTGGCGCTCTGGTGTTTTCTCTGGCCCGTCTCCCGCCGCGTCCCTCGGTTTCCGCGGCTCCCTCCCCCCGGGCGGGCCACCCTCGCCGCCCTCCTGTTCTGCGTCTGAGACATCTCACCCCGTTTCACCTCTGCGGCCCGGTCACGGCCCGCATCGCCAGCCGCTTCGCTTCCAAGTTTGTCTTTACGTGTTGCTCTCGCGGGAGCCGCGGCCCGAAAACCCGCGCGTTTCCCGTCCCTGAGCCGCGCTGGTCTCTGGACGAGAGGTGCTGCGCGCTTCGCAGTCGCCTGGTCGTTCATCTTTGGTTTTCGGCCGAATTTAGCAGATGCGCCCGCTGAGGTAGATTTCAGCGTGTTCTCCCTCTGGCTGCGAGTCTCCCTCGGTCAGTATGCCCTTTCTGCATTTTCTCGGCCCTCCCCAGCCCCCCCACCCCGCCGAGGCCCTGACGGGGGCGGGGGTAGTAATTAAGAACATGGGATCTTGGGGTCTGGAGCTGAACAGGACTGGGTTTCATTTCTGCCTCTCCTACTACTGGCCTTCTAACCCTTGGGACAACTATGTAATCCCTCCAAATCCCGAAAGGTCTTCATCTGAATTGGAACTAATAACACCTACTTCATAGGGTTGGTATGAGGATCAAATTAGTGAATGTAAAGGGCTGGGGCCCAGGGCCTAGGGAGTTCAGTAATTCATTTGTTCAGCCAATATTTATTGGGCACCTATTACAAGGGGGGTCCTGGGGACGCCTGGGTGGCTCAGTCGGTTGGGAGTCTGCCTTCCGCTGGGGTCATGATCCCAGGGTCGTGGGAGGGAGTCCCAGGTGGGGCTCCTTGTTCGGCGGGGAGTCTGCTTCTCCCTCTGCCTGCCATTACCCCTGCTTGTGTGCTCTCTCTCTCTGACAAAATCTTTTTTTTTTTTTTAAAGATTTTATTTATTTATTTGAGAGTGAGAATGAGAGAGAGTACATGAGAGGGGGGAGGGTCAGAGGGAGAAGCAGACTCCCTGCCGAGCAGGGAGCCCGATGCGGGACTCGATCCCGGGACTCCAGGATCATGACCTGAGCCGAAGGCAGTCGCTTAACCAACTGAGCCACCCAGGCGCCCAAGATTTTATTTATTTATTTGAGAGAGAGAGAATGAGAGACAGAGAGCATGAGAGGGAGGAGGGTCAGAGGGAGAAGCAGACTCCCCGCCGAGCAGGGAGCCCGATGTGGGACTCGATCCCGGGACTCCAGGATCATGACCTGAGCCGAAGGCAGTCGCTTAACCAACTGAGCCACCCAGGCGCCCTCTGACAAAATCTTAAAAACAAAAAAACAAGGGAGGCACTGTGATTAAGTCCTGGAGGTTCGGTGGTAAGCAAGACCAGACATGCCGCCCCCTCCCCCCACCATGGAGTTTATAGTCAAGTGGGAGATACAGTCCTAATCTAGTAATTACAAATGTCATGTTAAAGGTGTAGTGAGGGTAAGAGAAATTACTGTTGCCTTGAAAAGATATAATAGGGGAGTATTTAGGGGCGCCTGGGTGGCTCAGTCAGTTTCTGCTCACGTCCTGATCTCCGGATCCTGGGTAGGGCTGAGTGGGAAGTCATCTTGAGATTCTCTCTCCCTCTCCCCCTGCTCGCTCCCTCTCTTTCTCTCTAAATAAATAATTCTTTAAAAAAAAAAAATAGGGGAACGTTTAACCTAGACTGAGCTTCTGGGGAAGTGTAGATTGAGCTGAGATCTGAAGGATTTGTAGGAATTAAAAGACTAGCGGGCAGGGGATGAAAGGAGGGGTATGTATAGAAGTTTCAGACTGAAAGTTAAGTGTAAGGGCCTGTGGCAGGAGAACTTGGGGGTTCGAAGGACTGAAAGCAAGGAGTATATAGTGATGAAGGGGAGTTAGGTGCTGGCCAGACCCTGCAGGACCTTTTAAACTGACTTCTGGATATTGGACTGATAGGAGAGCAGTGGAAAGGCTCCGAAGAGTTTTAAGGTGAGGATGGAGGTGGAAGGAGTGTAAGCCACATAATCTGGTTTCTGTTTCAAAAACGATTACTTTAGTTGCTGTGTGGGGGCCAAGTTAAAAGCTTTTGTAGTAGTTCAGGTGAGAGATGGTGGTGGCTGTGGAGTGATATGGCAGTAGTGGAGCTGAGAAGTAGATTTGAGAGATGTTTAGGGGCTGACATTGCCAGGACTTGTCAGTGGATGTGAAGGATGAAGGTGAAATTGTGAAGAATGTTCTCCAGGAAAGAAAAAAAAGGATGTCCAGGCGTCTGGTTTCAGTAGCTGCGTGGAGGATGGTACATTTTATGGGGATGGGAAACAAGAAGAAATACAGGAGGGGAACAGGTCTTCGCACCAGTCTGCATTTCCCCCTTCCCATTATATTCCCATAGCTGCGCACTAACTCCTGCCTCCCAATAGGCTTCCATTTCATCTCTTCCTTTCCACGCCCCAGAGTCACCACCCTAATACAGGCCTTTGTGTCTATCGCTAAAATAGCCCTCCATAACTTCTTAGTCTCTCCTCTTTGTCCTTACTCTCTCCCCACTTTAATCTATGTGTTGATGCAAGATTGTTTGCTCAAACACTTCAGTCTGAAACAGGCAGAATCTGAATCAGGCAGATTTTCTTTTGCGCCAAAAATTTTGGTTGTTATCATTTACAGAATAAAATCTAAATCCTTTAATCTGTCATTTAAGATCTTGCACAATTTAGGGGCACCAGGCTGGCTCAGTTGGTAGAGCATGTGACTCTTGGTCTTGGGGTTGTGAGTTCGAGCCCCATGTTGGGTGTAGAGAATACTTAAAAATAAAATCTTGAGGAAAAAAAAAAAGATCTTGTCCAGTTTATTCTCAGCCTGTCTTTCTAGCCTTTGTACTCATTGCTCCCCTACTTGAACTTCGTACCTCTGTCCCTCATTTTCCCTAAATAGGTTTTTCAGATTCTCCTGTGAAGAAGTCCTTTGTTCGTGACATTCTCCTTCTCAGTATCAAGTATACCATCTGGTTATCTTGACTATCTAAATTTAATTTCTAAGTTCAGTTCAAGCTCTCTGCTGGGAAGCCTTCTTGACCTCTAGGCACACATTTATTTCATTAGTCTTGTTAACTTCTCATTTGTTTTTATACCATTTATTTTTTTTTAATTTATTTTTTTAGAGAGAGCAAGAGAGTGTGCACAAGCGAGGGGAGGGGCAGAGGGAGAAGCAGACTCCCCTCTGAGCAGGGAGCCTGATGCAGGACTTGATCTTAGGACCCTGAGATCATGACCTGAGCCAAAGGCAGACTCTTAACCAGCTGAGCCACCCAGGCACCCTGTTTTTATACCATTTAATTGGCACTTTGCATTTACAGTGTTGTTGATTTATTCATTTATCAAATACTACTTTAAGCTTATAATACATATTCTTGTGTATATGTTTGTAATTATTTGATATACTCTTATGTGGCAGCTTTGTTCTAGGCAGTGTGCTAGGTAGATGCTAAAACAATATAAAAATGTGGGCAAAAATTATGAGACTACTTGATTAGAATACAAGTTTCTAATATGGAAATTCCAGGGAATTCTCCCCATTATTTTGGCTTAGATAAGAATCACCTACTCATACTAGGGACGCCTGGGTGGCTCAGTCGTTAAGCATCTGCCTTTGGCTCAGGTCATGATCCCAGGGTCCTGGGATCGAGTCCCACATCGGGCTCCTTGCTCAGTGAGGAGCCTGCTTCTCCCTCTCCCTCTGCTGCTCCCCCTGCTTGTGCTCTCTCTCTCTCTCTCTGACAAATAAATAAATAAAAATCTTTAAAATAAAAAAAAAAAGAATCACCTACTCATACTAATGAGTACCCACTGTTACATGGTCTATAATATGTATGAAATAGTTAACAGGAAAGAAAATAATCATTTAGAGAAAATAATTGTTTACTTCTGGAAGTTTCATCCAGCTCTGATACTTTCCCTACAGTTCCCTGATATGTGCAACAATGGACCAGAAAATAATATCTCTAGCATCAGAAAAAACAGCAGATAGACTGCAGGAATTTCTTCAGACCCTGAAAGAAGATTATGTAAGTATTAGGAAGCATGTTCTCCTAAAACCAAATGTCAAGCATGATGACAAATTCAAAGGACATGTTAGAAAAATTATTCTGCCACTACATCTACCTCCACTCTCCTTAGGAGACAATGATTTATTTGATAACAACTCAGATGTAAAGAAATGAGGAAGAGAAGTAGACAACATTCGTCTACAACTATATAACATTTAAACATTTATGCAACTGTATGTATATAAACAAATTAGTGTACTTTCAAGGTTCTTAGAACAATCCTATTTGAAGAGAATATCCAGACTATAGTTACATGTGAGACATTTTGCCTATTGACATTCCTTTATTAATATTTTCCTTTAAAGAAGATTATAAGCAGTAAAATATTTTTAAGTTATTATTTGAATCTTCTTACTCTCCTGATATACTTCCCTTTTTCCATAATAAGTGATCTCAGCTTATTCAGATTCCTGCATGGAAAGGAATCCCTGCTTAACATTAACTCTAAACATTAATATATATGTCTGAACAAGTTAAGACTTTGAGTGTCATGTTTTTAAAGGAATTTTTGCATGCTTGTATTGTGATCATTGAAGCTAGGTATAATCTAGCTTGTAATCTCTGTTAATATGTGACACTACTGGGAATTGATGCAGGGATGGGCTCAGGCTCTGGTTTTGGTTGGTTGGGTTTTTTTTTGGTTTTTTTTTGTTGTTGTTACACAGGATTGCTTTTGTAGCACCTTTTTGAGAATCCATTGCATGAGTTCAACTTGGATCATTCTATAGACATTTAAGATTCGGTTAAAACTAGCTTTTAATTAATGTATTGATTTAGAATTTGTGTTTTATATGCTTCCAAAAGGAGTTTGAAGAGGCTTTAACATTTTAAGTAAAACTAAGAATTAGAACAAAATTCATGATATAAATAGATGCTGTGAATTACTTCTCTAATTCTTACTTATCCCTAGGAAGGATCCCTCTCTCTTGGTTTTTGTAAAGATAAAATGAGTTAATGCACATAAACCATCTAATATCTAACAGATACTGAGTAAATGTTAGCAAAGTTCCTTCACCAGTATGGACACAGTCTTCTGAACATTTCTGTTAACATTTCCATTTTAAGTTTTATACCTTAAATTGAACACAGGACTTCACATGTTTTCTACCACTAGAGTAGAATGCACTAATGTTTCTCTTATTTCTCCATTAATGCAGAATCAACTTGTTGGCCACAATATCATACTGTTGTCTCATTGCTCTTACAAGCAACCAAAAACCCCAACTCATTTTTGCATATGTTGATATTAGGCTAGTTCCTTCATCTCTGAATTTCTATAGTTAGTTTTTAGAACCCACATACAAAATTTTACCTTTATATCTGTTAATTATCTTTTTAAATTAATTTCATTTTACTCCATCAGGATCTTTTTGTATCTTGATTCTGTTGACCAGTGTATTAGTCGTTTTTTTATATCTTCTACAAATTTGTTAAGTATTCCAGCAATATATACTTCACTTTATTTAATAAAATGTCCAAAGAAGATGTGCTTAAAATAAAAAAGTATAAAACACATAAAGAAGTCCATGGCAAGACAGACGTATCCAGCAATAGGAAAATTCACATTTGAAGATTTAGAGAGACTAGAGGAATCTAAAAGGGACTTTATATTTCACACAAATACTTAATGTGATTTTTAACATTCAAATATATCAATGAAGAAGTAGAATCCATAAAATAAGAAGGGATAGATTTGGGAGACAATCAGAAAACTTCTAGAAATGAAAACCTTGATAGTTAACAGTAGACTAAACACTGCTAAAGAGGAAATCAGTGAAAGTGGAATACAGACCTTGGGATACCTAAACAAAGCAAAGATTGTAAAGAGATGGTAAATATGAAGAGTACTTAAAGTATGTGGGAATGCTTTACTAAGAGAATATATCTTCAGGGTGCCTGGCTAGCTCAGTCAGTAGAGCATGCAACTCTTGATCTTGGGATTGTGAGTTTGGCCCCCACATTGAGTGTAGAGCTTGCTTAAAAAAAATAGATCTTTAAAGAAATATATATATATCTTCTTAAACATGTAAAATGTTCACAAAAAATGATCATTGTGTCATATACTAGAGCACAAAGAAAACGATAGGTCCCATAAGGTAGAAATACATAAACCACCCTCTTTGATCACAACTCAGTAAAAACTAGAAATGAGAAATAAAAAGTAAAAAAGTGCTTTGTTTTGTTTTGTTTGAGAGAGAGAGGAGGGGCAGAGGGAGAGAGAGAAAGAATCTTCGGTAGACTCCCCACTGAGCGTGGAGCCTGATGCAGGGCTTGATCCCCAATCCTGAGATCATGACCTGAGCCAAAATCAAGAGCTGGCACTTAACTGAGCCACCCAGGTACCCCAAAAAGGTTTTCTACCTTGAAATAAAATACCTTCTAAAAAACTTTTTGATAAAAAGAAATATACCAACAGAAATTACAGGACTTCTAAAAAATAATGAGAACACTACACATCAGTCTGTGGAATACTTTTAAAAATCACCTAAGTCAATTAAGAAGAAATAAAATAAATGAATTAAATTATTGAAAGAGCAGTAAACAAAAGAAAGACACAAAGAAGAAACTACTAAAATGAAAGTGGAAACTAATCAAGTAGAGAACAGAAAACCAGTAGATCAAATTAATACATCAAAATCCTGATTCTTTGAAAAAAATAAACAAAACCATTATCTAATCAAGAAAGTAATGTGCTAAACACAAATGTACAAAATAAGAAATGAGAAGGGGGAAATAACCTTTTTCTAAAAGATTTTTATTTGAGAGCATGAGCAGGGGGAGAGGGACAAACAGACTCCTGGAGCCCAAGTCGGGGCTTGATCCCAGGACCCCAAGATCATGACCTGAGCTAAAGTCAGATGCTTAACTGATCGAGCCAACCAGGCGCCCCGGAAATAACTATTAATAAAGAGAAAATGTCAAAAATACTAAGAGACTACTTTGTATACATTTATGCAAATAAATTTGAAAATCTAGAGGAAATGGGTAATTAAGAACACAGAGGTTAATAAAATTGACCCAATTTGAGCTGGAAAGCTTAACCAGATCAATTTATATAGAAGAAAAAGAGTTAAGCAGTTAATTCACAAGAAACACCAGGCTCAGATAATTTCATAGGAGACTTCTACCAAACTCTTAGAAATCAGAGATTAGAGATAGACAGTCTCAATGCTACAGAATTTTTTGACAGCATATATAACACCAAAAAAAAGTACATACATAAGGAAAACTTCTAGATGCTTTTATAAAGCATAACCTTGATACCCTAAACCCGATAAAGATAGCATACAGGAGGGGAGCCTGGGTGGCTGTGTCTCTCCCTGTCAAATAAATAAATAAATAAAATCTTAAAAAAAAAAAAAAACAGCATATGGGATACCTGGGTGGCTCAGTCGGTTGGGCGTCTGCCTTCAGCTCAGGTCATGATCCCAGGATCCTGGGATTGAGTCCCACATCGGGCTCCTTGCTCAGCGGGGAGCTTGCTTCTCCCTCTGCCTGCCGCACACTCTCTCTCTCTCTCTGACAAATAAAATCTTAAAAAAAAAAAAAAAAACAGAAAAAGAAAATTAAAGGGTATTTTCATTTATGAACATTGATGCAAAAATCTTAAATACTAGGGAACAGATTCCAATACCACATGAAAAGAAAATATGTCATGACTAAGTGGAATTGATTCCAGAAATACAAAGTTGGTTCAGTGTTAGAAAGTATATTACTCCAAAGACCCTATGATTATCTTCATAAGTTAGAGAAAGCCTTTGAAAAAATTCACCCATTCCTGGTAAAAACTCTGGGAGAAAATGGGAATGGGGGTCTATTTCCTTAACATGATAAAATGTATGTGTAAATCCTAAAGTCAGCATATTAATGGGAAACCCTAGGGGCATGGTAATGAAACTACAGGAACCAGGCAGCCTACTCTTTCCACTGTGATTTAACATTGTCCTGGTCTGTTAGCCAATGCACTTAAACTAGAGAAAACAATGAAAGGCATAAGAATAGGAAAAAAAGATATAAAACCATCTGTCTTTGCACATGTCATACTAGTATACCTGGAAAACCCTGAAGAATCTGTGATCAAACCATCTACAACAAGAAGTCAGCAAGATAGCAGAATATAAAATTATGTAAAAATAGCATTTCGTACACATAGCAGAAACGAAGTTCATATAGAAAAATAGGCAAGAATAGCTAGGAAAACACTGAAATGGAAGATCTCTGAGGAAGGACCAGCCCTACAAGATACTAAATGTACCAAAAATCCTCTCTAATTCAGTGTGGTATTGGTGCATGAAGAGAAGAACAGATAATGGAATAACAAAGTCTCAAAATAGACCCAACTACATATAAAATTTAGTATATGATAAAGTGGTATTCCAAATAATTGGGGCAAAGATCATATTTAATAAATGGTGTTGGGACAACTAGATAGCCATTTAGGAAAAAAATAGATAAAATTAGATTTATTCTTCATATACTGTTCAAGAATAAGCTCCACACGAATCAGGTCTAAATGTAAAAAAAAAAATCTAGGGTACCTGGGTGGCTTAGTCGTTTAAGTGTCTGATTTCACCTCAGGTCATGATTTCAGGGTCCTAGGATCAAGCCCCGCCCCCTCCTTTTCAGGCTCTGTGCTCAGTGGGGAGTCTGCTTGTCCCTTCCCCCTTGTGTGTGCACTCTCTCTAAATCTTAAATCTAAATATTAGAAGAAAACGGTTGAGATTCCTCTTTTTAATTTCAGTGCAGAGAAGGCTTTTCTAGGACTCAAAATCTAGATACACTAAAAGGTTGATAAATTTACCTACATATAAGTAAAATTTACATGACCAAAAACACCATACGCAGAATCAAAACACAGATGACAAATTGGGAGAAGATATTTGCAACATACCACAGATAAAGGGTTAATATCCCTAATTCATAGATAACTAATAATAATTGAGGGGGGAGGCCAAAAATCCCATAGAAAAAGAGCAAAAGGAATGAAGAGGATAATCACAAAAAGACATAAAAATGGCTGTAAACATAAGAAAAGATGCTTCACTCATAAGAGAAATACTAATTAAAATGAAACTGCTACTATTATCTGTCAGAGTAGGAAAAAAATGAACTCCTTGTCTATACACTCTTGGTGAGATTGGGGAAAGAGTCACTCATACATTGCTGGTAGGAATGCAAAAATGGTAAGACCATGATTAGAATTTGATGCTATCTAACAAAACTACTTAAATATATTTCCCCTCAACCCACTCATCCCACATCTAGGAATACCCTAAAGATGTACCACCAACAATATGAAATTATATTATGCACTATGTTCTTGAATCTGTAAAAAAGAATGAAGTTCACTATGGACTGATAATGATTTCCAGGAGATATTAAGTTAAAAAGGCAAAATGAAAAATGTGTATTATTCTACCTTTTATATAAGAAAGAAGGGAAATAAAGCATACATATATCTGTGTATCCTTACAAAAAAGAAACTCAGGAAGAATTCCATAACTATACTGAAGGTGAGGGGGTAGAAAAAAAGAACTAATCCAAGTATTTGACTATATACCCTCAGTCTTGGGCAGAGGACTGAAGAGAGAAATACAAATAAACCATGAAGTTTTTAAATAGGATTATTTAATGTAGTGATATGTGCAAAGCAATTCTGAAATGATTTTAGATGTATTACAGGGTTCAGCAAATGAGTAAATGTGTTGACATTGGGAAGTCAGCATTTTTACTGTGGTAGAAGGGACAAATATAGGATATAGGAAGGCAAGAAAGAACCCTGTGGGGATAAATTAGAAATGGAAGTGTTGATATGAACTTAATGACTTCTCACATATGTGTACATATATGCATATCTACACATACATGTATATTTGTATGTATTTGCATATACATGCATATATATATATATATATATTTAGCTCTGTTCACTGAAAGGCCTAAGATGTGGCAACAAAGATGCCACAGTAGTAACAAGCACAGCCATGACTTAGATCTTTGGTCTCTAATACTCATTCCCCACTAAAAGGAACCAGGGCTTTTCAGAGAAATGTCTGCTTTCAAGAGTGGGCCATGACAGATACAAGATGAGCCTGGAACATCTTGCTAAGCCAGAAAGTAAAGAAGTGCTCAGAAAAAATGAGGAGGGCATGTCACAAGGACATATGATCTAACTCAGAGGGGTTCTATCACCTAGGTCTGAGGCTATTAGAACATCAAAATAATTAAGTTCAGTTATGAATTATAAGACTTTGAAAAATAAATTTGGGATTCCATACTGATAATAAATAAACTTTAGGGAGAAGGAAGGTCTCTTGCTTACTGTGCTAGCATTAGAAAATCATCATTTTGCAGCTGTCATGATGAAGACTGGATCAGGCAAGAAACCAGTGGATGCTAAATCCAGGGAGAATTTTCTTTTTCTTTCTTTTTTTTTGCTTTTTATTTTGAGCTACTTTTAGACTTACAGAAAAGTTGTGTGTATCCCTCCCATAGCATCTTACATAACCTTAGAATTTTAAGAATCAAGAAATTAACATGGGTACAATACCATTAGCAAACCTAAAGACCCTATTCAGACTCTATATGGTAGTTTTTCCACTGATGTCATTTTTTTCCCCAAGAATCCCACTCAGCATACTACATTGCACTTGTTATTTTTCCCTGATTTTTGCAGTTTGCAACATTCCTCAGTCTGTCTTTGTTTCTTATGATCTTGATAACCCTGAGGAGTATTGATCAGTTATTTTGCTGAATGTCCCTCAGTTGGTGCCTGCCTGGTGTGTCTCATGATTGGACTGAGGTCTCATCCCTGGTAGAAGGACCCCAGAGATGGTGCCTTGCCTTTTTCAAGTGTATTGTATCACTGGGCTCATGATGTCTGTGTCATTCCTGGTGGTATTGACTTTGATAACCTGTAATGGTGGTTGTTGCTGGGCTTTTCCATTATACAAGGGGAAAACTAGCAGGATATGTGCATGGTCAAAGTGTCTCCCTACAAACTGCTCACTGGTTGTAATTATAAAGTGGGAAAATCAAGCAAAACATTTGACTGAGTGACCAGAATTAATATTACCAGTGAGGGATAGATGGACATCACATGCCTCCAGGTGTGATACTATGAGAAGGACACAGTATCACCTGTGTTCTGACTGAGAATGCATAAACTCAGTGTAATCATGAGGAAACATCAGACATTGCAAAATGAGGGCTGTTCTATTTAAAAAAAAAAAAAAAGTCTGTATCTGGACTGTGCCATTAACTTGATAGTTTCAGTCTACCAATTAAAAGAAAAATGTTAAAGCGTTCCAAAGTAACAAGGATACATAATCTTACTTCGTTTACTTTTGTTTTAAAATGCAGTAAATGCAGTAAAAAGCATAAAGTCAAAAAGGAAGAGGAAAGATTATGTAAGTGGAGGGAGGAAGGAGAGCAGAGGACAGAGGGAGTAGAAGAGAACTGTTCGTAGAGTACCTGTATGTTAATTCTCTCCTGTCATCTAATTGAATCCTCCTAACTGTCCTTGGAGGTAGGGAAATGGACACACATACAGTGAAATAACTTGACTGAGATTATGAAACCAGTAAATGGCATGGCCAGAATTCATCATCTGATTCTAGGTCCAGTTTTTTTTTTTTCTTCCCCATGCCATACTGCCTTCTAATGAAACTGAAATTGTTTCAAGAAGAGTCAGGGTTTCAATGTTTATAGCAGCAGTGTCCACAATAGCCAAACTATGGAAAGAGCCCAGATGCCCATCGACAAATGAATAAAGAAGATATGATATATATACTCAATGGAATACTAAGCCATCAAAAAAAGAAAAAGAAAAGAAATCTTGCCATTTGCAACGATGTGGATGGAATTGGAGTATTATGCTAAGCGAAATAAGTCAATCAGGAAAAGACAATTATATGATCTCACTCATGTGGAATTTAAGAAAACAGGATCATGGGGAGGGGGGGAGACAAAATCAGAGAGGGAAACAAACCATAAGAGACTCTTAATCGTAGGAAACAGGGTGGCTGGAGGGGGAAAGGGTAGAGGAATGGGGTAACTGGGTGCTGGACATGAAGGAGGACACATGATGTAATAAGCACTGGGTATTATATAAGACTAATGAATCACTGATCTCTACCTCTGAAACCAATAATATATGTTAATTAATTGAATTTAAATTTAAGGAACCGGAAAAAAACCCCCAAATTTTAGAAATGCCATTGGAAAACCTATAGGATTTTTTTCTGTTTCTTTTGAAAGGCCAAATATGAATTAGAAATTTGTGGTGTATTATTTTATTAAAAAAATAAAAGTTAAAAATGAATTAAAATGAGGATAAAAAATTTTTAAAAAAGTAGAGTCGGGGTTTCTCAGCCTTTGCACTGTTCATGTTTTGGACTGGATAATTCTTTGTCGAGGGGTGTTGTCCTGTGCCTAAAACATCCTGTAGGGTGTTTTAGGAGCATCCCTAGTCCTATCCATTAGATGATCGTAATACCCTTCCAGTTATGACAACTGAAAATGTTTCCAAGCATTGCCCAGTCTACTCTGGGGGTTGGGAGGAGGGACAAATTCAGCGCTGGTTGAGAACTACCCTTCTCTGAGGGGTATGTCAAGGGCTGAGTATTCTGCTGGCAGTTCCAGGTGGAGAAGTCAGGTACTTCCTTATTACCTATTTAAAAAGGGAGATATACAGACTCTAGTCAGAAAGACCAGGCCCATGTAGTTGCGGTAAAAAACTGGGGCCTTGCTATTTGTTTTAACAAGCCCTCTGGGGATTTAGATGCTTAATACCAGATTTTCACCATGTCAAGGGCTGGTGCCACCATCTATCCAGTTAGTTGCTTAAGCCAGAACTATAAGAGTTCTTGATTTCTTTTTCTTCAGCACCACCCCCTTTTCACTTCTAAACCATGTGGGTGGAGGTCTGTCTGAGTCCATTCAGGCTGCTATAATACGACAGGGGCGCTTGGGTGGCTTAGATGGTTAAGCGTCTGCCTTCGACTCAGGTCGTGATCTCCAGGTCCTGGGATCGAGCCCCACGTCGGGCTCCCGGCTCAGTGGGGAGTCGGCTTCTCCCTCTCCCTCTGCCTCTCCCCCTGCTTGTGTGTTCTCTCTCTCTCTAATGAATAAGTAAAATCTTTAAAAAAAAAAAAAGAAAATACGACAGACTGGGTGGCTTATAAAGGAGGAACATTTATTTCTCATGGTTCTGAGGCTAGAAGTCGGAGATGAGAGTGCCAGTATGGTCAGATGAAGGTCCTCTTCTGTCTGGTTTGCACGCTTCATGTTGTATCCTTACATGGTGGAAGGGGCTAGAGAGCTCTGTGGGATCTCTTATAAGGGGACTAATCCCATTCATGCGAGTTCTACCCTCATGACCTAATTATCTCCAAAGGTCCCACCTCCAAATACTGTCACATTAGGCATTAGGATTCCAACATGTGCATTTAGGGGAGGACATAAACATTCAGACTACAGCAAAGTCCTATTAATTCGAGCCCTCAAATATATCTTCAGTCTGCTTTTCTTCATCTTCTTTATTAGTTTGCCAGGGCTGCCGATTATAAAAGTAGCACAAACTGAGTAGCTTAAACAAAAATTTATTTTTATAGTTCTGGAGATTCGAAGTCCAAGATCACAGTGCTGGCAGTGTTAGTTTCTTTGAGGCTGTGAGAATCTCACCTAGCTTCTGGTGGTTTGCTGACAATTTTTGGTGTTCCTTAGCTTCTATCACCCTGCTCTCTGCCTTCATTTTCACACGGCCCACTTGTTGTGCATGTGTCTCTGTGTCCAAGATTCCCCTTATAATGATAGTCCTATTCACACCAACTGTAATGACCTCAACTTAACTAACTACATTGGCAAAACCCTATTTTCAAATAAGGTCACATTCTGAGGTCCTGGGGGTTAGAACCCCAACATGAATGGTGGTGATGGGGGGGTACTTTAAAAGTTCAACCAGTAATATCTCCCCTGCTATTTGGGCTAGGCCACTATCATATCTCACTCTTGAACACTATAGCAGTCTCCTAACATATCCCTGTTTCACTCTTAAGCCTCCCACAAGCCATTCTCTACATAAGGAGCAAGAGTGATTAAAAAAAAAAAAGAGAGAAAGTATCCTATCACTATGCTCTTTTCTCTTTAGTAAGTTCTGTTGTACTTAGACAATTGTAGAGTGAGGATACGAATAAATTTCAGTCTTGACAGCCCTGTATCATGTTAAGTTCTACGCTGCTCTATCTCAATCAGTGATATTTGTGATACCTGAAGTCTCTGAAGGGTATGAACCTGACAGATGATTCATATTGGGAATTTCGGTCATTGGGGTAGAGAAATTGTTGCCAGAAACTTGTAGCTTTTTCTTTCTTTGATTGCAGTTGGCTAATCTCCTTCAGAGTCAGGCAGTGAAAGGAAAAGCTGCTGGAGCACTCCTGCGAGCCATCTTCAAAGGTAATAATTAGTGCCACTTCTACCTGCCCGGGTTTGTTAGATTTGTTTATTTTGGGCGCATATTGCTGCTTTTCTTACTTTTGAAGGCGCACTGAGACTTCCCGTGTTTGGGGGTTTTTACAAAATCAACTAAAGCAGCCGTCTCCTTTCTTAGGGACTCAAATAATTTTACTTAAGGGGATTGAAGTGGGCACTTGAGACTGTATCGCTGCTTTGGGGCCTATAAAGGATGCATTTCATAAAGTGCACTTTGGTTTACTCGTGCTTTTAAAATTGTGGAGAAGAGAACAGCAGTGTTTACTACTTAACCTGTGCTTAACAAGGGTCAAAGGAGCTCTGGGGTTTAATGACTTGGAATATCTCTGTTGACTTCTGTATTACGTTACCACCAACACTGAGTGAGGATGATGATTTCTCCATATCCTTGTCAACCCTTGTTACTGTCTGTCTTTTTCATTGTAGCCATAGTAGGCAGTGTGAAGTGGTATCTCACTATTGTTTTGATAAGCATTTCCCTGATGGCTGATGATGTTGAGCATCCTTTTATGTGCTTACTGGCCATTTCTGTATCTTCTTTGGAGAACTGTCTGTTCAGATCATTTGCACTTTAAAAAATTGGGTTGTCTTTTTATTATTGAGTTGTAATAGTTCTTTATATGTTCTAGATACATGTCCCTTATTAAATATATGGTTTGCAAAAATTTTCTCCCATTCGGAGTTGTTTTTCACTTTTTTGATAGTATGCTTTTAAGCATAAAGTTTTTTGACGTCCATTTTATTTTCTTATAGCTTGTGCTTTGAGTGTTTTATCTAAGAAACTGTTGCTTAGTCCAAAGTCACGAAGATTTAAACCTATGTTTTCAAAGTTTTATAGCCTTAGCTTTTACATTTAGATCTTTGATCCGTTTTGAATTTATTTTTGTATATGGTGTCAGGTAGGAGTCCAACATCATCTTTTCTTGTTTTCAGTAGCACCCTTACTGAAAATCAATCGCCCATAATGTGAGGGTTTATATCTAGACTCACAGTTCTAGTCTCTTAATCTATATGTCTCCTTATGTCGGCACCACACTGTCTTGATTACTATAATATTGTAGTAAGTTATAAAATTGGGAAGTTTAAGTCCTCCAACTTTGTTTTTCTTCTTCAGGATTATTTTGGATATTCTGGGTCCCTTGTGTTTCCATATGAATTTTAAGTCAGCTTGTCAGTTTCTGAAAAAAAAGGAAGCTGGGGTTTTAATAGGGATTGTGTTGAATCTCTTTATGAATTTGACTAGTATTGCTATCTTAGCATAAGTCTTTCGTTACATGAACATGGGATGTCTTTCCATTTACTTAGGTTCTCTTTATTTCTTTCAGTGATATTTTATAGTCTTCAGAATACAAGCCTTATACATACTTTTCTTAAATTTATTTCTAAGTATTTTATTTTTTTGATGCTTTTTTAAATGGAATTTTCTTAATTTAGTCATCTAATTGTTCATTGTTAGTATATAGAAATGCATGGGGCACCTGGGTGGCTCAGTCGGTTAAGTGGCTGCCCTTGGCTCAGGTCATGATCCCAGGGTCCTGGGATCGAGCCCCACGTCAGGCTTCCTGCTCAGTGGAGAGCCTGCTTCTCCCTCTCTCTCTGCCTGCTGCTTGGCCTACTTATGCTCTCTCTCTGTCAAATAAATAAAAACCTTTAAAAAAATGAAAAAAAAAGAAATGCAGTAGACTTTTTTTAAGATTTTATTTTTATTTTTATTTATTTTTTTTTTTTTAAGATTTTATTTATTTATTTGACAGAGAAAGACACAGTGAGAGCAGGATCCCAAGCAGGGGGAGAGGGAGAGAGAGAAACAGGCTTCCCGGGCAGCGGGCAGCCGGATGCGGGGCTCGATCCCAGGACCCTGGGATCATGACCTGAGCCGAAGGCAGACGCTTAACGACTGAGCCACCCAGGCGCCCCAAGATTTTATTTTTAAATTTATTTATTTGGAGGGAGAGAGAATGAGCAGGTGGGGGGAGGGACAGAGGGAGAGAGAGCAAGAATCTCAAGTAGGTTCCATACTTAGCACAGAGCCTTATGCAGGGCTCAATCTCAGGACCCTGAGATAAGATTTTATTTTAAGTAATCTCAAAAGGGGCGCCTGGGTGGCTCAGTCAGTTAAGTGTCTGCCTTTGGTTCAGGTCACGATCCTGGGACCCTGAGATCGAGCCCTGCATCAGGCTCCCTGCTCAGCAGGGAGTCTGCTTCTCCCTCTCCCTCTGCCTGCTGCTCCCCCTGCCTGTGCTCGCTTTCTCTCTGTCAAATAAAGTCTAAAAAAAAAAAAGGTAATCTTTATGCTTAACATCGGACTCAAACTCACAACCCCAGATCAAGAGTCCAATGCTCCACCGACTGAGCCAGCCAGGTACCGCCCTCTAATAATTTATTTTTTGTGGATACCTTAGGGTTTTCTATAAACAAGATTATGTCATTTATGAATAGGGATAATTTTACTTGTTTTTCAAACTAGATACCTTTTCTTTTTTCTTTTTTTTTTTTTTAAGATATTATTCATCAGAGAGAGCACGAGCTGGTGGCGGGGGGGCGTGCAGAGGGAGAAGCAGGAGACGCGGGGCTCATCCCAGGACCCGGGGACCATGACTTGAGCTGAAGGCAGATGTTTAACCAACTGAGCCACCCAGGCGCCCCTGTCCTTCATTTTTGAAGGATAGTTTCTCTGATTGTAGAATTCTTGGTTGACAGTCCTTCTTTTCAGCAGTTTGACTATGTTATCCCATCTCCTTCTGCCTTTCAATGTTGTGGGGGGTTTTTTTGTTTGTTTTTGTTGTTGTTTTTTTTATGAGAAAACAGCTGTTAATTATATTGAATATCCGTTTCCCAGATGACTTGCTCCTCTCTTATTGCTTTTAAGGTTCTCTCTTTGTCTTTGACTTTTTTTTTTAAGTGTACAGTTCAGTGGCCCTAAATACAATAATTACTCTGTCTAGAATTCCAATACTATGTTGAATAGAAGTGGTGAAAGTGGACATCCTTGTATTTTTCATGTTTTATGGAAATGCTTTTAATCTTTAAGAATTGGGTATGATGTTAGTTATGGGTTTTTCACATATGGCCTTTGTTATGATGAGGTGTCTTTGATTTTAACTGCTAATATGTCTAGGTGTACTTCTCTTGTGTTTATCATTGGACTTTATTGAGTTTCTTAAATGTGCAAATTAACGTTCATTAAAATTGGGAAGTTTTTGGCCATTTCTTCTTTTGCCCCTTTCTGTCTTTTGGAACTTTTATTATGTCTGTGTTAGCACTCATGATGATACCCCACAGGTCTTTGAGGCTCTGTTCATTTTTCTTCTCTTTCTTTCTGTCCCTCAGACTGGATAATCTCAGTTGCTCTATCTTTGAGTTCTCTGTTTCTTTCTTCCACCAGGTCAGATCTCCTGTTGAGACCTTGTTGTGATTTTTCAGCTCAATTATTGTACTTCTAATTTCAGAATTTTTATTTACTTATTTACAATTTCTTTTTTTCATATTTATTTGAGAGATAGTGTGAGCATGCATGCATGCACATGAGCGGGGGTGGGGGGGAGCGGGCAGGAGAGAATCCTCAAGCAGACTCCATGCTGAGTGCAGAGCCTGATGAGGGGCTCAGTCTCATGACCCTGAGATCATGACCTGAGCGGAAATCAAGAGTCAGATGCTCAACCAACTGAGCCACAGTGGCGCCCCTGCTTATTTACAATTTCTGTCTCTTTGTTGATAGTCTCTATTTAGGAGACATTTCCTTTAGTTCTTTAGGCATCGATTCCATCTTTGAACATACTGAAAATAGCTGATTTAAAATCTTTGTCTAGTAATCTAACATCTAGTCTCTGTCAGGGACAGTTTCTAGTTCTCTTTTTTCTTGTATATGGCCCATACTTTTGGGACATTTTAAATGATATTTTGTGGGAATTCTGGACATCAGATATCATTTTCCTCTCCCAGGATTGTTGATGGTTTTCATTATTTTGTCAGTTTTCTTACTGCTTTTATGGAGGAGAGGATTTTCTGAGGTCTTTATTATTCTGCCATTCCTGCTGACATTACTCAGTTATGTTTTGAAGTGGAGTATATTAAAGACATTTAATTTGGGTTACTGGACCCAAAAAGGCTCTAAGGTATATTAGAAGGTATTTCTCCGGGGCGCCTGCGTAGCTCAGTTGGTTAAGCAACTGCCTTCAGCTCAGGTCATGATCCCAGGGTCCTGGGATGGAGCCCTGCATCGGGCTCCTTGCTCAGCAGGGAGCCGGCTTCTCCCTCTCCCTCTGCCTGCTACTCCGCCTGCTTTTGTGCTCTGTCAGATAAATAAAGAATCCTTAAAAAAAAAAAAAAGTTATTTCTCCTTTTGGTACTATGAACTTGTTTTAAAAATTAATGATGTAAGTGGAAGAAGAAAAGATGACATTTCTCATCTGCCTAATTTAAGTACTTTTGTAAAGCTACTAAATATTGCTGTTCTGAACATTCTAGTAATCAGTAGTTTGATAATTCTACTTCTATATTAAACTATAGAGCTGCTTGTTTTTCCTGTTTGCCCTTCAACGTTTTAAGATTTCTTCCTTTATTCTTTTTTTGTTTCTGTACCACTCGTTTAAAACAATAAGGTTCCCCCTGCTCTGAGGAAGCTGGAGCTCTTAGGAGACTTAAGATATACATTTGTTGTATCCACTTAGTGGAATCAGGGGATTTGCAAAAAGAAGTAGCATCTGAGATCATAGGATTACTAATGCTAGAGGTAAGTTGGAAAAGAAAAACTTTTTTGGTTTTGGGTAGATTTGGGGGTGGGGGTTGTAATTTGTTGAGGGAGGGTAAACTTAAATGTGCCAAACCTAGCATAGTTCCTATTTATGAATAAGAACTACTGTTAAAAAAAAACAGAATAGGGCGCCTGGGTGGTTCAGTTGTTAGCGTCTGCCTTCGGCTCAGGTCATGATCCCAGGGTCCTGGGATCGAGTCCCACATCAGGCTTCCTGCCCGGCAGGAAGCCTGTTTCTCTCTCTCCCACTCCCCCTGCTTGTGATCCTGCTCTCGCTATCTCTGTCTCTGTCAAATAAATAAATAAAATCTAAAAAAAAAAAAAAAAAAAAATGATGGATGGGCCATAAACCCATGTTTATGTTAATTTCTGATACTGTGGACATCTGATATCTTTGAAGAGTATTTGAAAACATTGGAGAACTGATGGAGGATTCTGACCTTTGAAATCTTTTACAATTATAAGTTTGTACCAGAGCAGGATCCCTTCTAGGACCAGTTCAGTGTTTCAGTGCCAGTTCTATTAATTCAGCAAGAGGCACTATTTTGTGGAAAGAGATACCAAACATCTATTCTGCTTAACATTTTCTTTATCCCATGAATTTTTAGGCTCACAATTTTCCAGGATCATTACTGCTTGAATTAGCCAAGGAGTTTATTAGTGCTATCAAAGAGGGCAGCTTAACCAATGGAAAGTCTTTGGAGTTATTACCCATTATTCTCACTGCCCTTGTTGCCAACAAGGAAAATCTGGATTATGAGAAAGGTAATTTTCTTCCAGTTTTAGTGGCTTTTTTGCTCATTACTTAATCAAATTTATTTCTCAGTGTATTTTGCATTTCTAGGTGAACTGAGTGGGGAAGAATGTAAGAAGCAGTTGATTAACACCCTGTGTTCTGGCAGGTAAGTCTTATTAATGTGTAGCACTTTCTCAGATGTACAAGTGGCCAAAAAAAGGATTACAGTTTATTTTAGGAATTTGTATCACAAAGTCTTTAGCCTTTTTTTTTTTTTTGGTTATAATGTACAACTGTAAAACCATTTATGTAGTCCGCGATGAATTTTTGAGAGATTACTTACTATATTTTCTGTTCTAAGACTACATATAGTTTCTGTTTACTTGACTGTTCATCTTAACACAGTTTCGTCCTCTAGCATTAATTTGGAGTCCCAAGGTCCTTAAGGCTGAGAAGTCATCCTGCTGCTATATCTTTTATATTTTTTTATTTTTATTTTATTTATTTATTTATTTAAAGATTTATTTGAGAGAGCGAATGAGAAAGAGAGAGTACATGAGAGGGGGGAGGGTCAGAGGGAGAAGCAAACTCCCTGCTGAGCGGGGAGCCCGATGCGGGACTCGATCCTGGGACTCCAGGATCTGACCTGAGCTGCAAGCAGTTGCTTAACCAACTAAGCCACCCAGGCGCCCCTTATATTTTTTTTTAAAATGAGTAGGATATTTAAGTAATGGTTGTATCTTTAAGCCAGACATATGGAAATCTACCTTAAGGAAAGACTCCAGCATAATAAGAAAATCCTCATACATGAACATGTTCAACCCAGAAAATTGTGACTTATGCGTACAATAATAGAGAAATGTAAGTTAAGGTATGTAACCTATGTAAGTTAAGGTAGAGCCACTCCATGAAATTTAAACCCATTAAAAGTGAAATATATAAAACCATCAAAGATGAAAAATCCTTACTAGTCAGTGAAATAAAGAGAATACTAAGTTGTGTAATACAATGATTACATTTGGGTACATTTTTTTTTTAAAGATTTTATTTATTTATTTGAGAGAGAGAATGAGAGAGAGAGAGCATGAGAGGGGGGAGGGTCAGAGGGAGAAGCAGACTCCCTGCTGAGCAGGGAGCCCAACATTTGGGTACATTAAAAAGAAACAGAAGGAAGCACCCAGGATTACCTAAATCAGAAATAACAGCTTTGGGCGCCTGGGTGGCTCAGTCGTTAAGCGTCTGCCTTTGGCTCAGGTCATGATCCCAGGGTCCTGGGATCGAGCCCCACATCGGGCTCCCGGCTCGGCAAGAAGCCTGCTTCTCCCTCTCCCATTCCCCCTGCTTGTGTTACTGCTCTCGCTATCTGTCTCTCTGTCAAATAAATAAATAAAAAATCTTTAAAAAAAAAAAAAAGAAATAACAGCTTTTATGGTTCTTTACATAAGATCCTTAACATACATAATTTTAAGTATGTATCAGCTCACATGTGCTTATCCATTTATTCATTTGTTTTTAAATTTAAGAAAAATTTTTTTAAAGATTTTATTTTTGGGACACCTGGGTGGCTCAGTCAGTTGGGCAGCTGCCTTCGGCTCAGGTCATGGTCCCGGGGTCCTGGGATCAAGTCCCACATCAGGCTCCTTGCTCAGCAGGGAGCCTGCTTCTCCCTCTGCCTCTGCCTCTCCCCCTGCTTGTGCTCTGTCTCTCTCTCTCTGACAAATAAATAAAATCCTTAAAAAAAAAAAAATTTTTTTAATCTCTATACCCAACATGGGGGTCAAACTCAACCCTGAGATCAAGAATCACATGCTTCTCCGACTGATCCAGCCAGGCACCCCTCATTTGTTTTTAATACATTGAAGAGTTTATTCCATACACATTGTAATATACCTTGCATTTTTCATTTAACACATCTGTTCATGTCAGTATACACAACTCTACATCATTCTTTTTAATAGTTCCGTACTGTTCTGTTATAAATGGCTAATCTCCAGTTGTTAAGAGTGGTGTTTTTCCCAATAAATAATATATGGTTATTTGGTTTTTTGCTGTCATAAAAAGTGTTGCAATGAACATCCTTATGTATCTAGGTGACTTTTTTTTTTTATTCTTATGTTAACCCCCATACATTACATCATTAGTTTTAGATGAAGTGTTCCATGATTCATTGTTTGTGCATAACACCCAGTGCTCCATGCAGAATGTGCCCTCCTCAATACCCACCACCAGGCTAACCCATTCTCCCACCCCCCTCCCCTCTAGAACCCTCAGTTTGTTTTTCAGAGTCCATCGTCTCTCATGGTTCGTCTACCCCTCCGATTTCCCCCGCTTCATTCTTCCCCTCCCGCTACCTTCTTCTTCCTTTTTTTTTTCTTAACATATATTGCATTATTTGTTTCAGAGGTACAGATCTGAGATTCAACAGTCTTGTACAATTCACAGCGCTTACCAGAGCACATACCTTCCCCAGTGTCTTATCACCCAGTCACCCCATCCTTCCCACCCCACCCCCCACTCCAGCAACCCTCAGTTTGTTTCCTGCAATTAAGAATTCCTCATATCAGTGAGATCATATGATACATGTCTTTCTCTGTTTGACTTATTTCGCTCAACATAATACCCTCCAGTTCCATCCACGTCGTTGCAAATGGCAAGATCTCATCCCTTTGGATGGCTGCATAATATTCCATTGTATATATATACCACCTCTTCTTTATCCATTCATCTGTCGTTGGACATCTTGGCTCTTTCCCCAGTTTGGCTATTGTGGACATTGCTGCTATAAACATCGGGGTGCACGTACCCTTTCGGATCCCTACATTTGTATCTTTGGGGTAAATACCCAGTAGTGCAATTGTTGGATCGTATGGTAGCTCTATTTTCAACTTTTTGAGGAACCTCCATACAGTTTTCCAGAGTGGCTGCACCAGCTTGCATTCCCACCAACAGTGTAGGAGGGTTCCCCTTTCTCCGCATCCCCACCAACATCTGTCTTTTCCTGACTTGTTAATTTTAGCCATTCTGACTGGTGTGAGGTGGTATCTCTAGGTGACTTTTTATAAGCATGTACTTGGGATATATTTCTAATACTGTAGAAATTAGGGGGGTTTCTGGTTATGTGCATTTTTAAACTTGATAAGTATTGCCAGCTTGTCTTTAAAGAAGGTTTATACCAGTATACTCTCTAAAATAGTATGTGGGGGGCGCCTGGGTGGCTCAGATGGTTAAGTGTCTGCCTTCGGCTCAGGTCATGATCCCAGGGTCCTGGGATCGAGTCCCACATCGGGCTCCCTGCTCCTTGGGAGCCTGCTTCTCCCTCTACCTCTCTCTCTCTGTCTCTCATGAATAAATAAATAAAATCTTTAAAAAAATAAATAAATAAAATAGTATGTGGAGAGCTTTTGTTTCCCAAAATTGCCAGCATTGACTATCATCAGACTTTGATTTTTGCAGTTTTATAGGTTAAGAGCTGTTATTTCATTGATTCTTTGATCTTGTTTTCCAGTGGTACCAAATCAAACTTGAAATGGCCTTAATTTTTTCCCTCCTTATTAATTTTACAAAGTAATACGCAAATAAGTTAAATTGAGATATTCTTTGTCCTTTTCTTTAACCAGATGGGATCAGCAATATGTAATCCAACTCACCTCCATGTTCAAGTAAGCATCATTATTCCCTTTCCTCGTTTTACCCTGCTGTGTGAACTTGCCTGCTAGAAATTGAAATTTAGCAAGCTCAAACACTACTGTCCTCCAAGTAAGAGTATTGGTGCCTCTCTTTTCTGTTATAGGATTTTCTCCCCTCCTTTTTACTTTAATTGCTTATTTAAACTATAACTATGAACTATATTTAAACTGTATTATTTAAACTATAACTATATAAACTATGATTTTTTTCCAATATGACTTTGCTTATGTAAGGCTTTGGCCCCCTTTAAGGTTCTCTGTTAGATAAAAACCAAAGAGGCAGTTATAATATTCTAATATCTCCCGAATTAGACCATAGCTCTGGCCTTGAGAGTCTTTGATTCACAGGGATGTCCCTCTGACTGCGGAAGAGGTGGAATTTGTGGTGGAAAAAGTGTTGAGGATGTTCTCCAAGTTGAATCTTCAAGAAATACCACCTCTGGTCTATCAGCTTCTGGTTCTCTCCTCAAAGGTATAAAAAAAATATATATATATATATATATTAAACCTTAGTGGAATGATCAGTTAGGGCCATTCAGCTTATTCATACTCTTGATTTACATACTAAGGCATAGATGCTTTCATTTCATGTCTGATGATATGATGGATAAAAGGGTCATACTCCTCAGCCAAGGAAAGCATACATGACTCTTGTACTCCCACAGTCTGGGGTGGGGGGGGGCGTGCAGGGGGAAGCAGAAGGGATAAAGATCTCACAAAAGGGTGGACTATCAGTCCCTTAACTTAAGTCTGACACTAAGATGCATTTCAAACCCAATCTCAACATGAAAAAGTGTTCTGTAAATGCTTAGTGTGGCTTTAGGTTGTAATTTACCTATTTAGGTTCCTATTTGAGAATCCTCTAAGCTGAAAAGTACTTTTAAGTTCAACTTGGTGATCTTGATCTTTATGGTGAGACCTTACCTATTCTGTATTTTTTCAGGGAAACAGGAGGAGAGCTTTGGAAGGAATCATAACTTTCTTCAACGAGCTAGATAAGCATCACAATGAGGAACAGAGTGGTGATGAGTGAGTAGTACAGTACAGAAATAAAATCATTTTGACAGATGTATCTTCTTACGTGTGTTTTACTTCCTTGTTAATTAACCTTTCAGTCCCTGCCTTCACCTTAGCACAGAACTTCCCTAGTCCTCTCTGAGCTGCTCGGTACTAAAGCATCCTCTTCACCTCCCTCATGTGTAGCTCTCCTGGAGAATAGCCATAATTGTTGTGTAAGGTGTGAGTTTATAAGCTGTTTATGAAGTGTCTACTCTGTGCCAGGAACTCTTTGGCCCTGGGACTATAGTGATGAACCAGTCAGACAAGGTCCCTGCTCTCAGAGTTTAAATACTGGTGAGAAGAGAACAGAAAATAAGTAAGAAAAATATTAGAAAGTGCTATGCAGATAACTCAAATAACGTGATAGTGACAGTGTAGCTACTTTAGAGTGGGTGGTCAAGGAAAACCTCTTAGAGAGGGCGCTACTTTAACTAAAGCCTGAATGGTAAGAACTACTATATGCAGATCAGGGAAAAGAACATTCTCAGTTAGTGGAATAGTTAGTACGAATGCAGGACACAGCTTGGCATGTCTGAAAAAGATTTTTTCTAAAGCAAGTATGTGTAGAGTGTTTACCTGTGCTAGGTGCTGTTCTAAGCATGTAAACCTCACAACTACCCTATTTTGCCTCTACTTTATGCATGTGGAAACTGAGGCACAGAGAAATTAAGGAATATCCCAAGGTTATATAGCAGTGGAGCTGAGATTTCGATCAGGGCAGCTTGGCTGCAGGGCTCATGCTGTTAATCTGATTGCAGCCTACCACATCTGTAGGGTAGCTTTTTGTTATGTGGCTTGAGCAAATGATTAGTAGGTGGTCTTATATACTGAGTTAGGAAAGACTGATAGAAAAGCAGGTGTAGGACAAAATAAGCTCAGTTTTAACCATGTTAAGTTTGAGAGGTATATTAGCATCCCATATGGAGGTATTAAGCAGACAGTCTAGAGCTAGAGGGAGAGGTCAGGACTGGAGATAAGAGATTGGAAAGAACTAAAACCATGGGACTGGATAGGGAATCCTAGGGAAATTGTGAAGAAAAAGAAACCCAAGACTGAGTTTAGAGGCATTCCACCATTTAAAGGAAGGATGAGCCAGCCCCCTCCCCCCCAAAAAAGAAAGAAAAATTGGAGAAGAATTCAGTGACAGTACCTCAGAAGAGAAGAGAGTGTTTCAAGAAGGAAGTGGTCAATTGTGTCATATCTGCTGGGTATTAAGGTGGGACTTGATTATTGGTTTTGGCAACATAGAGGTCATTTGTAACCCTTGGAAGAATAGTCAAATGGCATTGAGGGGAGTGGGTAGGGAGGAGACAGAAGCCTGGTTGAATTGGATTTAACTGAGCACATGTAAAGAAGTGGAATTAATGATAATAGACAATTCATGCTTTCAGGAAGTTTTGTTACAAAGAAGCAAGGAATGAGGCAGTAGAATTTACACTTCCTGCCTCCAGTGATGGTATGAGTTCAGCTTGAGTTCATCTGAGTATCTGCACTCTTGTCTCTTGCTCAAACTGTAGCTCATACCTTTCTGTTGAATCTTGTAGGCTGTTGGATCTTGTTACCGTGCCATCAGGTGAACTGCGTCATGTGGAAGGCACCATTATTCTACACATCGTGTTCGCCATCAAACTGGACTGTGAACTAGGCAGAGAACTCCTGAAACACCTAAAGGTAGCCCCAGACTCCTATGGTGACCCAGGAGCTCTTTATGAAACGGGTGTTTCAACTCAGGCCTCTCTGATGCCCGTTAATGACAGGAGACGGAGGGGAAGCATTGTACAGTGGCCCTAGATCTAGAGGATGCCTTTTACTTTGAAAGTAGAAAATACATGTCACCACATTCTTAAGCAAGTTCCATTCTAAAACCATGCTTAAATGTTTGGGTGTTTAAAAAGAAAAAAAAGATGAGGACTGTTCAGGAAACTTAACATTTAATCATAACTCCGTCATCTGTTTCTGACCTCTGTTTCTCCATTTAAGAATTGGCATAGTGCCTATTTCTAGTAGTATATTACGGAGTTTTGTGAAACTAAGTCATTCATCATTAAATATTTGTGAAGTAGTAAGATTAAAATTAGAAGTGTTTTGAGCTCTTTTAAAGAACAGTATTGTACAGGTAAAGGACTGTTTTTTCTTTTGGTTAAGACAGTGACCATCGTTTTTCTTCATTTGCAAAGATCTGTGTTTCCTTTTGTAATTAGAAAATAATCCGTGGGCTCATAATTTAGATCATGTGAAAATCCTTTTCCTCAGCAACCTTTCACACAGTGGTTTTCATTTTCCCATCTACTGACTATTCTTAGCCTTAATCAGTAACTATACTGGGAGTTGCAAAATGGTAGAACTAAGATAAAAAATTTTCTAAGTCTGTTATTCCTTCTACATTATTATTAGCTGGCTTCCGTAAAAAAAGCCTCCCCCTCCTATTTTTTGAATATTGTTATGCACCAACTAACCTTTTTTTAATTCCTTATATTCATTATTCATTACTCCAAATGACCCATATTTGGCCACTTGGATCCTTCGAGTTGGCTCTTGTGTCCTTCTGACATGACCCTTTGAACACTGCTATCCAAGGCTCTCCTTGTACTTGGTTTGCCCCATATGGATACCATTTCTCCAAGGAGCCCTGGGTCCCTTTTGTAGGAAAGGATATTTAAAGATCATGATGTGGAGCTCAACTTTAAAGCTTCTTGATCTCCTCTGTATCTGTTCAGTCTTCTTTTTATTTAGGTTTATAGTAACTACATTATTGATCTTTTCAAAGAACGAGTTTTGTATTTTTTTTTTTAAGATTTTATTTCAGAGAGAGAGAGCCCACGTGCTCGAAAGCATTGGGGGGGGGGGCAGAGAAGCTGACTCCCTGCTGAGCAGAGAATTTGACGAGGGCTTGATCCCAGGACCCTGGGATCATGACCTGAGGTGAAGGCAGATGCTTAACGACTGAGCCACCCAGGCGCCCCACCAGTTTAGTATTTCTTTAGATTTTATTTATTTATTTGACAGGGACACAGCGAGAGAGGGAATACAAGCGGGGGGTGGGAGAGGGAGAAGCAGGCTTCCCGCGGAGCAGGGAGCCCGATGCGGGGTTGGATCCCAGGACCCTGGGATCATGACCTGAGCCGAAGGCAGATGCTTAACAACTGAGCCACCCAGGCACCCCCAGTTTTGTATATCTTGATCTATTCCACTGTATTATTTTTGTTTGTTGGGTTTTTTTTTTTAATTTATTATTTATTTATTGTCTTTTGGGTATCATTTCTTTTAGGCCACAAAGACCTATTTTTTAAACTTTATTGAGATATAATTTTTTTTATTTAAATTCAGTTCAGTTAACATATAGTGTATTATTAGTTTCAGAGGTAGAATTTAGTGATTCATCAGTTGCATATGACACCCAGTGCTCATTACATCAACTGCCCTCCTTAATGCCCATCACCCAGTTACCCCATCCTCCCACCCACTTCCCCTCCAGCATCATTTGTTTCCTAGAGTTAAGAGTCTCTTATGGTTTGCCTCCCTCTCTGTTTTCATCTTATTTTATTTTTCCTTCCCTTCCCTTATGTTCATCTGTTTTGTTTCTTAAATTCCATATATGAGTGAAATCATACGGTATTTGTCCTTCTCTGAGATAAAATTTACATAACATAAAATTTATCCACTTTAAGTTTACAGTTGAGTGATTTTTCATAAGTTTACCTCGTTGTGCAACCATCACCATAATCCAGGTTTAGAACATTTTCATCACCCTGTAAAATCCCTCATGCCCATTTATAGTAAATTCACATTCTCAGACCCAGGCAACCACTCATCTACTGTCTCTGTAGATTTACCTTTGCTAGACAGTTCATATAAATGGCATTATACAATATGTGATCTTTTGTGTATGGCTTCTTTCATTTAGCATGATGTTTTCAAAGTTATCCATGTGTTGTAGCGCATGTCAGTATTTCATTCTTTTTTCTTGTTTCATAGTATTCCACTGTGTGGATCTATCAGTTGGTTTAGCTGTTCACCAGTTGATGGACGTTTGAATTGTTTCCACTTGGGGGCTATTATGAATAATACTGTTGTGAACATTCACATGCAGGTCTTTGTGTGGACATATGTTTCACTTCTCTTAGATAGATACCTACAAGTGGAATTTCTGGGTTATGTGATAAATGTATATTTACATTTTTAAGAAACTACCAAAGTGGCTACATCATTTTACACTCCCACCAGCACTGTATGAGGGTTCGTTTCTCTACATCCTCGCCAACATTTGTTATTGTCCGTCTTTTTTATCATAGCTGTTTCAGTGTGTTTGAAACAGTATTTCACTGAGGTTTTGCTTTTCAGTCCCTTAATGATTGATAGTTGAGCACTTTTTCATGTGCTGATTAGCTGTTCTGATATCTTCTCTGGGGAAACGTCTCTTTAAATCTTTTGCCCTTTTTTTGATTGCACGTCTTACGGAGTATTAGGAATTCTTTATATATTCTGAGTATAAGTCCTTTATCATGTACACAGTTGGCAAGTATTTCTTCCAGTCTGTGGCTCATCTTTCTATCCTCTTAATGGTGTCTTTTGAAGCACAAATGTTTGAATTTTTATCAAGTCCAGTTTATCAATTTTTTCTTGTATAAATTATGGTTTTGGTATTATATCTGAGTAATCTTTGCCTCATCCAGGGTTTTAAAGATTTTCCAATATGTTTTATGTTTAAGTTTCATACTTTTAGGTCTTAAGCGTAAGTTTTGATCCATTTACGGACCTGTTTTCAATAGGTTATGTTATACTTTTAAGATGTAAATAATAACTCCTTTTTGGTTTCTCTGTAGGCAGGACAGCAAGGAGATTTCAGTAATAACATATGTCCCTTCAGCATTGCCCTCCTGCTCTCTGTAACAAGAATACAAAGATTTGAGGAACAGGTATTTATTAATGACCTTTTGGTTCTGTAGTTGATAAAGAGCACAAGAGCCCTTTTTTAGCCCATTCCGCTAGCAGGAAATTCCTCTGTAAGGCATGTAGGCCCATGCTGTTTTCTGGGGGCTGCCTGGAGACTCGTTCAGGTACTTCGTGTATGTCTTTACTTCCTATGGTGTGGTAAGCCAGATGGTGAGTGGGAAGAAGGGTAGAAACATACCACACAGTCCAGGTGGCAAGAATGGGAAGTTTAGCTGGGAATTCACCAGCAGTTTTATTATGTTGCAGTTTTCTAAGAAATTATCCCTGATTGAGTTGAAATTAATGAGAACAATGTAGTTGTAAGGATGGAAATATAAAATCCTTTACCGTTTTTTTTCATATGTGTTCCCTGATTGTGGGTAATATTAACATTGATGTTAGCCCTCTTCTTCTCTCTCTTTTTTTTTTTTTTCCTTTTTTTAAGAGAATGAGGGGGTAGGGAGAGGGAGAGAATCTTTTTTTTAAGATTTTATTTATTTGAGAGCAAGAGTGAGAAAAAGCACAAGTAGGAAGAGGAGCAGCGGGTGAGGAAGAAGCAGAATCCCCGCTGAGCAGGGAGCCCGATGGGGGCTCGATCTCAGGACCCTGGGATCATGACCTGGACCGAAGGCAGATGCTTAACTGACTGAGCCACCCAGGTGCCACAGAGCAAGAGAATCTTAAGCCGACTCCATGCTGGGCGTGGAGCCCGATGTGGGGCTCGATCTCACAACCCTGAGACCATGACCTGAGCCAAAATCAAGAGTTGGACACTTAACCAACTGAGCCACCCAGGCGCTCCTGCCCTTTTTCTCTCTTAAGGAATGCCTGCCTGTCTTCAAGTCTTAAGTGCCCACTGAAAGTCACGATTTTTGTATCATACTCATCTAGTAAAACAGCTGTCTTAGGAATGCGAGTGTATGGCAGCAAATAAGAACAGTTAACAGAGTTAAGATTCTGTTGCATGGGCTATCATTTTTTGCTTCATTTTCCTGTTTCTTTCGTTATATTAGGTGTTTGACCTTTTAAAAGCTTCAGTTGTAAAAAGCTTTAAGGATCTTCAGCTTCTCCAAGGCTCAAAATTTCTTCAGAATCTAGTGCCTCATAGGTCTTGTGTTTCAACCATGATCTTGGAAGTCGTAAAGAATAGGTGAGTTCATAAAAAAAAAAAAAAAAAGAATAGGTGAGTTCACGAACCAAACCCCAGTAGGTTCATAAATTATTTAGTGTTAGAAAATGCAGTATGATGCTGTACTTGGGGCTCATCAGAAAATTGATGACTATGGCTGTTGACTTCGCATATTGCTGTTTAATCCCTTGAAATTGGTCACACGAGCTTTTCCTATATCGAAAAATCCTTAAATCCCAAGGCTTGATTTCTTGGCCACCTTGATAGCAAGAATACAAAGCTAAAGTGGGTGCCTTTGATCCTGTCATGATATTATACCTTTCTTGGCCTGAGTCTTCATTGACTTTTTAGGTGAGTAAAAAAACGTTAAAAGTTTTACTTACTTTTAACTGTTGAAGTTTGGGGCTGATGGATAAAATTGAATCAGCAGTTTTAGACAAATCCATTTTATTTCTTTTTAATTTTTAAAATTATTTATTTATTTGAGAGAGAGCACGAGTCGGGGAGAATGGCAGAGGGGCAGAAGCAGATTCCATGCCAAGCAGGGAGTCTGATGCAGGGCTTGATCCCAGGACCCTGAGATCATGACCTGAGCTGAAGGCAGATGTTCAACTGACTGAGCCACCCAGGCGCCCCTAGAAAAACCCATTTTAAACCAAATTGAAAAGATTGGTAACCACACTGGTTTTTATTTTAATTTCAAGTTACACATTAGCTATTGTAACTGTCTTTACTGTGTCATGTTTGCTTTGTGGATTAAATGTTTTAAAGCTTTAAAATTTAAGCCATAATTTGATGTAAATCTCATTCCACACCCTGGAATTCTGATTTAGATTCAATTTACATGAGGTTGACACATAAGGCAAATTTCAGACTAGAATCCTTTGTTTCTGAGTGGTTTACCCATTGATAGGCTTTTTTTTTTTTTTTTTATTCATGAGAGAGCGAGAGAGAAAGGCAGAGGGAGAAGCAGGCTCCCAAGGAGCAGGGAGCCCAATGCGGGACTCGATCCCAGGACCCTGAGATCATGACCTGAGCCGAAGGCAGACGCTTAACCATCTGAGCCACCCAGGCACTCCCATTGATAGGCTTTAAAGCTCCTGTATCTCCTCTGTATCTGGTTATTCTTTCTCCTGAGGTTTATAGTTGTATCTCCTGTATTTTCCCAACCCAGTGTCTTCAGTTTGGACTAAAGATACAGGCATATTAGCTAGCCAGGAAATTCATGGAAAGCTGCCCTTCTGGAAGTCCCAGGCAGCCAAAGGACCTGGAGTCCTATCTCCGTCTGTAATTAGGGTGGAGTGGGCTGTTAACACCAGGTAGGACCAAAACCTCAGCAGGGAGGGATTTGGAGAATATTACTAGACTCCCTAAAATAACCAACTGGTTAGTTATACATGCTTTCCCTAGTCAGTTAACCTCTAAATAATTTTATGTTGTATGTGATTAAATTTTTGGACCCCACTTACCACATTTTAATGGTATTTTATTGTATTTAGACTTAGACTTGCCTGTTAGTGTGTAGAGTTAATGTAGTAACGTTGATTTTTCACATTTCTGCTGTAACACAGTATAGTCCTGAAAAACCTTCTGTTTTTTAAAATCACTCTAAAAATGACAGTATTTGTGGGGAAGATAGGGCTGAGAAGACGTATATATTTGACATTATAACCAGAGCACTGAGATTATTTTTAATTGAGATATAACTGACCTATAGCATTATGTTAGTTTTAGGTGTACAACATAATGATTCAATGTTTGTATCATAAAATGATCACCACAGTAAGTCTAGTTAATATCCAATGTGTTTTTTTTAAGTATAATCGACATGCAATGTTATATTAGTTTCAGGTGTACAGCATATTGATTTGACAATTATGCACATTGCTCAGTGCTCACCATCTGTCACCATACGTTATTATTATTATAGACTATTCCCTGTACTATTCTTTTCATCTCTGTGACTTACTTATTTTATAACTGGAATTTCCTCTTAATCCCCTTTATCTATTTCTCCATAGCCAAGATATGAAAGCAACCCAAGTGTTCATCAATAGAAGAATGGATAAAGAAGATATGATACATACACACACACACTAAAATATCACTCAGCCATAAAAAAGAATGACATTTGATATATTCTTTTTGCATATATTCTTTTTTTTTTTTTTCCTAAGATTTATTTATTTTAGAGAGCACATGAGGGGGAGAGAGAGAGAAAGTCTTTTTTGTTGTTGTTCTGTTTCGCTTTGAGGGACAGAAAGTGTTAAGAAAACTCCACACTGAGTGTGGAGCCCGACTCAGGGCTTGATATCACGACCTAAGCCAAAATCAAGAGCTAGAAGCTTAACTGACTGAGCCACCCAGGCGCCCCTCCTAGATATTCTTAATATAAAAGTTCTGCTACAGTAATATGGGACTTAACCTTAAACAAGTTGTGGTAACCTGGAAAGGCACAGTACGGGAGTATTGAAGCTGAATTCTGGAGACTAGAACCAAATGCACAAATATTGGGGAGAACCACACAATAAACACTTCAAAGATACCAGTTTGCATGTGGCCTAAGCCAAAAGGAAGAAAATAGGCTGGGGTGCCTGGGTGGCTCACTCAGTTAAGCGTCTGCCTTCAGCTTGGGTCATGATCCCGGGTCCTGGGATTGAGCCCCACCTCAGGCTCAGCAGGGAGTCTGCTGCTTCTCCCTCTGCCTCTCCCCTGGCTTGTGTACTCGTTCTCAAATAAATAAATAAAATCTTAAAAAAGAAAACAACAGGCTAAAGGGCATCATGATCAGTAGTACTATATTCCTCTGTGGTTTGCTGTGTTCAGTTCTGTTGATATATTTTGTGTTTACCTGCAGATACTTCAAGGTACAAAACATTAAATGTGCTAGGAAAAAATCACTTGTGAACCAGTTCAACTTCCGGGTTATATTTACTCCCCCAGTTAACAATCATGTCTGAGCTCTTTCCTGTAACTGTTACAGATAGACATTTTCTAGCAAATGGACTGTCTCCTTTCTCCAAGATTAGAACCTTAGTACACATATTATTTCTCCACTTTCTTCTTGCTAAGATTGTTATTAACAGTTGCTTAGATTTTGTAGTAAATTTTACTGGTTTCTTTATCTTTTGAATTTGGAAATATGCCATTAGTATATAATTTTTACTATAATCCTTTCTGATATGTTTTATAGATAGTAAACTTTCTGAGTCTTGTCATATCTGGAAATGTCTTGATTTGCCCTCCCTCTGAACAGTAGTTTGACCAAGTAAAAATTTTAAGTTTATAATCATTTTCCATTGTCTTTGCATCTAGAATTACTGGTGAAAAGGCTGATGATTATCTGATTCTTTGTACTGTTGTAGATAATCTGTTATTTTCTTCATGGGAACTTGTAAGACTTCATTTCTATTTTTGATGTTCTGAAATTTAACACAATTTATATAAGTTCCTTTTTAATTCATTCCTGGTTGATACCTGGTGTACCTTTTCATTTGTAAGGATTCGTGTCTTTCTAAACTCTGATTTTCTCCTTATTTTCTTTAATTAATCCCTTCCTTTTTTATCTCCACTCTCTCCTATTAACTGTTGGAATATTTTTGTATCTCGTGTCTCTTAATTTTTCTTTCAAGCTTTTCATACTTTTGTCTTTTTATGTGAAATTCTACAAAAATCCCTTAGTTCTTTTATTTCATTAATTTGTTCTTCAGTCCTGTTTATTTTACTCTTAGGTTTATCTATTGAGTTTCACACTCCAGGAATCATGTTTTTCATTTCTAAAATTGTAGTTGGTTCTTTTTCCCTAAGTCTGTTTTTTGTGTCATGCTGTAATATTCTCATTTAAGGATATTTATTAGACTTTTTAAATCTGCTTCTTTGTGTTCCATTAACCTTTTTCCTCAGGTATTCTCTTCATTGAGTTTTGTTGCTTCTCTTTCAAGGTGGTCTTTTTTCTTATATGTGGTAATTATTGGTTGTCTCCTTGTTATTGCTGGTGTTCCCCGTTAGTCTGAGAGTTCCGTATTGTTGAATACAGTTTGCCTCTGATGTGAAGGTAGTGGTAGGATATGCCAAGCGCTAACCTCCCTAATTGTCCAGCACGTTGCCATACTCCGAGTGCTTCTCTGTGTCTGAGGCCCAAGCTCCTCTCCTCACAGATCCCACCGAAGGACAGCCTCACTGTTACTCATTTCTTCCCACAAACTGGGGGTGCAATGGGCTGTTGCAGAAGAAGGTAGAGAAGGGTGCTGTGTCCCTGACTGTTCATACTGGGGAGTTCCAGCCAGCAGTCACACAGGTGGCCCCAGAGTCCCTTCCAGTTCCCAGCTCGTCTGCCTTTGGTCCCACCCCTTCATTTCGCACCCCGTGGTCTGTGGCTTCATCTTCCATTCTTCACGTTTTAAGGATTCTTTATGATTGCTATTCGGTCAAAAACACCTCTTATTTTTCCACATTATCGTGGATTGTACAAGTGCACTGTATATAGGCGTACACGTACAGATGTGTGTATCTTCTCCGTCATTTGTAGGTTTTGGGGGTGAGAAGAATAGAGCATGTGCTCAGTCTGTTATCTTGATCCCAGATCTCCAAAGGGTGAATATTACTAAAATCTGTTGAAATGTTATGAGAATCTGTTCACAACTGTCTCCTTTATTCTTTAATGTTGTATTACAATTTGTTGCTCTTTAGCAGGTAGAAATAATGATACAGAGGTTATTATAAGCATATCATTTCCTCTACTGTGGGTAACATTAAATGGTATAAAATTACCAAGGATTGGGCGCCTGGGTGGCTCAGTTGGTTGAGCGACTGCCTTCGGCTCAGGTCATGATCCTGGAGTCCCGGGATCGAGTCACACATCGGGCTCCCTGCTCGGCAGGGGGTCTGCTTCTCCTTCTGACGCTCTTCCCTCTCGTGCTCTCTGTCTCATTCTCTCTCTCAAATAAATAAATAAAATCTTTAAAAAATAAAATAAAATCACCAAGGATTCTACTGCTGTGCAAGAGGTTATTTGTAGGTTTGGCTCATGCCTTTGAAACCAAATCATGCATTGATTCGTACTATAAATGTGAATATGATATAAATATGTGAATATATAAATTTGAATATAAATATTCCTGCTATAAACATTTACTGCGAGCCTTCTAAATGTTAGTCGTGTGTAAGGCTGTATGAGTAAAAATATGACTACAAGATGGTCTCCACCATGGAGAAATTCATTCTGGGGAGGGAGGCAAACTTGTGTGTATAGATTATAAGTGTTGTTAGTGTCATGGGGGAAATAAAAGAAGCAACAATTAGCTTCCAGTCATGAAATCTTGAATGGAAATGTGTAATGGTCAGTACATTGAGGTATTCCAGTTTCATCTGTATGTTTTTGAATATTCTGTAGTTTCTGGATTTTTCCCAGTGTTCTGTCAGTGGAAATACTGACAGGAATTCAGAATTCTGACAGATAAGGATGCATGAAAAGAAAAGGTTCATGTGAAGAATGTTGGTGATCCAGGTCAAATTTGGGAAATGTGTAAACATGACAATGAGTACAAAGGTAAGGTATCTTCCTAAGTTTTTCTTTTTAACTAAGCTTTGTTTTCTTGCAGTGTTCATAGTTGGGATCATGTTACTCAGGGTCTGGTGGAACTTGGCTTCATTTTAATGGATTCATATGGGCCAAAGAAGATTCTTGATGGAAAAACTATTGAAACCGGCTCAGGTCTTTCAAAAATACCAAACCAGCATGCATGTAAGCTGGGTGCTAATATCCTGTTGGAAACTTTTAAGGTGAGTCTCTAGTTTGACAACCATTCCCTAATTTGGTAAAATTGTATTATAAACAAGGCATGGCATTTGCTTGGGAGCTTGGAGGACAAGGCAATTTGAGTATGCAGCAGTTTCCAGGAACAGAGGCTGGGATAGTAATTGAAACTACTACAACAAGTAATTGATAGAATATTTGCTTTTTCGTCCTTTATTTATATGAGGTTTTTATTTATTTTAATTTCTTCTTTTTCTGTTCCTTAGAAGTTTGAATATAAATTAGCTTTTCATGATTTACTCTTCTTCCTCCAGTAGTAAATAATTTTTGATCATATTCTGTTTTGGGCCATGCTTTTGGATGCTATTATACAAAAAATAATCTTTTAGATTATTTTTAGATAATGTAGAACCGTAGAACATCAAGCTTGAAGAATCATGCTTCTCGGTTCATTGTTTTTGAAGAAACCAAAATAGTTCTTACATTTTTAAATTCATTACCATATAACGACTGTCATCTCAATCTTAATTTCTGAAACAGCTTTTAAAAACGCATTTCCTTTCAATTAAAACAAAAGCTAGGTTATGTCTGAGGCTAAACAACTTTGCTAATGATTCCTCTATGTCATTTTCTTGACATTGAATTAATGTAGCTACACGCCAAAAGTGTCTGCTGAAAATGTTATTTGGAGGCTAATTTGAATATAAATCTAGTGTTCTGATCCGGAACTATCAAGTGAATGTGTATAATACTCCTTGAGAGTTGTCTGTTAGATGATATAAATGACCCTTTTTAAGAGTAATCTGATTAAAAGAGTGAGAGATTTTAATATTTTTTGTTTTAAGATTAATGCTTTTTTAAAACTAGTGAGGTTCTCTTTGGTTTCACAAAGATGTTGTCTTTGTTAAGGCATCTATAAAGCATATAATTTACTACTAATCTAGTGTTAGTCTGAGGTCTGAAAGAAATTAGTCTGTACCTTAAAGTAATCAAGTTGAGGTAAGAATTTTAATGAAAATTTGAGTGAAAATTCAAAACAGATTTTTTTTTTTTAGGTGACTACTGTGCTTCCAGAAACTGAGGAAGGGTTTGGTGAAGATTTTTCAGATTTCCAGAAATTTTCATGGGCTTTTAAATTTTCAGCTGAAAGTCATACATAGCGTACTGTCAGAAATAAGGGTTTTGGCATGTAATGGATACCTAAGTAGAATTATTCCTGTTTGATGCTGAACCTAACACATAGTAGTACTTTCATGTGAGCTCTCTTGTAGGCTAATAAACATGGTAGTTTGCCCTGCTAATGAATCTTCTGAGCACAGAATAAGGATAGAATTGAGTGATTCTGTCTTTCCAGACGATTCACAGTATATTTGTCTTTGAAATAAACAGTCAAGTTTTACCCATATCCAAACTGTTCCTCATTCTGCCTAACATGAATTGATGCAGTTGTAAGCTGAAGGTCACCATGGAATATTTTATTGACTGTTCTGTTCTTTTTAGATCCATGAGATGATCAGACAAGAAATTCTGGAGCAAGTACTCAACAGGGTTGTTACCAGAGCATCCTCTCCCATCAGTCATTTCTTAGGTATTGAACTGTGAAAGGGTGAAAAGGTGTGAAAGTTCTAAGGAATATTTTCATGTAAATATCATACTGTTTTGGTCCTGGAATTTTTTTTTTTTTTTTTTTTTTTTAATGTGGCGCTTGAACTCAGATGCTGAGATCAAGACCTGAGTTGAGATCAAGAGTCAGACACTTAACTGACTGAGCCACCCAGGCGCCCTGGTCCTGGAAGAAAATTTTTAATGATGCAGTACTTTAATGCAGTATCTTTGATTACGATGTCAATGAGACATAAGTCCATTTACATCGTGGCCGTCAAGAAGGAAAGGAGCATATATAACTAATGAGTAAAACTATCTTGCATCAGCTCTCTCTCTTCTGTTTTACTGTTTCTGTAGTGAGTGTTGTACTTATGCTGCAACTCATTGACCACCCATCTCCTTAACCCTTGACATTCTAGCTCCAGTACTCCTCTCTTTGTATTTTAATACATATTTTCTAACGCCAAATCCACTGGTCTTTTCTCAGCCACCGACTTTCCTAATTTCTGTATCATTCAACACCATTTACAATTTCCCTGAAACTTTCTTAGATAGGTTCTCTGGTAACTAACAGTTTGCTTCGTATCGTGCGTGGGATCAGTTCTTCTCTTCCTCCTTTAGTGGTTCCTTCTAACCTTAAGCATCAAGATTCTGCAAAGTTCAGTCCTTGACACTCTATTCTACTTTTTTTCCTTCTTTACAGCTTTATTGAAGTATAATTGAAGTACAGTAATCTCTACATATTTAAAGTCTAAGAGTTTGATGACTTTTGACATGTGTACAGCTGTGAAACCATCTACACAATGAAGATGAACTATCACCCACAGATGTTTCCTGGTGCCTCTTTGTAATTCTTTCCTCCATCCCACTCTTGCTCCCCACCGCCTATCTCCAGATGAGTCTGCTTTCTGTCTATAATAAATGCCATTTTTTGAATTTTATGTAAATGGAATCCTACTGTATGCACTCCTTTTTTTGTCTGACTTCTTTCACTTAGAATAATTTTTCCATGGTTGTTGCATGGATCAGTAGTTGGTCCCTTTTTATTAGTAGTAGTAATACCTGGTGAGAATATGACCTCAGTTTATTTATTCATTCGCCTGTGGACAGGTTATGTAGGTTGTTTCTGTTTTGGGGCTATTATGAATAAAGCTGCTATGAACATTCATGTTTAAGTCTTTCTGAGGAAATACGCTTTCATTTCTCTTGGGAAAATACCTGGTAGTGGAATGGGTGCATCATATGGTAGATCTATGTTTAATAGTTAAGAAACTGCCAGACTGTTTTCCAAAGTGGTTGTACCATTTTACATTTCTACCAACAGTGTTGCTCGTCACTCCACATTGTGACCAATACTTGGTATGGTTAGTCTTTTTAATTTTAGTCATTCTGATAGGTGCATGATAGTATCTCATTGTGGTTTTCAAATGTCTGTTGAAATCTTTTGTCCATTTTTAAAAATTGAGTTGTTTGCCCCCTTATTACTGAGTTGTAAAAGTTCTTTATATATTCTAAACACAAGTCCTTTGTCAGATATGTGGTTTTTTTTTTTTTTAAGATTATTTATTTATTTATTAGAGAGAACACAGAGAGAGAGTCAGAGGGAGAAGCAGGCTCCTCGCCGAGTGGAGAGCCCAACGTGGGGCTCGATCCCAAAACCCCGAGATCACAACCTGAGCCGAAGGCAGACTCTTAACTGACTGAGCCACCCACACACCCCCGATATGTGTTTTGCAAATATTTTCTCCTCGTCTGCGGTTTGACTTAATGTTTGTAACAGTGTTGTTTGAAGAGCAAGTATTTTTAATTTATCAGTTATCAATTTATCAGTTTCTTTTTATATTTCCTGCTTTTTGTGTCATGTGTTAAAGAATCCTTGCCTACACCGAAAATCACTAAGATTCACTAAGATTTTTTCCTCTGTTTTCTACTAGAAGCTTTATAGTTACAGCTTTTATACTTAGATCTGTGATCCATTTTTGTTAAATTTTATATATGGTGTGAAGTAACCCGAGTCCCCCGACCCTTTGGCTATTCAGTTGCTCCAGCACAATTTTTTAAAAAGATTGTCTTGGCATTACCATGGAATCTTGGAATTACCATGGCATCTTTGCTGAAATCAACCAACCATATATATGTGGGTCTATTTTAGGAATCTGTTCCAATGATCTGTTTATTGTTTTGATTAATATACCTTTATAATAAGTCTTAAATATCAAGTAGTGTAAATCTTTCAACTTTGTTCTTTTTCAAAATAGTTTTGGCTAATCTAGGTGCTTTGCATTTCCAAATAAGTTGTAGAATTAGCTTGTCAATTTTTATAAAAGACCTGCTCAGGTTTTGATTGAGATTTCCTTGAATGTATGGATCAGTTTGGGAGACAATGGGCATCTTAACAATATTGAGTCTTCTAACCCATCCATGAACACAGTACATCTTTCCATTTATTTAGATCTTCTTTAATTTCTTTTAGCAATGTTTGTAGACTTCAGTATGGATCTTGCATATCTTTTGTCAGCTTTATCCCTAAGTATTTCATTTTTTTGATGCTACTGTACGTGATAATTTTTAAAATTTCAATTTCTAATTGTTAATTGTTAGCATGCATGTAGAAATGGTTGCTTTTTTATACTGATCTTATATCCTGCAACATTGCTAAACCCATTTTATTAGTTATAATTGCTTTTTGACAGTTCCTTAGGATTTTCTACATACAAATCATGTCACCTGCAAATCAGAACATTCCTGATATCAGTAATTTGCATCTTCCTTATCAGTTTGGGTTAGAGACTTGTCAGTTTTACTGATTTTTTAAAGAATGAGCTTCTGGTTTGAATTCTCTCCATTGTTTTCTGTTTGCAATTTCATTGATTTCTGCTTATTTCTTCTTTTTTTTTAAATTTGATTTATTTACTTGAGAGAGAGAGAGAAGGAAAAAAAAACACAAGTGGGGGAAGGAGCAGAGGGAGAGGAAGGGGGAAAGAATCTCAAGCAGACTTTGTGCTGAGCTCGGAGCCTGACACAGGGCTTGATCACATGATCCTGAGATCATGACCTGAGCTGAAACCAAGAGTTGGATGCTTAACAGACTGAGCCACCCAAACACCCTTCTGCTTCTTATTTCTTACCTTTTGCTTGCTTTGGGTTTATTTTGCTCTTGTAAGTGGTTGAAAAAAAAATCAAAAAGAATATTTCATGTCCTGTGAAAAATTTAGATTTCAGAGTTCATAAAGTACAGTATTATTGGAATATAGCCAAGCTTAATTATTTATGTGTTTTCTATCTTGCTTTTACGTTATACCAGCAGACTTGAGTAGTTGTCATTTATACAATGTGGCCCATAAAGCCTAAAATAGTTATTATCTGGCCCTTTATAGAAAAAGTGTGCCAACTTGTGGTCTCTTATATTTACCTGGATGTTTACATTGCTTTTTCTTCCTTCCTGATGTTCCAGGTTTCCTTTTGTTTGTGTGAAGGGTTTTAACTAACATTTGTTTAATAAAAACAGGGCTGTTCAGGTTATCTAAATCTTCTAGGTAAACATTGGTAGTTTATGTCTTTCAAGGAATTTAACCATTTCATCTTGATTTATCAAATTTATTGCCATAAAGTCATCAGATTCCTTTTAATGACTCTAGGTTCTATATCGATATACCCATTCTTATTCCTGAGAGCCATGATGTGCATCTTCTTTTTTCTTATCACTGAAGCAAAAGATTTATCACTTTTATTAATCCTAAAAAAACCAGCTTTTGGTTTCACTGAATTTATGTTTTTTTAGTTTCATTTATTTCTGCTCTTTTTTGTTTCCTTTCTACTGCTTGCTTTGGGTTTAAACTGTGCTTTTTTTGGTTAGAAGCTTAGGCCATTAATTTGAGACTTTTTTTTTTTTAATACAAGCATTAAACTATAAATTTCCATCAAAAATTGCCTTAGCTACATCCCATAAATTTTGTCTTTAATTTTCATTCAGGTCCAAATACTTTCTAATTTCCCTTGTGATTTGACCTATATGTTATTTAGAAGTATGTTGTTCAGCTTTTGAATATTTGTAGATTTTCTAGCTATTTTTCTGTTGTTGATTTCTAATTTGTTATAAAACATACTGTCTATGACATGAGTGTTTTTTTAGGCTTATTTATTTATTTAAGTAATCTCTACCCCCAGCACGGAGTCCAAACTCAAAACCCTAAGATTAAGAGTCATATGCTCTTTTTTTTTTTTTTTTAAAGATTTTATTTATTTATTTGACAGAGAGAGACCGTGAGAGAGGGAACACAAGCAGGCAGAGTAGGAGAGGGAGAAGCAGGCTCCCCGCTGAGCAGAGAGCCTGATGCAGGGCTCGATCCCAGGACCCTGGGATCATGACCTGAGCCGAAGGCAGACGCTTAACGACTGAGCCACCCAGGCGCCCCAAGAGTCATATGCTCTTGTGATGGAGTCAGCCAGGCGCTCCTATGACATGAATTTTTAAAAATTCATTGAGACTTGTTTCATTCTCAGAATATGGTCTATTTTGAAAAATGTTCTGTGTGCTTTTGTGAAAAGAATAGGTGCGGTTTCCCATAACTCAAATTAGATGATTGAAGTCTTCTGTATCCTTACAGATTTTCTGTCTACTTCTTAAGAGAGGAGTGTTGAGATCTATGACTTTGTAATTATAGATGTGTCTGCTTCTTCTAGTTCTGTCAGTTCTTGCTTTATGTATCTTAAAACTTTGTTAATAGGGACATAGTCATTTAGGATTGTTATGTCCTCTTGGTTAATTGACCTGTTAATTGTTATGAAATTATCTTTTTTGTTCCTGGGAATATTATTTGTTCTGAAGTCTACTTTGATATTAATAGAACTTCTCCAGTTTTCTTTCTTTCTTTTTTAAGATTTATTTATTTTAGAGAGAGCATTGAGTGGGAGGGGCAGAGGGACAGGGAAAGAGAATCTTAAGCAGGCTCTGCGCTGAGTGCAGAGCTCAATGTAGGGCTCCGTCTCACAACCCTGAGATCACGACCTGAGCCAAAATCAAGAGTCAGATGCTTAACCCACTGTATCACCCAGGCACCCCTCTCCAGTTTTCTTTTGGTCAGTGTTAGCGTGGTATATTTTTTTCATCTTTTTAGTTTTAACTTATTTATATCTTTATAGTTAACATGGGTTTCTTGTAGAAAACATACAATTGTGTCTTTTTTAATCTTTTTTGATCATCTTGTAATTTAAATTGGGGCATGCTGTTTACATTTAATGTGATTTTTAAAAATGTGATTATTATCTGGCTCTTTGTTTTCTGTTTTGTCCATCTGTACTTGGTTCCCTTTTTTCTCCTTTTCTGCCTTCATTTGGGTTGAATTTTTTTTTAATTCCATTTTATCTTGCTAATTTGATTACTTCTACCTCTATTTTATTTTCTTTCAGGTTGCTTTAGCATTTATGGTACATCTTTAATTTACTATAGTTTACCTTTAAGTAGTGGTATACCTCAACAGTATACATCCATTTCTTACCTCTGTTCTTATGATTTGTGCTATTCTCATACATTTTACTTCTCTATTTATTGAATTATGTCTACATGGTTATGTTTGCTTTAAACAGTCAATTGTTTTTCAAGAATTTTTTAAAATAAGAAAATGTCTTTTATTTTTACCCATGCATTTACTATCTCTGGTGCTTTTTCCTTTGTGTAGATCTAGATTTCTTTCTTTCTTTCTTTTTTTAAGAGTTTATTTATTTATTAGCACAAGCAGGGTGAGGGGCAGAAGGAGAAGCAGACGCCCCGCTGAGCAGGGAGCCCGATGCAGACCTTGATCACGAGACTCTGAGATCATGATTCAAGCTGAAGGTAGATGCTTAACTGACTGAGCGACCCAGGTGCCCCTAGGTCCAGATTTCTATCCAATATCATTTTCTGTCTGCCTTTAACTTTTGATCTGCCATTGTTGGATTCTTCTGTATGTCACAAAAAGTTTTCATTTAGTGTTAGTTTTTTGGATTTTTTTGTTTTGATTTTTTTTTAATATTTTATTTATTTATTTGACAGAGAGGGAACAGCAGAAGCAGGGGGAGTGGGAGAGGGACAGGGAGAGGGAGAAGCAGGCTTTCCACGGAACAGGGAGCCCGAAGGAGGGCTCCATCCCAGGACCCTGGGATCATGACCTGAGCCGAAGGCCAATGCCTAACGACTAAGCCACCCAGGCACCTCTACTGTTAGTTCTTTGAAAGGTATTTTTGCTCAGTATAGAATTCCAGATTGACAGGATTTTTTTTTTTTTTTTTTTTTTAAGATTTTATTTATCAATTTGACAGAGGGCAAGACAGGGAACACAAGCAGGGGGACTGGGAGAGGGAGAAAAGCAGGCTTCCCGTGGAGCAGAGAGCATGATGCGGGGCTTGATCCCAGGACTCTGGGATCATGACCTGAGCTGAAGGCAGACGTTTAACGACTGAGCCACCCAGGTGCCCCGACGGTATTTTTTTCTCTTAGTGCTCTAAAAATGTTACTTTTCTTTTGGTTTTCATCATTTCTAATAAAAAGTCAGCTTTCGTTCATACCCTTTTCCTCTCTATATAATTTTTTTATTTTCAGATTTTCTCTTTATCAGTGGTTTTAAGCAATTTAATTATGATGTGCTTTAGTGTAGCTTTCTCCATGTTTCTGGTGGTTGGAGTTTGTCAAGCTTCTTGGATCTGTAGGTTTATGGTTTTCATCGAGTTTGGAATGTTTTGAGATTATTTCTTCAAAAACTTTTTTCTCTCGGGGCGCCTGGGTGGCTCAGTTGGTTAAGCGACTGCCTTCGGCTCAGGTCATGATCCTGGAGTCCCGGGATCGAGTCCCGTATCGGGCTCCCTGCTCGGCAGGGAGTCTGCTTCTCCCTCTGCCCCTCCCCCCTCTCATGTGCTCGCTCTCTCTCTCTCTCATTCTCTCTGTCTCAAATAAATAAATAAAAAATCTTTAAAAAAAACAAAACAAAACACTTTTTTCTCTCATCTCCCTCCCACTAGCACACACTTCCCCCACCCCCACCCCGGCCCCACAGCAGTACTTATGTAGTAGGCTGCTTTACATTGTTACATAGCTCACAGATTTTCATTTTTAGTCTTCTTTAACTGTTTCATTTTAGATAATGTATATTGGTATAACTTCTAGCTCCCAAATCTTTTCTTCTGCAGTGATCTTTTCCTCTGCGATTGATCTCATCCAGTAAATTTTTCATATTTAGACATTTGTATCTTTCTGAGTATAGGAACTTTTATATTATGAGGTGTCTGCGCTGTGGTTCTTGTGAATGTGAACTATTTCCTGTCCTTTGTGACCTCTGAGAATATATCTGCCTGCTCCTTGCTGGTGAGTCTTTCCTTGGCTTATGGTAGCTTCCTTACAGTCATACACCTTCCTTACAGTCATACACCTACCAGCTGACCTACAAAGGGGGCTTCTTGCACATCTCCAGAGCCTTCTTCCCATATAGCTCTTTCCTTTCTAGTACTCTGCCCTGTGAATTCTTGCCACCTTAGCTTTCCTGAATTCCCATCTCCATCCCTTTAAATTGGGAAAACCACTGGACTCGGAGTTTCCCCTCTCTGCTGCTGCCTTGAAACTCTCCAGGCAGTAAGATGGGACAGTCATAAGGCTCACCTTCTGTGTTTCCCTTCTCTCAGGGATCATGGTCCTATACTACTTGTTGTCTGGTATCTGAAAATTATTGTTTAGTGTAATTTGACCTTTTTCATTGTTATTGTTTAAAGTGGGAGGACAGGTCTCCTGGGGGGCTCAGTCAGTTAAGCGTCTGCCTTTGGCTCAGGTCATGATCCCAGGGTCCTGGGATCAAATCCCGCATCAGGCTCCTTGCTCAGCGGGGAGTCTGCTTCTCCCTCTGCCTGCCACTCCCCACGCTTGTGCTCACTCGCCCTCTCTGTCCCTCTGACAAATAAATAAAAATTTAAAAATAAACAAAGAAATAAACTGGGAGGATAAATCGATTCACCATTATTCCATGATGGTGGGAAGCAGAAGTCTGTTACTGCTTTTATACGTTCTCTTCCTTATAGATGTCATGCCTATTTTCATGGCTTCGGTTATTTTTGTGGACTTTGGTGGACATAGCTTCCAAATCTTTATGTCAAGACTGTCTTCTTTCCTGAGTTCAGTGCCTCCATTCCTGTTGGTTATTTCTAGTTAGGTTTTTCTTTTTCCTTTTATTTCAAATGCAATACAGTGTCCTTCAAACAAATTCCCCTTTCAGTTATTTGTATTTCTATTATTTAAAGCCTGGCTTTCCAAGTTCCAGAAGCTGGAATTCCTTTTTGTCTTCTCCAACATACTTAATACCTAAGTTCTCTCTTTTTTTCTCTTACTGTTCATTTTTTCTTCATTTTGTACCCTTCTTCCCCACCCATTGCCTAGCTTGCAGTCTTACAGCCTTGCACTTAGACCATCGCCACAGCTTCCAACTGATGACCCTGCTTTCTCTTCTCTCTGCAGCAACTCAACCTGCATATTGCCACCAGATAAGTATTCCTAAAATACCTCTCTGTGACTCAAAAGTCACCAATACCTTCTTTAATAAATGATTAGCTCTTTATCCTGGCCCTTAAAGTCCTTGACAATTTGATCCATCCTGCCTTTTCAACATTCACTTCACTTATTTATTTTTCTGAATCCTTCACCCTGGCTTCACAGATTTCTCACTGTTTTCTGAATTTGTCCTGTATTTATAAACTTTATGTATTTTGTCTCCTACTTTTCCTTTTACATCTAGTAGGCCTTTCTGGTTCTTGGTGCATCTGAATGTCAGCCTTCTTTCAGAATCCAGCTTAAATTCTTCTCTTTGTTCTCCAAAAGCACACCAACTCATGATAATCTCCTCTTCCTTTGAGCTCCTCTTTAGACTCTCTCTTTAACATTTAAGGAATGTTACATTTGCTAGGAATAATAAACTGTGTTTGGGATTATTAGATATTTGGTGTTGATCTGTTATTTACCTCTTTCATTCTTTCAGAATGTATTTTTCTTGACTCCTAACTAAATTAATATTCTTGAAGGAAGAATGACCATGTTTTATGGTTAAGACTATACTATGTATACACATAATAAAAGTTCATTTATTGATTTACTTTAACTTGGAAATATGAAGATGTATGCTACTTGTCAGTAAAACGGATTTCTTCCCTTCTTTTAGATTAATTTTTATAGTCTTAATATTAGCACAGAACAAAGTTTGTAGTATTCTGGTTACGCTGACCATAGAAAAAGTATATAGGATCAGTAGAAATTTATTTTGCAGTATACTTCGGAAAAGAAACAAAAAAAAAACTTTTTACCATTTCATTTCCCATATTTATTTTCCTTTTACTTGTTAAATCTTTATTGTTTGAGGCAACTCACTATAGATTCTGTTTTTCAGATCTGCTTTCAGATATCATCATGTATGCACCCTTAGTTCTTCAGAGTTGTTCTTCTAAAATCACAGAAACTTTTGACTATTTATCCTTTCTGCCCCTTCAAACTGTACAAGGGCTGCTGAAGGCAGTGCAGGTAAGTCTTCTGACTCCGAAGGAATTTGACAAGACTAAAGTTGAAGTGCCTAATGGAAGTCAGATGTGATTTTTCATAAATATAAATGTCTGAGAAATTTTATATCCCTTGATTCTTAAGCATAGAGTTTTGTATTAAAAGGGCAGGGGCACTGAGCTAGACTCTGTTTCCAAGTTTACACCTTATTCCTGTCACAATTCTCTCTCCTTTGACTCATTTTCAAGTTAGTGAAGTGATTGAAAAGCCCTTAGAAAACTGAGGACAATAGGTTTTTTTCTTTTTTTTTTTTTAAGATTTTATTTATTTATTTGACAGAGAGAATGAGAGAGAGAGCACATGAGAGGGAGGACGGTCAGAGGGAGAAGCAGACTCCCTGCCGAGCAGGGAGCCCGATACGGGACTCGATCCTGGGACTCCAGGATCATGACCTGAGCCGAAGGCAGTCGCTTAACCAACTGAGCCACCCAGGGGCCCCTAGGACAATAGATTTAAAGGCATTAATGATTAGTTTAAATTTAGTATTTCTTTTTTTTTTTTTTTTTTAAAGATTTTATTTATTCATTTGAGACACAGAGATACAGAGAGAGAGAGCATGAGCAGGGAGAGAGGCAGAGGGAGAAGGAGAAGCAGGCTCCCTGCTGAGCCAGGAGCCCGATGTGGGGCTCGATCCCAGGACCCTGGAATCTTGACCTGAGCCGAAGGCAGATGCTTAACCATCTGAGCCACCCAGGCGCCCCTAAATTTAGTATTTCAAAGGATGCTATTGTCCTTATTACTAAGTGTAATAAATATTGAAACATGTATTTAAAAACAGAACTAGATTTCCCTCTATAAGCCTAATTGTAACAGTATTGGGTAGAAATGAGCTAAGGCTAATAAATTTGGGTTGTGTTTTTGTTTTTGGTGTTTTTTTACCCACTTACTCTTTGTCTTTCAGCCCCTTCTCAAAGTCAGCATGTCAGTGAGAGACTCATTGATAGTTGTCCTTCGGAAAGCCATGTTTGCCAGGTATGGAGCATCCCGTGAGACCCTAGCAAGTAATGCCTCCTGACACTACTCACCGTCCTCTCTGCCATCTCCTCGTATAGTCTGTTCACAGTGGTCATGCAGATGTCTGACCCAACAGAACAGCTTCCATCAAGCAAGGCCTTGTGCAGCTTTCTTTCTCTCATTCCGTTTTCAGATTAACCATATAAAGACAGAATTATTACAGTTTTCACCATACAGATCAGGAAACTCTGGCTCAGAGACTTTCCAAAAGTCAAACGGAGGTTGGTGGGGCTAGAATTTGAGCTTGTGATCTCAGGTACGCTGCTAACACCCCTGGAATAATCTTCAGGACAAAGTTCGGTGCCAGTTGGCAACAGTTCTGAAGAGGAAAACACCTTAATTAAAATATTCAGGAAACTTACTCTAGTGAACATCGATCGGAATTGTGGTCTGGTGACTGTAGACCACATGAACTGTTAAGCAGTCTGAGGGCTTTTTTTGGCTTAGCCAATGCGTCCTGACCTCTCTTCCTTTATTTCTTAGTTTATAAGCTAGGGATGATGATGCTACCTCCTAAAAAGTATTATGAGACCAGTAATGGGTAGAAAGCATTTGGTACTTTAAATATGAGATGCTCAATATCACATTGGTTTTTTTTTTTATAGTGCATTCGTGGATATCCAGGGGAACAACTAGTAATTATCCCTCTTCTAGAATTGACAGTTTTTTATTATTGCTTACCCAGAGGCATGTCTGCTAGGCCGAGGTTTGTATGTTGTGGCATCTCCATGAATTAGTCCGGGCCTCAGTGAGATGAGTGTATCATTTTTCTGAATGGAGGGTTTACAAGGCACCAAGCACTAGACTCCTCTGTGAGGAAGGGAAGTAGTCCTTCAGGCATTTGGCCCATTGGATAGCTTCTTAGTACTCCTGTCCTCATTCCCCACATAGAAGAAAGTATAGATAGTGTCATGAGGTTGAGTAGGTAGTGAAACGTCTTCTGAATTCCTCTACCACTAGCTGCCAGGAACAGCTGAAGCTTTATTTTGAGTATTTAAATTCATTTTATTTTGCTCTGTGCTTCATGGCATAGTCTTTCTCTGTATAGAGCTAACTGGACTTTTCTGACCCAGAAGCCTATTCCTGTGAACTTAGTACTGTTTGTTAACTACTTCTCTGTCTATTCCTGAGCTAGCCAGCTTGATGCCCGAAAATCGGCGGTTGCTGGCTTTTTGCTGCTCCTGAAGAACTTTAAGGTTCTGGGCAGCTTGTCGTCTTCTCAGTGCAGTCAGCCCATCGGCGTGAGCCAGGTAAGCAGTGTGCACATGGCACCATGGCGTGTATCGGTGCAGGAGCTGATGGTGTGCAAGCTGTGCTTTCCTCCTCCTGTTCAGGTTGTACAAATGATCCTGAGACTGAGAGTCTGAGTCTAGATGCTCTTATTATCCCCAGTTTTAATAGTTTATTTACTTTGCACATGAACTTTTATCAAGCCTAGTAATCTGAGAAAATAAAACTTTTCACAATTTTTTGGTAATCCGGACTTTGGAGCAATAAAATTGTTTTTATAACTTAAATTATGTACTATATGACTTATAAATAACAAGTTAATGTGACAGTTTTATCAGGAATCCTTTATTGCTCTAGTGTAATTATACAAAACTTCTGTTTATAACATATGGCACAGATTAAATATTAGGAGCACGGGGTATCAGTTTATTGTTATCAGCATCCCCATCTTAAGTATGAGAAGACTAAGGTCCAGGAAGGTTAAATAACTTGCCCAGAGTGATACAAGCAGCAACAGGTAGAGCGGGGATTCGATGGCTCCGTATGACCTACCTCGAGGACAGGCCTGTAGTAATGATTACGAGTCTTGGTCTACAGTTGCTGGATTTATTATGTAAATCAAACAAGGGCTATTCTTTGTCTTGTCCATTTCTAAACTAAAAATTACCCACCTCTAAACCTCTCAGGATTTTGTGGAAGCAAAAAGAGCTAGATTCTGCTAGCTACTGAAGACTTAAAGGAAGCACTTTAGGCCTTTTAAGTAAAACCAAGTATATTATGACTCCTGGATTCTAGAGGCATGAAATCATCTGTGTGCCTTCCTAAGCAGCTGACTTTGTCAAGGAAGACCTTAAGGGATGGACAAGAGTTAATCTTAAAATGCTTGAAAATTGTTACTCTAAACCAGAATAAGAGTGGCACTTATCATAGCCTCGTGATGATTGTAATGTCAGCCTCAGTCCTGGGTTTTGGCATGTGAGGATAGCTAAGTCAAAGTTTCTGACCAAGAACATAGGTTCATTTTACCTCCTTTATGAAAATTAATTTGGTAAAATACATAAAACTGGCCTCTCCTCCTTTCAGGTCCATGTGGATGTTCACAGCCGTTACAATTCTGTTGCCAATGAAACTTTTTGCCTTGAGATCATGGACAGTTTGAGGAGATGCTTAGGCCAGCAGGCTGATGTTCGACTCATGCTTTACAAGGTAAATCAGAATGGAAGGAATGTGTAGTTCACTCTTACTTGAGGCAATTGGGATTGGTAGTTTGTGATGGTTAGCCACAATTCCAAACACCCAGAAGAAAATCAAGATATTAAGCATAAATCACATTGTACAGTTTACACACAATAAACCTATCGTTTAGGGAAAGCTTTGTATCGGTGTAGACTTTACTAGCCAGATTCCCAGCCACCCACCAAGGGTCAGTCTTGTAAGCAGGCTTTACTGAGGATAACAGTCTCAGACCTACTATGTTGACTCTTTTCTGCAGTCATCCATGTGCAAAAAAGAATCTCTGCCCTTATGTAGCTCCAAATTTTAAAAATTAACTTGATATGGATCATAGAGTAATCTGTTAGGATATTAGAGTTCATTTATTCATTAAAGATGTTACATCTCAGTTTGTAAAAACTCTTTTATATATTGCTATTAACATTTTTGGTCATATTCATTGCAAGTGTGTGCCAGATTGCCATTTGCTTGGTGGTGGTGGTGGTGATGATGATGATGATACTTTTAGACCTACAAAAATAGTAATTTTTGGTTCTTTTTTTATCTTTTCCTTTAAGATATGCTATTTTTATGTGTGAAGAGTCCATAGCCTTCCAATGAATATTCACTAATATTGTCTTCTAGTTTTTTATGATTTTGTTTTTTATGTTTAGCTGCTTAGTCCATCTGAAATTTGTCTTGCTATAATATAAAAGGAGTTAACTTTTCTCCAGGTTAACCAGTTGTCCAGATATTATTGCCTTCTTTATGTGTACTAAGTCTGTTTCTGTTTTGTATGTTATTCCTTGATTACATCTATAGATTTTTGTGCCAAGACCAAAGTATCTTTTATCATTATACATTTATAAAAAATTAGGGCTAATTTTCCTTTGTGTCTTTTCTTAAATTATTTTAGGGGGTCAACTCTCATTTGCTTTTTCTCAACGATGAACTGTACAATCTCTTTTCCTGGTTCCAAAAAGAAAGTTCTCCCCAGGATTTTAATTTAAATAGGTTGGCGGGGGGGCAGAGGGAGAGAGAGGATAGGATCTTAAGCAGGCTCTGTGCCCAGCACAGAGCTTGACATGGGGCTTGATCTCACGACCTTGAGATCATGACCTGAGCCAGAGTCAAGGGTCGGATGCTTAACCGACTGAGCCACCCAGGCGCCCTTTCATTTAAGTAGTTTTAAACTAGGACTGGGAAATTTGGGATGGGAAGAAATACCACAGTCATTTACATTAAGGTGCTTAGGGCCAGGAGACACTTTTGAAGCACTGGAAACTAAGTGGACATAAAGCCCTAGAAGAGAAGACTTAATGAAGGATGAGAGAAAAGAATGAAGGTTGGGACATTCTTGACCGTAAAAGAGCAAAGTATTCCAAAGCCTGAAGTGACCTGTTGTTTAAAAATTGTAACAGTTGGGACGCCTGGGTGGCTCAGTTGGTTGGGCGACTGCCTTCGGCTCAGGTCATGATCCTGGAGTCCCGGGATCAAGTCCCGCATCAGGCTCCCTGCTCGGCAGGGAGTCTGCTTCTCCCTCTGACCCTCCCCCCTCTCGTGCTCTCTCTCCCATTCTCTCTCTCAAATGAATAAATAAAATCTAAAAAAAAAAAAAAAGTTAAAAAAAAATTGTAACAGTTATGGTCAGTTTATTAATCCAGTTCTCAGTGATCAGAGATCTCTTTTTAACTCTTTTTAGGCAAATAATCTAAACTTCCTGAATTGTTTCTCCTTCTGCAAATATGGTCTCAATCTTTTTCAAAGAATTGAGAATAGGGTAAAATAAAGTATTGTTTCAAAGTTATGATTGTTCAAATCACTAGTATATCTGTTAAAGAGCTTACTATTTGTTTCCTCTTAGGGTTTCTATGATGTCCTTCGAAGGAACTCTCAGCTGGCTAATTCAATCATGCATACTCTACTTTCACAGGTAATATATGTTTTTTATTTTATGCCTATACAGAACAGATAAGAAAGCATGGAGAGATTGACATTTTCCAAACTTTTCAAAATATAAAATAATTCCCAAATAGTACGCTGGTTGGTACACTGTGAACATGTCTGGGTATGTGATGATGTCCTGATGTTTTATTTTAATTACCACTTATCTGTCCACCCTATTGCCATCATCTTAACAGTTATCCTCCCAGTTAATGGTGTGCACCCTAAGTCAGAAGGACATTTTAAAGAACCTTTTTTTTTTTTTTTTAAGATTTTATTTATTTATTTGAAAGAGAGAGAGCACATGAGAGGGGTTAGGGTCAGAGGGAGAAGCAGACTCCCTGCCGAGCAGGGAGCCCGATGCGGGACTCGATCCAGGGACTCCAGGATCATGACCTGAGCCGAAGGCAGTCGCTCAACCAACTGAGCCACCCAGGCGCCACCTTAAAGAACCATTTGTATAAGGGCTATCAGCAGCTGTGTCTGTTTTACTTCTAGAAGAAAAGAGAGATCTGAAGCAAATGTAGCAAAATATGGGCATGTTAAATCTGGGTTACAGATCCATGGGTGTCTGTTGGTTATTTTCTGTACTTTTCAGTTTAAAAAAAGATTTTATACATTAAGAAATTTTTCATAGGATGATCACAGGGAGAAGAATTCAGCTGGAGAATATTTGGCATAAATAAGACCTTTTACCCTGAACATTTATTCATTAAACATTATTTGAATCTTTTTTTTAAATTGCTTTATTGAGAAATAATTTACATACTATACAATTCACCCATTTAAAGTATACAACTCATTGGTTTTTAGTATTCATAGAATTGTGCAACCGTCAACACAATCAATTTTAGAACATTTCATCGCCTCAGGAAAAAGCCTCACACCCTTTAGTTACCACCCCGTAATTTTCTCATCCTTCTCCCACCCGCCTAACCCTAAGCAACCACTAATCTGCTTTCTGTGTTTATAGATTTGCTTATTGTGGACATTTCATATGAGTGGAATCATACAATATGTGGTCTTTTGTGACTGATGTCTTTCACTTAATGTTCTCACGGTTTATTTATGTTGTTTCATCTATCAGTACTTCATTCCCTTTTATGGCTAAATAATATTTTATTATATGGTATTTGGATCTTTTTATATATTGAGAGTTTGTTGGTTTATAGCCCTCACAGAGCTTCTTCCCAGGTATAATCTGAAATCGGCCCTTATACTCAGAGGGCAGGGAGGGACCAGCAAAAGAGGCAGGCTGCTCCAGGTTGGTAGGTAGCAGCTTTAAGAAGCAAAAGGAACTTACATGTGAGGCTTGTCTTGGGCAGCAGCAAGGCCAGTGCCTCCCTGTGCAGTCAGCTGCCGCATCCACAGAGGGTTAAATAGAGGCCTTAACTGGGCTTAGTCACATGTACTGTGTCGATGTTCTCGGCATCATCACCATCTCAAGGCTGTGTCCTTGGAGCAGCCTCTGGGAGCAGGACGGCAAGGAGAACCCACATTCCAAGGACGGGAGGGGAGGGTAAGGACCTCCGATCCCCCAGGTCCGGCTCCTGGGTAAACTGGTGGTCACATCTTCTGGGTAACTTCCCTCACAGAGTTCAGGATGCAGTTATGTACTGATAATAACAACAATACCATACTGTATTACAGAGAGGGCCAAGTGTGTATGAGGCACTATAAGGTGGGTGATCTCATTTGATCCTACAAAACCCTGTGAAATAAAAATTATCTCCATTTTAGAATCTGAAAGGTTAAGTAATTTGGCCGAGATCACATAGGTAGGAAGTGGCAGAGCTGGGATTTGAACTCAGATCTTCCTGGCTGAAGAGCCCAAGCATGAAAATCCTCACGTAAAAAGCACTAGATTAAAAACAAGGAGAATCTTGGGGTACCTGGGTGGCTCAGATGGTTAAGCATCTGCCTTAGGCTCAGGTTGTGATCTCCAGGTCCTGGGATCAAGCCCCATGTCAGACTCCCTGCTCAGCGGGGAATCTGCTTCTCCCTCTCCCTCTGCCTCTCCCCGTGCTTGGGCTCGTTCTCTCTCAAATGAATGAATGAATGAATGAGTAAGTAAGTAAAATAAATAAATAAATAAAAACAAGGAGAATCTTATCTTTTCAGCAAATGATGTTAAATGATGTTGTGTAAACTGGATGTTCACATTCTGAAAATGAATTTGGATTCTTACCTTACACGGTATACAAAAATTAACCCAGTATGGATCAAAGACCAAAACATTAAGAGCTAAAATTATAAACCTCCTAAAATATAAGGGAAAGGCTTCATGACATTGGATTTGTTAATGACTTCTTGGACATTAACCAGAAGAACAGGTAACAAAAGAACACCAAAATTAAAAACTTTTGTGCAAAGAACACTATTTACAGAGTGAAAAGGCAATCCACAGAGTGGGAGAAAATACTTATAAATCATATATCCAATAAGGGATTAATATCTAGGATATACAAAGAATTCCTACAAATCAACAACAACAAAAACAACCCAATTAAAAAATGGGCAAAGGACTTGAATAGACATTCATCCAAAATATGTATATACACAAATAGCCAATAAACACATGAAAAGATGCTCAACATTACTAATAATTAGGAAAAAGCAAATCACAGCCACAGTGAGATACCACTTCATACCCATTAGGCTGTCTACCATCAAAGTGAAAAATGGTGGGCGCCTGGGTGGCTCAGTTGGTTAAGCGACTGCCTTCGGCTCAGGTCATGGTCCTGGAGTCCCGGGATCGAGTCCCGCATCGGGCTCCCTGCTCGGCAGGGAGTCTGCTTCTCCCTCTGACCCTCCCCCCTCTCATGCTCTATCTCATTCTCTCTCTCAAATAAATAAATAAAATCTTTAAAAAAAAAAAAAAAGGTGAAAAATGGTGGTGTGTATACAGAAATTGCAACCCTTGTGCATTAATGGTGGTAAGGTAAAATGGTACAGCTGCTGTGGAAAAAAGTATGGCAGTCCTTTAAAAAAAATTAAGCACAATTACCATTTGATCCAGCATTTCCCCTTCGGGTATATACCCAAAAGAAGTGAAAGCAGGGATCTTGCATTTTTAATCCAGTATGACACCCCTCCTTTAGATGGGAATGTCTAGTCAATTCACATTTAATGTAATTATTGTTATGGTTGGATTTAGGTCTATTTTGCTGTTTAATTGTTTTACTGACTTTTTACCTATATTTTAAATATTTTTAAATTTTTTTTAAAGATTTACTTTAGAGAGAGCACGCACATGAGAAAGCAAGTTGGGGGAGGGGCAGGGGGAGAGCATCTTCAAGCAGACTTCCTGCTGAGCACGGAGCCCAACATGGGACTCCACCCCACAACACATGAGATCATGACCTGAGCCGAAACCAGGAGTCAGACGCTCAATGCACTGAGCTACCCAAGTGCCCCTTTTGTTGTATTTTAATTCATTTTTATTTATTTATTTTCCCCCCTTTTGTTGTATTTTTAATTTTGCTCTGGAGATTACAGTGTGTGTCTTTAATTTATTACTATATATTTAGGTTAATACTGACATACTTCCAGTAAAATATAGGAACTTTGATCCATCCTCCTGCCTTTATGGTATTGTCATACATGTTACATCTATCTATGTTAAAATCCCAGCAAGATGGTGTTATATTTTGTTTTAAACGGTTATATGTATGTCTTCTATAGAAATTAAGAAAAAAAAGTGTACAGACGCAATCTTTTATACATACCAACATTTTTGTCCATTGCCAAAGCTCTTCATGTGGATTCAGGTTTACCATCTTCAGTAACTTCTGTTCAGCCTGAGGAACTTTTGTTTAGTATTTCTGTTGTGCAGGTCTGCTAGCAGTAACTTCTCAGTTTTCATCTATATAGAGATACATCATTTTGCCTTCATTTATGAAGGCAAGTTTCACTGGAAGTAGAATTCGTAGTTGACAGTTTCTTCTTTAGGTACTTTGAGTATATCATTCCAGTGTCTTTTGGTTTCCATTGTTTCTCAAGGAGCTGATTCCTGAGTGAACCAATTATTGTGTCTTTGGTTTCTGTATTTTCTATGTCATTTTTCTCTTATTCCTTTGAAGATTTTTCTCCTTGTCTTAGGGTTTTAAGAGTTTGACTTATGTTTACATGTGATTTTTGTGTGTGTGTTTCTATTTGAGTTCATTAAGCTTCATGGGATCTATAAGTTGATGCTTTTCACCAAATTGAAGAAACGTTCACTCATTATCGCATCAAATATTTTTTCTGTCCCCTCTCCCTTCATTCTGGGACTTCAGTTGTATATATATATATTGGAATGCCTGATTTTGTTCCACAGATCTTTGAGATTTGATTCATTTTTCTTGAATACTTTTTACCCTTCATATTTGATATTTTCTCATAATCTATCTTCCAAGTTTACTTATTCTTTCTACTGCCATCTCAGATCTGTTGTTTTACTCTTGAATGTGTCTTAAATATTAGCAAATGCGTTTTTGTATCTATTGAAATGACCATGTGATTTTTCTCCTTTAATGTGTTACTGTGGTGAATTGTATTATTTGATCTTCTAAACCAGCGTTGCCCTCCCAAGATAAACTCAAATTAATTACAATATATTACCTTTTTTGTACATTATTGGATTCAGCTTACTAATATTTCATTTAGAATTTTTACATATATGTTTATAAGGGAATGGCCTGTAATTTTTATTTCTCATACTGAACTTCTTGGTTTAATATGAGCTTAATGATTATTAACATTAATGATTGGGATTAAATTAAATTAAATTAAATTAAAATGATTGGGAAATGTTCCCTCTTTTTCCAGTTCATATAAAATTTGAAATTAGTTATTTCTCTTTTTCCTTCTCTTCCCTTGCTTGGAAGGTATGTACTATGTTTCTTTAATCCAAACTTTAAATTTTTGGCTTTTGATTCTTCAGACCACACAAGTGGTGTGAATTCTAGCCCAAACTACATTTGGAGATTAGCTTATGGTTAGAAATTCCCAGGGGAGGCTTTTTGCCTTTTCCATACAGAAGATTTATTTTTTGTTTTGTTTTGTTTTGTTTTTCCATAAGGGATATCTCCTTTTGAGAATTCCAGCTTTGTGTGAGGTTCTCCGATTCAGCCTTCACCCCATGAGGGCCCTAGGGTTTGTCTTCAGGTCCATGAGCCCTACAACTATAGTTCTAGGCCTCCAGAATTGGCAGGTGCTGGCAGAAGAAACACCAGTTTCAGAGTTCATCTGCTCATGTAGTTGCTAGATTCAGGCTTTATGACATTTTCTAATATAATGAGATGTCTGAGGACTTCTCTTACTTTCCCATCATCTTAGCTATCTATTTAAAGTTTTTAATACATTTTTTAAATTGTTCTCTACCAGGAGGGTTTCTCTAGACCCCTTGTCTACCACTTTGCTAAAAATGGAAGTTCTTTTCTCTCCCTTTCCCCCCACTTTTGTATGCCATTGCTCTGTTACAGTTCTGCTGAAGAAGCTGCATTTGAAGTTAAGATTTGAGATGTGTAGAAATTATTGGAAGGTACTATACTATTTATTAAAAGCTTTCCATTGGGCCTCAAGCCTGATCCTATATAAAACTTATAACCTGTTAACTATAGTGTACCCTTCAAACTGTAATAATCAGCTCATCAACATTCACACACTTAACAAGCATAAAAAATTGATGAAAGCATAGAGCAGTGCTTCCCAACTCAGGTTAGTATGTAGACCAGTAAACTTGTGCAGACTCCAAAGGTAAAAAAGAGAAAAATAATAGCTAATGTTTCTTGAGCTCTACGTAGTGGTAGTGGGGTTTTTTTTAGCACTTTACATGTATTAGCATGTTCAGTCCTTATACAGCCTTATTTGTTTAGAGTAATAATAATCTCATCAGAGATGAGGAACCAAGGCATGGATGCCTTTACCAAAATTATTAATAGGTGGTCGTACTGGGACTTAGGCTCAGCCATCCTGACTCTAGAGCCTATATTTAACTATCAAGCTACACTAAAAACGCTGATTCCTTATGCACATTTAGGAATTGGTGTGAGAGAGTATGATGTGTTTTGGGGAGTTAGTAGAAATGGAGTAAGAAAGAATATCTCAACGTGATGTCTGAAGCAAGGGTAAAGGATGTGCACGAGCCCAAGCAACACAAATTTTGCCGCGTTGTTCTTTGGACACTTGGGAAATACGTCTTAGAAGATATCAGACATTAAAGGTGCCATTAGTTTGACCAATTAAAGAAGTGAAAAGCATTCATGAGCTGTGGTATCTTTTTTTCGTTATCATATATAGTTAAAACAGTTCTATGAACCAGAACCTGATATGCTGCCACCTCTGAAATTAGAAGCCTGTATTTTGACCCAAGGAGATCAGATCTCTCTACAAGAACCACTGGTGAGTCTTTTATTCCTTCTATAACCATTATTTTTACTGTTAAGTAGAAACATCAACCCTGTTGACAGAGTCAGTCTTTGGGAAGAGATATCTTTCCTGAAAGCACTCTTCTGGTACTCGCAATGAAACTTTACTCTTAAATCTTCCCTCCTTTTCTTTTCTGATCCATCATCACATTGGATCTGTTGGTAAGATATCTCCATGTCAGCACTTTACTAAATCAAGGCATCCATCACTCCCCCCAGGGAGTATTTTGTCTCCCACTTATGGCTCTTTGACTATATAATATGCTAAAATAGGCTTTGGAATGGGGAAGAGAGGTCACCCAGTAGCAGATGAACCTGCTAAGGGAACCTGCCTTATTAGTCTGAGGGGAGTATGTGATTTATGCTAAGCTAGAATTGGCATTCTTGAACCTTCAGGGGAACTAGGACAGGTGGTTTTTCTATTCTTGTGCTCTAGCCTCAGGAAGAGAGGATAAAAACTGAAACTTCACCATCCCAAGTAACTTAGAGCTCATGACAGGGGAGGGAAGTGGTCTTTTAAGTGTCAGATCCTGCCTTCATAAATGGGCCTTCTTGTGCCATGAGACGGAGATGCTCTGTTGGTCTCCCATAGATACCCTCAACGTAAGCCTCTCTTTATTTTTTTTTAAATATTTTATTTATTTCTTTTTGCCAGAGAGCGAGCGTACGAGGCAGCTTGAGCTGAGGGAGAGGCAGACTCCCTGCTGAGCAGGGAGCCCAATGTAGGCCTTGATCCCAGGACCCTGGATCATGACCTGAGCCCAAGGCAGACGCTTAACCGACTGAGCCACCCAGGCGCCCCAGCCCCTATCTTTAAAACAGCCTCTGGGACTCGAATCAGAATTTAACTTCACAACCTCCATGGTGTGGCCACAAGGCAGAAGTAGCACATTCTGATGTTGCATTCTGAGGTGTCTGGTACTTACAAAGCCAGTTTTTGGGAAAGGTCAGGAAAGAATGCCGTTGTTGGTTCAATTAATTTTTTCCAGTTTTGCTAATTCAGGTTGACTTAATTCGTGATGCTAATGAATAACTTATTTTAGCCTTGTAGGTAAGAATTATTTGTTGATTATCAACAGCCTCATAGATTGTCCCTTAAACACTCAAAAATGTTTACTATTGTCTTCTACAGGATCATCTGCTGTGTTGTGTCCAGCACTGTTTGGTCTGGTATAAGAGTAGAGTGATGCCCCTACAGCAGGAAGAAGAGGAGGAAGAAGAGTTCTACAAAGACTTAGAGGATATGTTGGAGTCTATTACTAGTAGAATGATTAAGAGTGAACTAGAGGACTTTGAATTGGTAATTGCTAAGTCTCAGCTGTATTGAATGATGTAGGTTTTTAATAGCTTATTAATTTTTTAAAGATTTCATTTTTAAGTAATCTCTACACCCAGTGTGGGGCTCAGACTCACAACCCTGAGATCAAGAGTCACTCGCTCCACTGATTGAGCCAGCCAGGCACCCCAATAGCTCATTAATTTTTATCTTGTGTCTTTCAGGATAAATCGGCAGATTTTTCTCAGAGCAGTGGTGTTGGCATCAAAAATAATATCTGTGCTTCTCTTGTGATGGGAATTTGTGAGGTTCTAATAGAATATAATTTCTCCATAAGTAATTTTAGGTAAGGTATTGCTATGACTCTTTGCAATTTGATGAATACTTCCATTTTGTGTTTTTTTGTTTTTTGTTTCTTAACTCTAACAGTGCACTAGGCACTGGACAGACCACAGGCCGTGACGCTGTCTCTTAGGTGGACATCTAGCCTAAGACCAGACTGTGCTCTTTCTACCAGAGAACACCAAACATATATCACAGGGGTAGCAGGCTTTCATTTATAACAAATTCCCAAACACTGAACTCAAGAAGTACTGATTTCAATAGAGAAATTTTGTTTGGTTGGTAGTATTGGACTTTCATGCTCTGCATTGACTGGTATAAATAAGAGAGAAAAAAAATAACATAGATGGATTAGAGTCATCTGGAAGTTAATGCAAATTCATTCATTTATAATGTGTTTAAAATAGAACACCTAAAGAAACATTGTGATGTCCTTATTATTGGGTGTGAAAGTTAAACCACAATATTCTGATGCTTGTCCTTTGTGGTCTCTTTCCTTTTATACAGTAAGAACAAGTTTGAGGAGGTTCTGAACTTATTTATGTGTTACAAGAAACTCTCTGACATCCTTAATGAAAAAGCTGGTAAAGGCAAAACTAAAATGGCCAACAAAATGGATAGTTTTTGGTCCATGAAATTTGTGTCTGATCTTCTCACTGCTCTTTTCAGGTAAGTTTATAACAGAGCACTTAAAGACATCTGTGCAGTAAAGATAGTAACAGGTTCACTAGTATTATCTAGTTTGGATTCACAATTCTTTTTTAAAGATTTTATTTATTTATTTGAGAGAGAGAATGAGACAGAGAGAGCATGAGAGGGGGGAAGGTCAGAGGGAGAAGCAGGCTCCCTGCTGAGCAGGGAGCCCGATGCGGGACTCGATCCCAGGACTCCAGGATCATGACCTGAGCCAAAGGCAGTCGCTTAACCATCTGAGCCACCCAGGCGCCCTGGATTCACAATTCTTAATATATATATATATAATAAGAAGTAAGTCAGGAGGTTTGTAAGTTTCTTGACATGAAAGCTGGATAATCCTAGGTAGGCACTTTAAAGAACTACCTTGAATTATTAATAGAGAAAACTCAGAAACAGTGGACTACTGAAGAAAAGAATGGATTGCAATAAGGCATTGTAGGAAAATCTACCTAAGTAGCTTGAACACTGTTATAACAGATAAAAAGGGAAGAAAGAAAAACCTGAATTGAAAACGTAGGAATAACAGCAATAAAAAAACATAGGAAACTCAGACTGACATTTAAATCTTATCAAAGTAAAGGGATTGGGGAGGGGAGGAAAGGAGATCACACTGAGAATGAGGGCTGTAAAAGGGAGCTGAGGCAGTGATAGCGGCTGCCTGGTGGCTGTCGTTAAGAGCATTACTAGGTCCTGTTCTTCTAAACAGTCCCCAGAAAACCTAATTCCAGATCCCAGGAGCAGTAGTGGACTCTCTTCTCTTTCCCCCTCTGTCTCTCTAGGGACAGTACCCAAAATCATGAAGAGAGCCTTTGTGTTCTGAGGTCCAGCAATGAGTTCATGCGCCACGCGGTGAGTGTAGCTCTGCAGAAGGTACAGCAGCTCAAGGAAACAGGGCATGTGAGTGGTCCTGATGGCCAAAACCCAGAGAAGGTCTTTCAGAATCTCTGTGATATAACTCGGTAAGTCACTCTCACCCTCAGAAACCTGTTCCACTTGCTGTGGAATCTCCAAGAGGGGAAGCTGGGCGTGGGGAGGGAGGCAGTTTGAAGTTGGGCATGCCTTAAGAGTAAAAGTGCACTCACTACTATTGAGTCTTTTTTTCTAGTCCTGCTTTGATGTGGAATGTTAGGTAGATAGAAAATGTTATTCTATTACCAGGAATAAAGAGCAATATTACTAATGACTAATTCATCAACAGGTAGACATAACAACTTTAACTGTATATGCACCTAACAACAAAGCACCAAAATACTTGAAGTAAAAATTGATAGAACTGAAGGAGAAATAAACAATTTATCCCCTCTCAGAAATCACTAGAGAACTGGTAGGTAGAATATCAGGAAGGACATAGAAGACTTGAGCCACGCTTGTCATCCAGCTTAACTTAACGGGTATTTATACAATATTTAACAGTAGTTTCAGAATGCACATTTTTTTAATGTGCACATGGTGTATTCATCAAAATGGACCATATTTTGGACGATAAAACAAACTAAACACATTTTTAAAATAGAAATCAGTATGTTCTCTGAGCACAACGGAATTAAACAAGAAAGCAGTAACAAAAATATTTTTAATTTTTAATATTTATTTTTTTCTTTAAATAAAGATTTTATTCATTTATTTGACGGAGAGAGACACAGCGAGAAAGGAAACACAAACGGGGAGGGGTGGAAGAGGGAGAAGCAGGCAGGCTTCCTGCCGAGCAGGGAGCCCGATGCGGGACTCGATCCCAGGACTCTGAGATCATGACCTGAGCCGAAGGCAGAGGCTTAAACGACTGAGCCACCCAGGCGCCCCTAATATTTTTTTTTTTAAAAACAACTGGATTATCCTTGTATGTTTGGAAATTAAATGCATTTCTAAATAACTCATAGTCTAAGAGGAAGTCAGAAATCAGAAAATACTTTGAACAGAATGAAAATGAACACACTACATTTCCAAAATTTGTATGATTCAGCTAAAGCAGTGCTTAGGTAGAAATTTGTAACTGTCAGTGGTTTATATTAGAAGAAAAATATCAAATCTCTAAGCTTACACATTAAGAAAAGAAAAAAAGATTAAAATGAAAGTAGATAGAAGGAAGGAAGTAATAAAGACAAAATAGAATCATTGAAAAAAGAAACAACAGAGAAAAATGAATGAAACCAGAAGCTGATTCTTTGAGATCAGTAAATGCAATAAATTGTAACTAGACTGATGAGGACAAGAGAGAGGACACAAATTGCAAATATCAGATATGAGGCAGAGAAGATAATCACTACTAGACTGCAAAAATTGATAATAATAGAATGCTAACAACTTTATGCCAATAAATTGGATTAAATGGACAAATTTTTTGAAACTCAGGAAGAAATAGGTAAGCTGAATAATCCTGTGCCTACTTAAAGAAATTGAGAGGCGCCTGGCTGGCTAGTCAGTGGAGCATGTGACTCTTGATCTTGGGGTTTGTAAGTTCAAGCCCCACATTGGGTGTAGAGATTGCTTAAAATCAAAATATTTTAGGACGCCTGGGTGGCTCAGTCGGTTAAGCATCTGCCTTCGGCTCAGGTCGTAATTCCAGGGTCCTGGTATCGAGTCCCACATTGGGCTCCTTGCTCAGCGGGGAGCCTGCTTCTCCCTCTGCCACTCCGCATGCTTGTGTGTGCGTGTGCTCTCTCTCTCTCTCTCTCTCCCCCACCTCCCCCCATCGAATAAAATCTTTACCAAAAAAATTAAAATCTTAAAAAAAAAAAATTGAATTTGTGGTTCAAAATTTTCCCTCAAAGAAAACTCCATACCTATATGTCTAATTGGTGAATTTTGCCAAACATTTAAGGAAGAAATAATACAGGGCGCCTGGGTGGCTCAGTCGGTTAAGCATCTGACTCTTGATTTCGGCTCAGGTCATGGTCTCAGGGTCATGGGATCAAGCCCTGCATCAGGCTCTGTGCTAGACGTGTAGCCTGCTTAAAATTCTCCCTCTCCCGCCCACTAAAAGAAAGAGAGAGAGAGAGAAAGAATACCAATTTATGCAGCTCTTCCAGAAAACAGAATAGGAGGAAACGTGTCCTGACTCATTTTATGATGCTAGTATTACTGTAATGCCAAACCCAAAGACATGATAAGAAAACTACTGACCAATTTCCTTTATGAATATAGATGTAAAAAATATTAGCAAATAAGCCCAACAGTTTGTAAGAAGGATGATATAATTAAGTGGAATATTTTCTCAGGAATGCAAAGTTGGCTCAAAATTTATGAATCAGTCATAATTCATCATATCAACAGACTAAAGGAAAACACCCTATCATCTCAGTCGGTGCAGAAAATTCGACATAAATTCGTGATCAAATCTCTCAGGACACTAGGAATAAAAGAGAACTTTATCAGTCCAGTAAAGGGAATATGTCAGCACCATACTTAATGATTCAGTGGACTGAATGCTTTTCCCCCTGTGCTCTCACCATTGCTATTCAACATTATACTGGAGACATAGCCAGTGCAGTAAGACAGGAAAAAGAAAGAAAAGGCATCCAGATTGGGAAGGAAGAAATAATAGTGTCTTCAGGGATATTATAATTGTATACATAAGAAATTCCAAAGACATTTTTTAAAAGCTACTAGATATATTAAACAAGCAATTTAGCAAGGCTGCAGGAAACAAGGGCAGTATTTTTTAAATTGTATTTTTATTGACATGCTAGCAGTGAACATTTGGAAATTGAAGTTTGAAAACAGAACCACTTGGGGCACCTGGGTGGCTTAGTCGTTAAGCGTCTGCCTTCGGGTCAGGTCATGATCCCAGGGTCCTGGGATCGAGCCCCGCATCAGGCTCCCTGCTCCGCAGGAAGCCTGCTTCTCCCTCTCCCACTCCCCCTGCTTGTGTTCCCTCTCTCGCTGTGTCTCTGTCAAATAAATAAAATCTTAAAAAAAAAAAAAACAGCATCACAAAATGTGAACTTCTTGGTGATAAATCTAACACGTAAGATTTATGTGATGAAAACTAATAAAACATATGAGCAAAGAAGACCCAAGTAAATGTAAAGATACGCAGTGTCCACAGATTCGAAGGTTCAGTATCGTCAAGGTGTTAATTCTTCGCAGATTGACCCATAGATTCAACACAATCCTATCAAGCTTTATGTTAGTAATTGACAAGATGATTCTAGAATTTATGTGAAAATGTAAGACCTAGAATAACTAAAACAGGTTTGAAATAAAAGAACCAAGATAGAGGACTCACTACCTGGTATCAGGTCATATCAAGTTACTTTATTTAAGATAGTGTGGTATTGGCAGAATCATTGGAGCAGAATAGATCAGAAATAGATCCCACAAATATGGTCATTGATTTTTGACAAAGGTAGTGAGGTAATTTAATGGAGAAAGAAAATTCTTTCAACAACAGTTGGACATCCATTGTTTTAAAAAATGAACCTTTATTCATTCCACATGTCTTAAAAAATTAACTTGAAATGGGTCAAAGACGTAAAACCAAAACTTGTAAAACATCTAGTGGAAAACAGAAAAATCTCTGTGATCTTGTTTTCGGTAAAGATTTCTTGGGACACCAGAAGCACAAGCTATATTTAAAAAAAAAGAAATTTAACTCTTTGAAAAACACTCTTAAGAAGATTAAAAGACAAGTCACAGCTGAGGAGGAAATATTTGCAAAGCACATGCCTGATGAGGGACTGGTAACCAGAGTATATAAAGAACTCTCAAGTTTAATTAAGTTTAAAACAGCAAATAACCAAATTTAAAAACGGGCAAAATTTATGAACAGATACTTGACCAAAGAAGATCTATAGATGGCAAATAAGGACACAAAAGGATGGTCAACATAATAAGTTCATAAACTTTAAAAAATAATAAAAAGATTGACAATACCAAAATGTCATGGTTGTGGAGGAATTTGAAATTTTTTTTTTTTTTTTTTAAGATTTTATTTATTTATTCATCAGAGGCAGAGGGAGAAGCAGGCTCCCTGCGGAGCAGAGAGCCCGATGTGGGACTTGATCCCAGGACTCTGGGATCATGACCTGAGCTGAAGGCAGACGCTTAACCGACTGAGCCACCCAGGTGTCCCAAGGAATTTGAACTCTCATACACTGTTGATGGAAATGTAAAAAGGAACAACCCTTTGAGAAAACATTTTGGTATTCAAAAGTTAAACACACACCTACCATATGATCTACACATTTCAGTCTTAGGTATTTACCCAAAAGAAATGAAAGCATATATCCATATGAAGGTTTGTGATTTGCAACTTTATCTATAATAGAATTTGGAAACAACCCAAACATCTGTATCCAGTTGAATGGAGAAACTGGTACATCGATACAATGGAATGCTACTTAGCAATAAAATGGGATAAACTACCCATACATGCAGCAACATAGGTGAATCTCAGAAGCATATGCTAAATTAACAGAGCCAGACTCAGAAGGGCTACATACTGAATGCTAGCATTTTTATATGCTATTTTGTAAATAGTAATAGGGACAGGGATCAGATCAGTGATTGTTTGGAAAATTGGGGGGAGAAAATCCAGAACAGCGTAAGGGAACTTTTGGGATGACAAATATCTTGATTGTGGAGATGATTATACAACTGTATGTTTGTCCAGATTCATTGAAATGTACATGTACGGGGTATGAATTTTACAGCATATAAAATTGAAAATCACTTTTCTGGGGCACCCGGCTGGCTCAGTCAGTAGAGCCTGTGACTCTGGATCTCGGGGTCATGAGTTCCAGCCCCACGTTGGTTGTAGAGATTACTTAAAAAAATCTTTTCATGAATAATGACTTTTCTTCTTTTCAGGGTCTTACTTTGGAGATACATTTCCATTCCTACTTCAGTGGAAGATTTAGGAAAGAAAGAAAAAGGAAAGAGCATCTCATTGCTGTGCTTGGAGGGTTTGCAGAAGATATTCAGTGCTGTGCAACAGTTCTATCAGCCCAAGATTCACCACTTTCTCAGGGCTCTGGGTGAGCATTTCAGCTTTGATAAATTGGCTTGTCTGGGTTTCTCTTTCTTAACCAAACCTCTTGATTCTATTTACTCATCTACCAGAGGACACCTGAGAGCAGTCCTGTTGTTGCTAAGGAGTGACATCTAGTGGATTCAGAATTGGCATTTACTGGCTTTTACACGTGACCACAAATAATGACTGGAAATTGAAAGATAGTGCTAAGAAACTGCAGAATGTTAGGAATACATTTAAATCTGCCCCCAGTCTTTTTTTGGCTTTCTAAAAATTTAGCTTAATATTAAAAGGCCAAAAAAGCATAGTGAGTCAGTCCATTTCAAAGATCACATTCTTTTCCTTTCCTAGATGTCCCAGATAATGAGGGAGAAGAGGTGGAAGGCAGTGTCAGTCACAGAGCAGCGTTCCAGATCCGGCAGTTTCAGGTAGGAAGCCTTGGCACGCTGCCCTGCTTGCCTGAGGGCCCCTAGAGGGACTGTCAGCTCGGCCAGCTGGTGGGAGCGGGGAGACGGCGAGCAAGTGGGACAGGATTTCTGGGTCATCGTCCAAGCAACAGGACGTAGCTCTACTGGGTGGAAGGTAATGCATTTAAAAGGATTCTAGGGAGGATGGGTGTTGAGCCACCCCAACCTGCAGCACTGTTGCTTCCAAGAATCACGGTTTGAGTTGATACGAAGAGATAGCCAGGAGCGCATTAAGTTATGGAGTGTGTGTCTTTGGTTCGTGTGTGTGGTATAGTTTGGCTTTGTCGGATTGCATAAAGACTGGACAGTGAAGCCTGTTAGTTTCTAACCAGTTGTTGTCACACTGTCAGGACCTTCTGGCACAGAGGATTTCTTGAACAAATAAATTTAGAGTTCCTACTATGTGCCAGGGACTGTTCTAGGTGTTGGGGATCTAGCAGGAAACAAAGAAACAAAATCCCTACCCTTGGGGAGCTTACATTGAGTGGGGAAAGAGACTGACAGACAAAAGAGAGCGTATTTCAGGTGGTGAGAGAGGAACGGGGCAAGGGAAACAGGGAAAGTGTGTGGGCAGTGCTGGGTCTGGGGCCCCATCTACGCCTAAGGTCAGTGGAGGGGCCTTAGGAGGTGATAAGCCACCCAAAGTTGGGGGCACTGTTCACTCCTAACGTACATTGGGCAGGGGAGAAGGAGTCCATAGTTTTCAAGGAACACTCAGATTTGTGGCCGGGAACAGGGTAGGAAACTACTTGTTTAATCCAGGTTTATGTTCACATTTTGTCCTCTGGAATTTTGATAGCTTTGAATCCTTTCCGTCCCCACCTTAGGAATCTCTGGCTAGATTCTCTTCTCCGTGACAGGAACGTATCTGCTAACGTTTCCATGTGTACCTTCCTTTCCCAGAGGTCCTTGTTGAACTTACTTAGCAGCCAAGAGGAAGACTTTAACAGCAAAGAAGCCCTCCTGCTAGTCACCGTTCTCTCCAACTTGTCCAGGCTGCTGGAGCCGTCCTCCCCTCAGGTAGAAGCACCACTTCTTCAGGCCCACGGGGCAGCCCTCAGCAGGCCAGGAGTATTGCATCTTCAAAGTTCAGTTGACTCTTGAGTAACACAGGCTTGAACTGTGTGGGTCCCCTTATACATGGGTTATCTGTGATCAGTACAGTACTGTAAATATATTTTCTCCTTAGGATTTTCTCAGTAACCTTTTCTTTTCTCTAGCCTACCTTATTGTAAGAATACAGTATGTAATACAGCATACAGAATAAGCGCTAATCGACTGTTGATATGATTGGTAAGGCTTCTGGTCAGCAGTAGGCTATTAGTAGTCACGGTTCTGAGGAGTCAGAAGTTCTACATGGAGTTTTGACTGTGCAGGGGTCAGCGCCCCTAACTAGTTTTCAAGGATGAACTGTATATACCTGAATGTCCTCTTTAAATCTTATCTTTAAGTAATAGAAGGTCTGGAATATGTACCTTCCTCACATGGTGCTTCTACCATGACATAATTACATGCAGCCGTGGAGGGCAAGAACATACTGCTTTTTGTTTGGCCACTGCCCTGACCCTTGTCAGCAGAAAGCACTGTAGAAAAAAGTCTTGTTTATCTTTGGTGTCTTCAACGTTCTTGGTTTGTGTTTTTACTCACTCTTGGTGTTTGCTCTTTTCTAAGATGAAAGTATATTAATTATCAGTAAGGTAGCTGACATTGAGCAGTTGACTTCCTCAGCAAGGTGAGCTGGTACAAAGTTTGGGAGAAATTCAACAAAAGGTTATTAAGTCAGAAAGCAAGACTACAGTCCCAAAGCAGAAAGAACTCTGTGAGATGGGTTGTGTGTATAAGCATGTAGGTATGCACACGTCCGGGGAAATGTGTACCACATGAGCATGAACACACACGGAAGAGAAGGGCCACATTTTGTGGGTCTGTTCCGCTCAGGAGTGATTTCCCTATAGGATGACCAAGAGTGTCCTTGATGCCTAGGGGGTGTGCTACGGCATCTGCTTCCTGATCTGTGAGCAAGACCGGCTCCTCGTGTGAGCCCTTGCCTCAGGGAGAGCTAGTCCTTAGGAGACTGTAGCCCAGGAGCAAGGTGGTGTCAGAGTGCTGAAAAGTGAGCCTGAGCTTCCGGTCCTTGTTCTTGGGAGCCCAGAGAAAGTCCCTCTTGCTAGCCACTCACATCATCCTAGTGCCAAGCCGCTCCTCCCCGCTTCACTTTCTGCTTCATTGTTTCCTGCCCCTGCAGCGAACAGAGCATTGGGAAGGAAACAGCCACAGGGAAGTGGGGCTGGGGGAGGTTTGAGGAAGAATAGATGGATTTGGAAAGGCTCATATATACAGGAAAATATTTTCATTCAAAATTCATTATCCACCCATCCCTGTAACTTCAGGTAATCGCTTTCAATTTTTTTTTTTAATTTAATTTTGGATGGATAATAAAGTCCTGTGATTTGAAAACCAGAAATGATAAGATTTGCAGTGAATGGTCTCCCTCCTGTCCCTGTCCTCCTCCACCTGTTCAGTTCTTTTCCCCCAAATAATAACCTTTTTTAGTTTCTGATGGATCCTTCAAGAGTTCCTTTATTCCTGCAGAAGCAAATAGGAATATAGATTCTTATTCCCAACCCTGTCTGTGTTCACACAAAAGCTTGTTTGCATCCTGCTTATTACATTTAACACCGTATTCTGGAGACCTTTTTATATCCATTCACAGAGACCTTTCAGAATTAGCCTCTGAATTTATTTTTTACCCCAACAGATCAAAATTTGAGTTTTTACTGGTCATTTTGCACTTAAGCACACTGCATTTCAGTGCCTTTGAGGCTGAAAACCTGTTCCAAAGAACTGCTGAAGCGGCGAGCTTGAGCATGTATCTGGCAGCGCAGGACCCTGCCGTCCCAAGACCTAAAGCCACCTCTCCTTACCTGAGGAAACTCCATCTGGTTGTTTGCCTCTTTTTTGTTTTTTTTCCCTACTCCCTTCTAACCTCCTCTGGCCTTTTGACTCCTCGAAGCTGATTTTGTTGCCTCTACGGCCCAGATCTTACTCTCCTCTCCTGCATCTCTCCATTAGATTAACCTTCTTAAAGATGTCTCCGATGCGGAGAGTGTGTGGCATGGGAAGGGAAAAGGCGCATCAGCCCTAGACCGTGGTGGGACTGGGGAGAGGAAGCTCAGGGGGGCAAGAGCCCAGACGCCAGGACCTTCTGTCCTTAATGCGGGCACAGACTGAGAACTGAGTCATATGTTACTGTATTATGAGAGAAGGATCAGTAATTCTTCTTGTAATTCTGGACTTATTTTTATGCTGTTCTTAGTAGATTACCACTTTGGATCCAGGCACATGTTTTGGCAGGTGATGAGAATTGGAAAGGTCTCTGTAGTCTGACACCTAGATCTGTCTCATGGCATGTTTCTTTAATATCTGAATGCTCTCTAGTTTGTGCAGATGTTATCCTGGACATCGAAGATTTGCAAGGAAAACAACCAGGGTAAGTTTCCTTCTTGTTTCCTTTTAGGCTTTATATAAAATCATCATTCCTGAATAGCATTTAAAAAAGGAAAGGTACTCATTATACAGTCACCAGAGCGACCAGAATGAAAAAGAGCCACGCCCATGGCTGGTAAGCGTGCAGAGTGGTCGGCCCTCCCGTCCAGCACCAGCGGAGGGCTGCGTTCAGGAGCCGCCCGGGAGGACTGTTGGGCAGTGTCTGGTTATGGCCGGGCAGTCCCACTCCAGGCCCCCACAGGCGGCCAGCAGCACTGTTTCTGTAGGCAGGAACACACCTGTGTGTCGGTCAGCAGTGGAGGGGGTTGAAGGAGTGGCGATGCGCACACGCAGCCAAACCCTGAGCAGCAGTGAGGACGGCAAACCACCGATGCACAACATGCAGGAATTGCACAAACATGCCTTTGAACAAAAGCTAGGCACAGAAGGAGTACTTCCTGCATGAGTCCCTTTAGGTCAGGTTCAAAATCGGACACAGCTAGATGTGATGGTAGAAGTCAGGAGAGGCAGGTTCCTTGCTGGGGCGAGTGAGGTAGGAGGGGGTTTCTGGGGTGTGGGTAGCATTCTGTTTCTTGATCTGGGTGCTAGTTCCTCAGCGATAGTGACTGGAGAATAATAGGAAACCTCTGCCTTCATTGGGCCTACGGACAGGAGTGTAGCTTTGTGGGAGAGCTGCCTCGGATGGACTGTGTTCAGCCCTGGGATAGCGTACGTGGGACGTGGCAAGCTGCATTTCTGGTTAGGCCCCCTGTCCCCTGAAGAATGACTGGGTTAGAACTTACCTTTTAATTTTCTTTCCTTCCCACTCTTAGAGGATGCCTCGTTTTGCAAGGGCTTGTTGAATTTGCTCTTCAGCCTCCACGTTTTGTACAAGAGTCCTGCCATCCTGCTGCGTGACTTGTCCCAGGATATCCATGGGCATCTCGGAGACATAGACCAGGTACTGCAGCGAGCATTCGCTGCGACACCCTGAGTGGGGAGAGAGGTCGGAGGCCAGCCTTCCTCCAATTGCATCCCCTCTTTCTGCCTCCTCAGGATGTAGAGGTGGAGAAAACAGACCACTTTGCGATAGTGAATTTGAGAACAGCTGCCCCTACTGTTTGTGTAAGTGTGGACCCCCGAGCCGTGGGAAATGGCCTCGTCACTCCTTCCATTTTATTCCCTGTGAAGAGCACACTGTAGTGGCTCGTGTGCTGGGGCCTGTAGCCCACCCGCGGGTGGCCACGGTGGTTCTGTTAAGCCAGCAGCTACGCACAGGGAACCATGCCAGGCATTCTTCTCTTTCACAGTTACTTGTTCTCAGTCAGGCTGAGAAAGTCCTAGAAGAAGTGGACTGGCTGATCACCAAGCTTAAGGGACAAGTGAGCCAAGAAATTGTATCAGGTAAGATGCATTCAGGGTGGAATGGAGAGAGTCCACCAAAATCCAGATTGGACGGTTGCATAAACGTGCAGCTCGATTTGAGTCAGTTTGAGCCGGATTTCCAGTGTGATGGACAAAGTAGATGGTAGTGTGGCTTATGATGCAATGGCTGTTGATTGACTCTGCATGATGAATTACATGCTGGTTGTCCCTACAGATTTCCCGTTTAATCGCAGCTAGTGGATTTCTAAATCTCCTTCACTTTAACTAGAAAAAATACGGTCAGTTGGTTTGAATGTGCAATTTCATTTCCCTTCAGACGAGGCCTCTTCTCAGGCAACCCTACCAAATCATCCCATCGAGAAAGCCATCATCGTACAGCTGGGAACTCTGCTCACCTTTTTCCATGAGCTGGTGCAGACGGCCCTGCCATCGGGCAGCTGTGTGGACATCTTGTTAAAGGACCTTTGCAAAATGTACACCATTCTCACAGCACTTGTCAGATATGTGAGTATCTGAGAGATGACCCGAGTCACTTCTGCCACAATGCCCCAGCCAGCTGGAGACTCGGCCCGGGCAGCAGCTCACCGCAGTGGAGTGCCCCTGTGCAGAGCTCTTGCCTGCCCCTGTGCGTGCAGGTGGTGGTTTGATTCTGGTGTGGTCAGTAGGTGGCAGGTGTCTCCACAGGCCAGGAAAAAAAAAAGCATTTGGTGACATAATTCTAAATCTGCTTTTAGAGGGCCCCCCCCCCTTTTTTTGGCATATGAATATGTGGCATCTAATTGAGAGCAAATGCCTCTTCGAATGCTAAGTCTTAATCCAATCTACAGCTATGGAATTCAATACGATGCCTTATTGCACACAGAATTATACAATTTCAAACCAGTCTGGGCACCGAAGAGGTGTTTAGACCTTATTTTGTTCCTTTAACAAGTAGGCGTTAAATGCCTTACAGGTCAGGTACATGGGTGGGAGAAAGGTTCTTATTTTTAAATACAAGGCGTACTCTGCCCTGAGTTTGAGTTAATGCTCCCTAGTATCTGTGAACAAGGAACTCTTCTCTTGCACTTGGAATAGTTTTGGTCCTCAGCAGACATTCAGAAGGTGGTAGGCACTGGGTGACATAATCCCGATTCTAGCGGTGATCCGTATTAAATACTTAGAAGGGCCTAGACGACCCAAGAAAGACGGCAGACCGCCGGGTGGCGTCCCCAAACACCAGCGCAGCCGTCTCTGAGAAGGGGCAGCTCTGGCCGCGCAGTGTGGCTCCTAAACTTGCGTACTGGAAATGCTGAAAGCCTCTTCTCTTTACTGGCATTTTTTAAAGGAAAAACAGCAAAGTCATTGGTTTTCTAGATGTAGGGGCCATCGGCCTGAAGAGCTTTTAAAGCAGTAAGCTGAACAAGTCAGACACGGAAGCCCTTTATTGTCTGTTGCCTTGGAGGCTCAGGAGCTTTGAGGAGGCGACGGAGGAAGCCTGGTGTCTAGGGTTCTCTGTGAATGTGCTGGCTTGTTTCCTTTTCCCCCTCCACGTAGCAGTGAGTCCCACCCCCTAGCTTGCTGCCTCACCTGTAGGTGTCGGGACGTTGATGGAGGATGTGGGCTAAATCTGGGAATCTTTGGTTAGTATCTCCAGGTGTGTCAGAGCTCCGGAGGAATTCCCAAAAATATGGAGAAGTTGGTGAGTTGAAAATTCCTTTCCTAGGAATGGGGGAAGCCTTCTATTCCTCAAGTTACATTGGTTTCCTTCTCTTTTGCTGCAGGTGAAACTGTCCGGTTCTCATCTGACCCCCCTATGCTATTCTTTCATTTCTTACATACAGGTAAGTGATTCAGAGTCAATACCAAAATAGATCTTCCAGGAAGAAAGGACTCCTTGTGTCCCCAGGGGACTGCTTGATCCCGTGAGCCCAGTGTCCATGCAGTTTCTTCCCTCCTTACCATAAGCCAAAGGTGCATTTGGATGCAATGCTTGCATTTGGAGCAGGGTAGGAACACACGTGCTGGGGCCGCGACTTGGTTCGTTTCTGGGTGATTCTAAATCCGTGCCATGGGCCATCCTTTGGCGTGTGAGGAAAGTAGCAGTGAGCACATAAAGGGCTGAGGTCAGATGGTGCTGTGTATGTGGGAGCACCAGCCCTTTCAAGGAGCAGAGGGCAGCTGGGCTGTTCTTGTCAGGTGCCCAGACCCCTTTTCTTCTCTTCCTAAGTTAATTAAGTAATGGGTTCTTTCAGGATTAGGAGAAATTTTAAATGTCATTGAGTCACAAACACCACCAGGTTCTTGTCATACCTGACGACTGTTACTGTTGACTTAAACCAGGGATTTTAGGCCTCTGCATTATTGACATCTCTTGAGCCAGATAATTCCTTGATGTGGGGTCTCTTCCGTGCATTCTGGGTTATTTAGCAGCATCCCTGGCCTCTACCTACCCGATGCCAGGAGCAGCCCTCCAGTTGTTACAACGGAAAATGTCTCTACAAATTGCCAAATGTCTCAAAAGGGCAAAATCATCCCCAGTTGAGAACCTCTGGCTTAAACACATGAAGACCCATGGTCTCCCAAGGCCGCTTAGTCTAGTCACAAGTCAGATGAGAAGAGTATTGCAGGGCGGTTACTAATCTTCAGAGAACCAAGCAGATGTGCACTAATGGGTCAACCCCAGCCAAGACCCCAACTCCAGAACCAGTTGTTACAGCAGTGGATTGGAACCACTTTTGTAGCGATGCCCCATTTGCTTTCTGCCTCTGTGTTGTGCACGGGCACATCTTCCTGTCAGTAACCCCTTCATTCTGTGCTTCCTCCCCTCCCCGGTGAATCCGTGACCGAGTGGCCGGTCATCTGGGTTTGGCCAGAGGAGTTCTGAGTCGTGTGCTGATAGTTGAGGTTGTGTCACCTTGCCTTTTTTGTACCAGGTTTGTGATCTGGGTCAGGCCTCCTGTCTGGCCACAGGGTATGGCCTACTGTCACCAAGCTGTTGCTTCTGGCCCTCTCCTTTAACCCCACCTGCGTGCTTGCTCAGCATGTTCACAAAGGTGCCATCCTGTCAGACACATCTCTTGTCTGAATAGAGGATGTATCCCTCCATTCCTCAGGTCAGGTTTGGAGTTCCCCATCTCCAGTGGGGTCCCATTTCACAGAGTACCCTGTATAGACCGAGACGGTCCTCATAAAAAAGGATTCTGTGAGAAGTGCTTGTACATATTTCTCATCTTAGAGACTTATGGTACCCGTGAGCATAGTAAAGTTGCCGAGAGGTCCAAGAATAATTAAATATGTTCGTAGTAGTTTTCAAATCTGTTCAAGAACTTTTCTTTTTTAATAACAAGTGCTGTTTGGCAGAATAGCGGTCCAAAGAGTACAGCTTGGGAACCATCTTCATCTCATCAGAGCAGCGAACATGCAGAGAACCCTCACCTGGCTCTCCACGACGCTGGCCTGGTGTCATGTCAGGCTTTTCTCACTCAGCCCCTCATTCCTCCTCACCACCCCTCGTGATCGGTAGTTGCCCCACGGAAGAGATGGGAAAGGAGGAGGTGAATGCAAAGAACAGAGCGCTAGCTCAGAGGCAAAGACTTGAACCTGGGTAGTTTGACCCAACAGCAGGGGTCAGCAAACTTTTCCTCTAGAAAGCCAGAGAGTAAACGTTGCAGGCCGTGGGCAGTCGCACTGTCCACCTCTCCCATCGCACAGAGCCCGTGTGCAACTGCGTGCGACCGCTCTAACGAGACTGCTTGGGGGGAGCAGCAGTGGCTGTGGTTTGCCAGCCCCCGCTCTAGAATGACAGCTGCTGTTAGGCTATTGGAGGGGTTTGAGTTTGTGTTTCTGACCCCATTCTCAAGCATTGTCTTCTGTGAGTCACCAGGCATCTCCCAGACTCTTCCACCCCCCCCGCCCACATTCACAAAAACCAATTTGTGTATTCTCAGGCCGCTCTCCCCCTTCCACATCTACATTTGACTTAAAACTGTACTGACAAGTCAGCTGATCCACAGGCAGACATTTTTCTCTGACCGTGAGATGTGCTTCGTGAGCAACCCTGGGCAAAAACCTATGGTTCCGTTAATTCCAATTCTTATCTAGAAACCAGGATTGCATTTCCCACATCTTTCAGGGAGCTGTTGATTCTCTTACAGCCCCTTCATTTTTTCCCCCACAGCCTTGGCTCTCAGTGGGAAGCAAGCAATGAAAACCAATACTCCCAAAACCCTTAGCATCGTGCTCAGAGCTGTGCACCTTTAAAAGATGCTTCTTGGGATGCTTGGGTGGCTCAGTCAGTTAAGCATCTGCCTTCGGCTCAGGTCATGATCTCAGAGTCCTGGGATCGAGCCCTTCATTGGGCTCCCTGCTCCGTGGGAAGCCTGCTTCTCCTTCTCTCTCTGCCTTTTCCCTCTGCTTGTGCTCTCTTTCCCTCTCTCTCAAATAAATAAAATCTTTAAAAAAAATAAATAAAAGATGCCTCTTGTGGCTAGGATTTTAGTCATCCTGAATCAGCAGGAATGGGCAATGGACAGGGATTGATTTAAGGAGTTTCAACAGGGTCCCATCTTGGGTCTCACCTCTGGAGACACCTCGCTTCCCGCTTGGCCACATTGAGTTCTGTCTACAGCTGCCTCCCTGCCCATCTCTTAAAAGGGCCTCACCCTCTACCCTGTGTTCCAGGGCTAAAGGTAGACTTCTGCACACCAGCCCCTCTGGAATCCCTGCCATTTCTCAGGTTCTAGAACGTGCCACGTGGATTAAGCCTCCTGCCTCTCATATGGTTCCAGTGGTACGACTCTCCCCATTTTCAGGTCTCTGTTTTTCATTCTTACTTGTGCCATGGGGCAGGGGTGTTCATTCTTAGCAGACACAGACGCCCCTTCAGGTAAAAGTGCCTGTTTTGTGTAGCCACATGTGGTGCAGGTCTTGACTCTCTCCTGTTTTATCCTTGGTTCCCTTATTCTTTCTCCAGGAGCTCTTTATTCTGCGACATTTAAAACATAAGGAAGTGTTCCTATGCCCTTTAAACCTTTCTCAAGCACGTAACCACAGGGCACATAAGACATGGCTGAGGTCTGCCCCTAAGTGGCAAGACGGGAGGCCCTGGGAGCAGCCTCTCCAGCTTCCTCTCCTTCACGGAAACCCTTTGAGCCAACTGCGCAGTTGGGAAATCCCTGTTCCTCCCGCCATCCTGACAGCCCCCATGGTCATCATCCTCTGGCCTGGTGTAAGAACAGTCGGTCCTGCCCTCACTTCCATGGGCTTAGTTGTAAGAGCAAAATTGTAAGCCTCCCAACAACAAAACCTCCAAAATATCTGAGGATCATAAAGTGTCACAAAATGTTCCCCATCTTCCAGCATCTGCCACTGGTTCTCTCTCTGCCCAGACTTGGTCCCCTCACCAGCCCCCCATATTCTGCTGTAATTACCTTCTTAGAAAATTTCCACCAGCGTCTTCAGACATGAGAGAACTTGTTTCTGTGTCTTTAGAACAAGAAGAGTCAGAGCCTGAAATGTGCAGGAGAGAAGAAGGGGAAAGCCGGGGCTGTTGCCACAGCCATGGTAAGCAGCCGCCGACCGGGAAACACAGCCGTGCTGGGGAACCGTGACAACAGGCGGTGACAGAAGCCAGTCACCAGGAGCCCACGCGAGGAGGGATTCCATGTATGGGACAGGTCCAGGACAGGCAGGTCTAGACAGACAGAATGTAGATGAGTGGTTGTCCAGAGCTGGGGGTCCCTCCTGAAACGGGTACGCGATTCCTGCAGGGGATGAAAATGCCCTGAACTTGCTCGTGGAGGTGGTTGCACAACTCTCGATGTACTGAGCACTGGACTGTGCAGTGTAGATGGGTCACCTCTGGGCTATGTGCATTGTAGCTCATTAACGCTCTGAGAAAAACGTACGTGTGTGTGTGTGGTGGTTTCTCAGCTCACAGATTGTTCAGAGGGCCACACACTTTATTTAGGAAGCACCTGAAAATCTTAAGCTCTGTCTTTAAAAAATGGCAATGGCTAAGGATTCTCATCGGGAAGGAGTTGTTTTAGGAAGAGTTAATGAGCCCAGAAGATGCTCCCTAAAGGACACACAAGGGGCGGGTGCAGGGACGAGAGCGCTCTAGGGCGCTGCTGGCAAGGGTGCCCGTCCGCAGCATCAGGGGGCAGTTGGGCCGTAACTGCTGAATTTCAGGAGTTCCGCACTCGTGCGCTTTCCAGCAGTTGTGTTTGCCCGGAGTGGAGACTAAAGGCCCACGTACAGGACAGTCCTAAGCAATGTTGTTTGTAAAAGCGAAGTACTGGAAAAACCAAGATGCCCATCAAGTGGACTGGCTAAATGGGTTTTATAGTGCATTATATCGTAGGACACAGGCATGAGAAAAATACAAAGGTAAATGTTCAGATATAGAATTATCTCCAAGGTAATGTTCCCATCACATCCTCATTTGTGGCCTTTATTAAAAAAACAAAACAAAAAACATTGACTGTATATAGTTTGTTTGGGAGGACTTAGGAATTAGAGTCCGACTGGGAGAAAGAATCCCAACAGTGAGAAGGTCACATAGGCCAGAAGGGGGAGACAGAGCTGGTGCAGAGTGAGCTTCCAGTGTTCGAGTATCAGTCAGGTTAGGGCGGCAACTGGATTTCTACAAGTAGCCCTTCTTTCAGCCAGTCTGCGGAACGGTGAATACAGAGGAATTCTCAACAGGAGGATTCAGTGCTGTCTTTACCATCCTTTGATGAGATTTAACTGCCAGAAATCTTAGATTACCAGAACATAAGGAATCCTGCATTTGACTGGCAGACAGACTAGCTTTTTCCTGCCAAGCCCAGAGCAGTTCTGCTACTGACTGCTTTGGAGGACAACTTCAAAAACCTCCGAACCTGGAGTTGAGGTCTTCTCTTCTTTGCCCTGTAGGCCAGAGTTCTTCGAGAAACCAAGCCAATCCCTAATCTCATCTTCGCCATTGAACAGTATGAAAAATTCCTCATCCACCTTTCAAAGAAGTCCAAGGTAAACACACGCTGTTCTTTTCTACCAATTTTTTACCTGGGAGGGGCCATGGCACACTGAAGCCGCACAGGGCCGTGGGGAAGAAACTAGGACCCTTTCCGCTCTTTGTGATCTGATGGCCTGAGTTCAGACATCACGTAGGAACTATGGAAAAACAGGTCAAGTGCGTGTGCGTGCTTTAAAGAACTGAAGGGTCTGTCAAAAGCAGTTGAGGCTGTCCCTAATGGGACCTCTTCTAGCCAGAGAATGTGCCCACGCCTACAATTCTGTCGTAGGTGAACCTGATGCAGCACATGAAGCTCAGCACCTCACGAGATTTCAAGATCAAAGGAAACATCCTGGACATGGTTCTTCGAGAGGATGAGGACGACGAACACGAAGAGGTCAGTGCCTGCTTCCGACCGGAGCATGGGAAGCCGGCTGCCCTTCTGACTGGTTGGGGGCAGCCTCGCCGGGAGCAGCACAGAGGAGGGGGGGGGGGCCCCCCCCCCCCCCCCCAGAAAAGCTAAGGAGGTCAGGCCGGGAGTCAGGCACGGCTGAGACTAAGGCCTCTAGATTTTATTTTTATTCTTATGTTAATCCCCATACATTACATCATTAGTTCTAGATGAAGTGTTCCATGATTCATTGTTTGTGCATAACACCCAGTGCTCCGTGCAGAACGTGCCCTCCTCAATACCCATCACCAGGCTAACCCATCCTCCCACCCCCCTCCCCTCTAGATTTTAGACCACACAATTACCCACATGGCTGCCATGTGGGGTAGACCTTTCCAGAAAGGGGGTGAGGACACAAGTTCTCAGTTTGGGTCTTCCCCGTGCCCTTTTGAACCATGAGAAAATGACTAGTTGGTGAAAGCTCTCTCCGTGCGGCCACCTGGCTCGCATGTGGCTTCCTCCACTGTCTGCCCCCCTCCCCCGCACCGCTCCCCGGCCTCCTGTGCCCTGTAGTTGGGGTGTGCTCTGCGACCACCCAGGGAGCTCCCAGACGCTTCAGCAGCTCAGCTGTGTCCAAGATGGAAGTTTACTAAGACATCCTCATTTCTGGCTTCTCAAAAGTGTGAAGCTCCCATTCTAGGCCGTCCTTTGCCCGGTCCCGTCACCGAGCTGGCAGGGGGCTCACAGAGGGCACAGAGGCGCCTGTCCTCTCACCCCCTGCCTCTGCCCCAAGGAAGGGCCTCAGCGCTGGCTGCTCGGCCCCTTGGGAGGCCTCCCTTTTCTTCCACAGACAGAACCACCTCCTAGGAGTGGGAAGGAGGAGAAAGCAGGACTACCACAGGCTTTGATGAGAAGATAAAGGATTTTTGTTTTTATTTCCACTGCCTCTGAGCAGGCTTATCACATTGGAGCGTTACTTCTCTCCCCCGCTAGGGCACTGCATCAGAGCACGAGGGACAGAACAAAGAACCAGCCAAGAAGAAAAGGAAAAAAGAAATGAAATGCCTGAGTTAATGTGAACTTTGGGGCTTCTGCTTTCTTTTGACCCGACAAGCAACAGTGCCCCCTTGTCCTAGCGCCTGCACTGCTGTTGGCAGCTTGGCTCTGAACCCGCTGAACTCCACTGCACCTTCCCTCGGAGGCCGTCGTTCTTGGCAGGTCCTGCTACTGAAGAGGGCTGGCCTCCCGCAAGCCCTTTTGCAAAAAGCACAGCTGCGAGCCTGAGTGTGGGAGCCTGCGCCGCCCCGACCGAGCTCCACGGGAGCAAATCCGGGGCCTGCAGGCAGAGCTACCGTCCAGGCTGGCTTCACGGTTCCAAGGAGCCTTTGGTGAGTTCAATTATCTGGTAAATATCCAGCGCTTCACCTGAAAGAGCGAGCAGAGTGGTTAGCGGTGCCCAGGAGCCAGCAAGGAGCGGGGAGGAAAGCAGGGCAACTGCCAGGGATGGGGAGGTGCTGTTTGGGAGGGTCTGCTGTCTTTCTGTATAAAGTAAGTTTGTCTCAGCTTTTTTCTTTTTAAATGTATCTTTCTGTTTTACTTGTTTGGTATTCAAAGCACAGTTGTTTGTACCTAAGAATGCACTTTGACCTTATACAAGAATTCTTCTTAAAATAAATACTCCCTCTTCAACCACACCAGAAATAGGAGTTCTGGTGTCTTTCTTCCTGTACTGTGAACATCTCGTTCACTTTGGGCTCGGGGCACATTAGCCACCGGAACCAGCCCGCAGCGGCTGTCACAAGCCTCTTGTGGTCCGAGACTACTTTCGAGTCCACCTTACAATCTACACGTAATGAACTCACCCTGGGGAATCCCGTATCTCCTTTCCATCCCAGTTGGGTTGGAAGGGGTTTTACAATCCATGGTCACTTCCTTCCTGAGGCACTGGTCAATATCGACTGTGCTGAAAAAGGCGACTGACTGGGGCAGGTCATTCAGACCCAGCTTGTAGGCAAACATGCACCTGCAAGAGAGACCCGACTCCTCTCAGGCCCGGCCCCTCCCCCCGACAGACCGCCATGCAGTTAGGGGTTCGAAACACACCTTTCCCCCACAAAGTTCAGCCTGCTTTATTGGTGTAAAAAAAAAAAAGCCCTTCCTGAGCCACTCAATATTCAAATACACGAGGCCTCTGTCAGCTCAGTCAGGCATGACCCCCTGGGGAAGTTAGAGAGGGCTGTGGAGACAGTGTTAAGTACCGGGTACGTGATCTACCCCTTAGGACAGAGCTGCTTCCCAGCTAGTTCCGAATGGCAGACGGACATGGAACTGTAATTACTGAATTCAACCATGTAAACTAGGAATCTTACAAGAAAATATAGCTCAACATAGAAAATATTTTTTAAGCCACGTCTGAGTTTCAGCCTACCGCCAGAAAGCATTGTGAACGAGGAATTACAAACTTTTGGCGCATAAGGAAAAACATCTTAATTTTGCAGGAACTGAGAAAAGCTTTCTGTCGTTTGATTTTCAAAACAAAGGTGTGTGTCTAGAGGAGCCCACGATGGCAGCTGCTCTTGGAACACCTCCCTGACCTCACTACCTCCATGATCTAGTCTGGCTTTACAGTCTTTTCAAACCCAAAAAATCTCACTTAAAAGTTGAGGCCAATCTTTTTAGGACCGTTTTTTGTTCCAACTACAGATAAAAACGGAAACCTTCATCGCTAGGGAGAGGCCAGTGCACAGAGCGTGCTCGGCCCAGGAAAGCCCGCAGCGGGGCGGCCCCGGGCCCCGCGTACCTGGTCAGGAGGTTGGTGATCTGCAGGGCCAGGGCTGCGCGGTAGCGGTCGTCCTCCCGCACCAGGTAGCGGACCTCATCGTGGATGCTGATGCAGAAGCGCCCGTCAATGGCAAACTCCTCAAAAAGCCACTTCATGGCCACGAGCATGAGGTGTAAATAGTCCACGGCAGAACTCTGCACCACCCAGTTCACCCGGCTGGTCATGAACTGGAGGAACAGGGGCCGCAGGTCAGAGGGGTTCTGCCACAGCCCGGCTCACCGTGGTGGGGAGGTGGCACGGGAGCCTCACCCCTCCCTGTGACCCCTCTCCCCGGACTCCCAAGGACAGCGAGCTACCTCCCCCCGGACAGCCGAGGGCTCCAGGGCCCGGCTGATGCGGCAGCCCAGCACTGGGGTACGCGGGGTGTCAGACATGGCAATGCTCTCCAGCTTATTGAACATTTCGGACTCTGTGCCCCCCATCCACGCTCGTTCGGCAACCACCTCCCACTTCTTCCAGCGTGACCTGGGCACCAAGACAGAAAAGGGGCGGGGGGCAAGCTTTGCCTTTCAGCGTCTCAGAGCTACAAACGGCATCCCAGCTCTCCCGGGGCCAGCCCGGACCCTCCCTCCATCCGTAATACACAGGTTCTTACTTCCTCGAAGCTTCTCTCTGGATCTTGCGCAGATCCTGCAGGGAAACCCAGCCATCTTTAGTCCTGTCCACGGGGAGGTCCAACTCCCTCACGAGCCACTCGCCCTCATCCGACAGCCGATACCTGGGGGCAGTGTCGCCACCATCATTCCCGTGGGAGTGCCTGTGTGCCTAGCGCCGGGCTCCAGCGTCCCCGGGTACCGGGGCTCATGCCTACCCGCACAGGCTCTACCTCAGAGGGGGAGACAGGCTGAGAGGGGGTAAGTGACATGCCAGGAAGAGGTGAAGCCAGACGGGAACCCAGGCTTCTGTGGGCTGCGCCGTGATAGCCCAGTGAGGGACCAAGTCCAACACAGAAGCCAGCACTGTTAACCAGTGTCCTCGTGCCACAGACACGGAACTGCCCGGTGACTCCCCGGCGTCATGTTTTACTTCAGGAGGCACAAGGGCTCCGACCCCAGAAGGGAGGGACAGGAGGCAATGGGATACTCCGTGAAAGGAAAAGGGCACTTGGAGAAGACGACGTAGAGCCAGGCCAGGCTGACCACCTCAGGTCCCCCCGCCCTCCAACACCAGGCCAGAGCTGCCCCGGGGCTTCCCCTCCCCCCGTGCCCTCGGTCCAGACCCCCATGGGACGCCTTCAAAGGTCTCAGCTAAGGCCCGAACTCCCGTGTCATCACCGCTCTGCTCCCCGCCCACCCCAGCACACAGCTGCACCCCTGCACCATCACTTGCTTACCCTTCAGCCTCTCCCCGGGGGGCCCGCTAGCTACATGTGGCCCCAGTAGAGTGCACCTATGGGAGGTGGAAACGCCCCTCTCCTCCCTCACCCTTGCTTCTGGAGCCCTCCCGGGAGCCCGCCAAGACCCTGAGCGCACACGAGGTGGGACCGCCGCCGGAAACAAGCTGCAGTCGCCAGGGCTCCGCAGCCTGCCGCCCCCGCCCGCTTCCCGCACTTGCTCCCGGGAGGCGTGGGAGCTCACACCCCACACCGCTGTTCGTTCTGTACCGCAGCTGCGAACGTGCTACCGCTTGGTAGCAACACAAAAATCGAGCCTTAACGCTGACGAAAACTGTTCGAGGTTATTCAATACGCAAACGTCACAACCCCAGAGCCAACCATCCTGCAGCCAGGCCAGAGGCCGGGAGAAGGGCCGAGAGAGGGCTCAGGTAATGCGGAAAGGGAAACGGGATGAGGGCGGGAAAGGGGAGCAGAGCAGGCCTAAGGCCCTGGGGGTGAGTGGATGCAGGAGGGCCCCTCACCGGCGAAGGCCCTTGGTGACGGCGTACATCTGCTGGGCCTTCTCGGCTGCCTCCTGCTGGCTGAGCCGATGGTTGAACTGCATTAGCAGGCGCTCAGCGAAGGGCTGCCCCGCCCCGTAGATGCGGCCGTAGTTGAAGATCTTGGCGTGCTCCCGGCTGATGCCCACGGTCGCGGCGGTCTTACTGTGTAGGTCGGTGCCCCTGCTCTTCCTGCCCTGCAGTGTCATCCAGCCAAAGGCCGTGCAGCCTGGGGGAGGGCGGGCGGGGTTGCGGAGGGAGGCAGGTGTGAGAAAGGCGGCTTGGAAACGTCCTGCCGGCAACGCGGCCGCCTCGGCTCTGGCCCGGCCTGGCTCCCGCTCACCGTGCATGCCGGCGAAGTGGGCGTCTCCGAGCACAGCGGCAATCCACAGCTCCTGCGAGTCCACGTCGGCGCCCACGAGCACGTAGCCAGGCGGGGCCTGCACCATGGCCTTCAACTCACTGCCCACTCGGTCAGGCTGCAGAAGACGGAGGTCAGGCCCTACCCAGACGCCCCAGTGAGACTCCTCCCACCCCAGTCGTGCAGCCAGGCTTGGCTGAGGACGCTGGGCCTTTCCTGAGGGGCTGCTTTCAGGAAATGCCAAGAGCTGCCCCAAACTCCACTCCCACGTGTGGCCGGGACGGCCGCCTAGCAGTGGGGGGTGACAGGTCAGGAACCCCTCCCTCCACGCCCGGCCTGACCCCCGGGGCCCCACCTCCACTCCACCACAACTGCACGCATCACGCCTCGTCAGCGTCTGGCTACGAGGAGGGGCTCGGGTCAAGTTTGCGGATGGAACCGAAGAGCTGCGGAGCTAGATCCGAACCGGAGTCCTGCCCGCCCCAGACCCTACGCTCCTTTTCACGCTCCTCGCTGAGCGCCCTCTGCGCCCCGGTTTCTGAGAGACGCAGGAGAGGAAGAGCAGGGACCCGCGGTGCAGAGGGCACGTACCCGGGCGTTGCTGGCGGTCAGCCACGTGGGCTCCACAGCCCGGCGGGTGATGGTGCCGGCGGTCACCACCTGAGGCAAGATGGCCCCATAGCGGCCTTCGTCGTCGTAGTTGGGGTGCCTGGCAGGGTGGGAGAGAGCAGGAGTCTCGGCAGCTTGCTGTGCTCCTAAGGTCCTCCGCCCCCCTCAGTTCCCCTGTCCCCACAACCACTTGGCAGGCCGTACCTGGTCACAGCACGGGGCAGAGCCGACCTGGGCAGCCACACCACCATCTGGGAGCTGTGTGGACGGAGGGGCTGAGGCTTAGGACAGACCCAAGAAGCAGAATCCACCCCCACGCCCAGCTTTGGGGGCTACTGCGCCCCGTCCCGGCCCCGCCTCACCCTCTTCCCACTGACTTCATTCAGGGTGGGCCGTAACATGGCCAAGGCCTGGGGCCCTAGCATCTACCAGCCAGGAGCATAAGAACGCCATCGGAGAACCGGCCAGGCCTCCCACATAGCTTCTGCCCTAACCCAGAGTGTCTGGGAGGAGTCCAGCCTCGGCCACGAGCGCCTCGGCCACGCTTGGGGCGGACCTCAGCAGCCAGGGCAGCGGGGCAGCCCTCCGCCATCGTCAGCCTCGGGTCCCGGGCCAGCTGCCCTCCACGCTCCTCGGCCACATCCAAGGCTCCAGCAGCTCCGCCCTCCAGGCCCTACCACACCCCTTTCTACAGAACCCCAGAAGCTGAGGCTAGGAAGAAAAGGGACTTGCCCGCAGTCATACGGCTCAAGAACCATGAGCAGCCGAGCCCGAGACTGCAGCTGGGCTGTCCCTCCAGGGCAGCATGGGGCGGGGTGTTGGGGCCCCTGGGTGGGAGGTGGGAGAAGGGTCTCAGGGCTGCCGTAACCTGGCCAGGGCACAGACGACATGTCCGCGCCCTCCCACGGTGGCCCACCTGATTCGCTTATGGGCATTCCTCCAGAAAGAAATCATCTTGTTGATTTCCAAGGCACGGGGCCCACTGGCGCCTCCCGGGCCGGCCTGCAGGGTGCCATCCTCCATCTTGGGCAAGAAATCCTTGGCGAAGGGGCTGCCCACATTGTAGTTGCCACCATCCTGAAAGGGCAGAGGAAGTAGGGGCTGGAAGCTGGCGGCAGACCCCTGACGAGGGAACCCATCGAGCCCTGTGCACCTCAGCTCTGCCCACCACTGAGCCCAGAAGCTCGAGCAGAGCAGTCCGGGGCAGACCCGAGGGCAGCACGCATGCGCAGACAGGCGCGCAAACACGCCCGGCTCCCTCCGCAAGGCAGCCGTCCCTCCTGCTCTGTGGGGTGCGTTCCAAGATCCCCAGCAGATGCCTCAGACCACAGAGTGCTGACCCACACGTGCTCGGTTTTCCTACGCGAATGTGTTTATGATAAAACATAAATTACGCACAGCGGGTGGTGGGAAATACCTAATGAAACTGAAGTGTAACAATAAACTGCAATAAAAGTTCCGCAAAAGTGGCTTCTGTCTCTCAAAACATCTCATGTACGGTCTCCGCCCTTCCTGCGCTGACGTGATGCTAAGACGCCTCGGTGAGGGGATGAAGTGAGGTGGGCGACAAGCACGGTGCCAAAGCCCCAGGCAACTGGTGACCTCCCGAGGACACGTCAGCAGGAAGATCATCGGCTCCTGAACTGAGGTGGACCCGGGTAACCGACTGCCATCGGTCAGAACCCATCACGTAACACACATGGTGACAGACACCTGACAGGCCTGGTCATTTAATCGCACCACCACGCCCCTCGCCACCAAACTTTCAGGGGGCAAAGACCCGGAGATGGGGAACTGTCTGGAACCACGCCCTGCCCCACCACGGGCGTGTCGTTCCTGCGCAAGGGTGCTTCTGGGCTGAGTCACTCCGGGGACCCGGGGACCTGGGGCCCCGGCCACCGTGAGGGCAGCGCGGGACAGGCGTGAACCAGGACACACACCTTGTGAGGCAGCTTGAAGAACCAGCAGCCGGGGACGTCCACGTCGTTGTAAGGTCCGTTGCCATGGTGATAGGCTGGCTGGCTGGCTTTGGGGTCACCAGCGGCAGTCTGTGGGGGCCACACACCTAGATGAGGCCCTGCTCCAGCACCTGCATTCGGCGAGGGCCACGGGGTAGGGCATGGGAAAAGGGCCTGAGGCAGCCAACGGCGAGCTGAGAAACGGCACCCTCCTTGGCCTCCAACAAACGCGGGGCCACCCAAGGGCAAGGCAGCGTCTCCCCACCCCCCGTCCCCGGGACCCTGGGAACTGTCTGGCGGGGGGAGAGCTACTTGGGCACAAGAGCAGAGCCCTGCCACCCAGCGCCCGCCCAGCCACCCGAGAGCAGAAGCCCCGCTCACCAGAGCCGGGGGCTGACGGGGGACTGCCGCTCCGCAGCGCTCCGCCCTGGCCTCCGCCTCCGCCTCGGCCTCCAGGCAGCCCAGTTCTTCCACCTGGATGGGCCCACGTGCCCAGGAAGTGAAGCCGGGGGGCCAGCCCGGGGCGAGCCACCCAGTGCCCCCTGCCGCCCCCTCCCCACTCCCGGCCCGGGGCGCCGCCCCCACCCGAGGCCGCCCGTCCTTGGGAGGGAGCAGAACTCCAGAGCCCAGGTTCGGGGCCGCCCTCACCGTTTGCCACATGGCGCCGCCGTCGGTGAGCAGGAACTCCTCCGCCAGGCCCGCGGGCTGCTCCGGCTGCTGCTTCCCCTGTTCCAGACAGTGCCTCCTGTGCAGGGACTCGATGGCTCTGGGCAGAGAACAGCAGGAGCAGCCTGGTCACCGGGGGCCCGCTCCGCGCCAGGCGGCCCGCCGGGCCTCCCGCAAGTCCCTTTGCTTAGGCCTCAGCACCCGCTCAGAGGCAAAGGCCACAGCGCTCCCCCGGGTTTTCAGACAGCGAGTGACAAATGGCAAGCAGAGCACCACACGCCGGTGGCAGGCAAGGGTGCGAGGGCTGGTCTGACCCAAACCTGAGCTCCTCGCCAGCTCGCAGCTGCCGCCTCCCCTGCAAAAGCTCTGGGGGCGGAGGGGCCGCCCCCGCTGGCCCCCGCCCCCCCCTTTGTCCCAAGGGCCCCCACAGAGCCGGGCCTCCCAACCTGGGCCACGTCAGGTGCCATGGCTTGTCCCCAACACCCGCCTGCCCAGAGCTCGGGGTTTAGGATCTCAGACAAGTCAAAGCACTGCCCTAGGCCTTTACTTTGCCAACTGCCCCATGTGGATAACCACTCTCTCCGCGAACACACGAGGGAGCGCTGCGAAAGGTTTCGGATCTCAGAGTAGGACCAGCGCCCAATAAGCTCCACACAAAGGAACACGGCCCATCCCCCCTGCTGCTCCCAGTAGCCCCCGTCCCGCACGCTCCCGAGAAGGGAGCCAAGCCATCGGCCCCAGGGGCAGGGCCTCAGGCCTCCAAGCCCCCGCGGGGCTCGTGCCCCACAAGGGAAGGGCAGCCGTGGAAGAAAGGACTCACACCCAGACTCTCAGACCCCGGCTCGTCCCACTGGCCGGAGCCGGGCCTGGGTTCTCCGCACCAAGCGGAGGGGGTCCCTAGACCCCACCCTTTCCTCCCCTGAGCCTGAGCCTGAGCCTGACCTGGAGGGGCAGGCCGCCCCAGCCGAGGCCGGGGCAGTTTCCGCGGGCGCCTGGGCCAGGTTGTCCTGCCGCCCGGGCACCAGGTAGCCCCAGCCATGCCGCTCCGAGTAGTGCAGAGGGAAGCCATCCCAGGTCATCGCCATGAGTTTCGGAGTGACCCGCATCTGCAGGCTGAGGAGGCTGGGGCCCGGGGTCCACGCAGGGTCATCTAGCCGGGGGCAGAGCTTCCGGTACCACCTACGCCCCGCCAGAGGAGAGCAGTGTTACGTGGTGGGGGGAGGCCAGCATGTGACAGCAAGCCAGGCTCCCTCTCCTGTGACCTCACCCCCCCCCTTCAAAGCCCCGAGGCTTTCTGGTGACCTCAGCCTATAGTCACAGTCTCCTCCCTCTGGGGGTACACCCATGACCCCCATGAAGTCCCCTAGAATAATGCAAGTATCTGAAAAGGAAGATCCTAGGTCAGGCCCACCGGACTAGTCAGAAGCCAGGGCCCACAGGGATGGCGCAGCACTGGGCTCCTTCCCAAGCCCCACTCCGTACAGGGTAACTGGCCAGAGGAGACAGCCGATCTGCCCCACCACTGCTCCAGGGACACACCAGGGCCTTCACAGCCCCATCTCTCACATGCTGTTCACCACGGCCAACCCGAAGATGAGGCAAGTAAAGCACCCAACTTAAGGAGACCACCCTCTCAGGGTCCTGGAAGTGCCAAATCTGCACCCTGCTATTTGCCCTGGCTGCCCCTATTTTCTCCTCTCTGCCAGTCCGTGAGGCTCGAATTAAAAATCCCCTCCTCAAGGAAGCCCTCCCTCATTTCTCCAGGCAGAGTTAGGTATTGCCTCAACCCTGCTCACTCTTCCTTCTCATCATGAATATAAAGACCAGCTGCACGGGGTGGTTTTCATGCCTAGCTCCTCCTAGGAAAGAAACTGTTCCTATCTGTGCCCCAAGCGGCCGCGGTAGGCCCAGCATACAGCAGGCGCTCAGTGCACTTGTACTGAATGAGACCAGTGAGCCGGGGCTCAAGTGAGCAAATGACTGGAAGACAGAACGAACGGCAGCAGGTCAGCAAGGGCCGCCCCCACACCACCCGGTGCTGGGGCCCAGGACAAGGGAGGACAAGGGTAGACTCTGGATATATGAGGGGCTGGGGCTCACCCAGGGTGTCCAGGAAGGTGCTGGGGCCGTTTGGGCAGGACCTCTGCGGTCCCCTTCAGGTGCTCCAAGCAGGCGCGAGCCATGCCATCTCGCTGAACCTCCTCCTCCTCACTGGGGGGGCCAGGGTCTGCAGAGGGTGGGGCAGAACCATCAGGACCAGAAGGGTCTCTCCGGAAGACCTGCCCACAGCCTACCCATCTCTGGAAGGCCGGAGCGACCCCTTCCAACGGCCCCCTGGGTCCCAGGACCTTCCCAGGGACCATCCCTGCCCCACCTCCCGCCCATGTTCCCCACCTTCCTGATCCTCGGGATCCCCAGGGGCCCCAGCCCCCTCGATGGGCAACTTGCTGGCTGCAGGTGGCTCCTTCCTCTTCACCTTCTTTGCCTTCTTCTGCTTAAACTCTTGCAGGTCCCACTCCAGGTCCCAGAGCCAGGGGTCTTCCTTGTACCTACAGAGCCAGGCCACCGGGGCGGGTAAGGCCACGCCTGCCCATACTCACCGGGACCCTACCCCCCAAGGCCTGCCTGCCTCTGTCCGAAGCACAGCAGACAGGCGTCGTTGGCCAGCTCCATCAGCGACTTCTTCATCTCCCGCTGGAGCTCCGCATACGTGCTCTGCGCCTCCGCCACGTACCGCTCCCAGTTGTGGTTGACGGGCAGGTAGGAGACCCCCATCTCCAGCATGCCAGCCAGAGTCACCGGGTGGGGGCACCTGGGGGAGAGGGGGGCAAACACCGGGGTGGTCAAAAATGGCCACAGAAGGCAAGGCCTGGGCCCAAACCCTGAGCCGGTCTGGCGAGCCTCAACCCGACCACACAGGTGGCGGAGCTCGGGCATCGGACCAGGGGCTCGGGCCCTTCGGAGCCATGAGACGCTGGGTAAGGCGCTTCGCCTCGCTAAGCCTCAGTTCCTTTATCTACCAGGTGGCTACAGTATCATCCTGTCCTCAGGGGGAACGTGGCAGTTACAGGTAAAAGTGAAAACAGGAGTCATCTCCTGAGTCACGACTAAGTGCCAGGCACTGTGCTAGATCGCAGACAAACCTCACAACTGGGGTGCTCAAGTGTTCTTTGTGTACGCTTCAGACAAAAACACTGAGGCTCAGAGAAACCAAGTGACCTGCCCAACAGCAAATGAGTTAGGTAGGACAGTCAACACGAACCAGGTCTAGGTGACGCTTGTGACTGGCCACACCGTAAGAGTAACTCCCTAGCAAACCAGGACCAAGATGGATGTGAAGCCCTGGGCTCAGGATCTGGGTACAGAGGGTGCTGAATCACCCAGGACCACGCACATGAGACTCCAGCACAGCCCTCCCTCCCCTCCAGGGCCTCCGTAGAAACCCAGAGTCCAGGACCCAGGTGGCCACCACTCCACTCAATGGCTCCATTCTTTCAACCCAGAAAGGCTAAGGTCCGCAGGCTGAGAAAGAGCCGGCACCACCTTCTGACAAGAGGACCCAGGTACCAGGACCCTGCGGATCCCCTGGGGTTCCCATCGGGGCTCCCCCTCACCTCTCCAAGAAGAGCGGTAGCTGCTGCTGGAAGACCTCATAGGTGGCCCACACGTCCTGGGCACAGTACTGCATCAGGTCCTGGCACAGGTGACAGGAAGGCGCTGGGTGGGCAGCCATCCCACTGCCATCGCCGGGCCTCGGGGTCAGGTCGGGCAGCTATGCTCCCTGGGGTCAGCTAGGGGCTGCCACGGCCCAGCCCCCCAGAGCCCCTCTCCAGCACTGTACCTGGAAGTTCTCACGGATGTCCTTCATGCTACCCTTGACAAACAGTTCTCGAGGCTCCTTCTCTAAGGGAGGCCCCCCCACATAGAGGCCGTGCACGTCTGCCAGATTATTGACACTGCTGATGTCCAGCCAGTCCCAGGATGAGATCTGGGGGCCACAGCAAGGGATCCAGATCAGCTCGGCCTCGGGACAGGCAGGCTGGTTAAGGCAGTCCCAAGCGCCCCACTCCTCCAGCCTCCCGCAGTGAGCTCTCACCACTGGGCCATTGGCTTTGCGTGGGGACTTCTGGCCTCGCTGCGTGGGGTGCCGGGCCTTGCGCTTGCCCTGCTTGGCTGCCATCCACAGACTGCGCTGGAAGCCGCTGAGCCCTGAGATGGCCATGTGCATGCTCATGGTGTCCAGGAAGCGCATGCGGGAGCCCTGAAGAGGAGAGAGGCTGGAGCTGAGGCCACTCGGCACTGCTTTAGTGGTGTCACCCCCCAGCCCCACCTCAGCCTCCTCTCATCACACGGCCATCCAACACTAAAGACTCAGGCTTGCTCACGCTTAGCCCTCCGGCCGTGACAGGCTCACCCCCCCACATCCTAGCCACCCTCGAAGGGACAGGCCCGGCTCAATCCCAACACACAAGTCCTTCCCAGCATCCAGCAACAGCTCCGAGGGCTGCCTTGGGAACACAGGGGCCAAATCAAGGCCTTCTGAGCTCCCGCGCTTGGCCTCCACCCCAGCCCTGCCGCTCAAGCTCTGTAGCCCTGTTCAGGTCAACAAGGCTGCCCTCCTCTGGCCTGCCTTTCTGCTGGGGTGGTTATGAGGATGCACTGTTCAAACCTCCCCAGCAATCCTGCCAGGTGGCTTCTGCTAGCTCCCCCTTTTTGCAAATAAGGACCTGAGGCTCAGGGACGTGAAGGTGCTTACGCTGCTTGTCTCTGGCTGGGGCAGGATGTGAGCCCAGGCTGTGCGGCTCAAAGCCTCCACAGACCCACGCTAAGCTCTAAAACTGCACACGGAGAGAAGGGGTAGGAGTACTCCTTGACAACTCAGGTCCTGTACCAGGCAAGTCCTGGGGAATGAACAGCTGGGCACAGGGACCAGGGGCGGGGCAGGACCGGTCAACAGGGGGCCCCCGCAGCTGCTACAAAGACGAGGGCAACGCGGACCGGGAAAAGCTATGCCTTCCCTAGCCCCTGGGATCAGCTCTTAGGCCACCCCCTGCCAGAAGCCACACTGGCCCCAGGAACCTTACCTGGATCAGGTACTGCTCCCTGATATGGGCTCGATCAAAGCACACGTTGTGCCCCACCACCAACTGCTCCCGCCAACCGCGCCGGGTGGGGCCGCCGGCAGCGGCAGGGGCCTCCAGGGGAATGAGGTCAGCCGGCGACAGCTGGCTGGTCCAAGAGTAACGCTCTTCCACCAGCCGCCGGCTGCACCAAGAATACCTGAGGGAGGCGAGAGGCAGCCGGGCTCGGCACAGAGGCGGCACACGTCCGCTCCGCAACACCCGCCGCACGCCTACCGCCGCGAGCCGGCTCCCGCGCTAGCAGCTGGGACCGAGCGAGACCTGGGGGTGCTCCCGACCCTCACAGAGCCGGAGAGCGGGTGGGCCCCGGGCGAGGGAGGGCACAAGAGCGCCTTTACTTTTCCCTTCCACAGGTAAAAGTGGGAGCGGAACGCCACGGCGCTGGGTGTCCTACCCGGGCACCCGGCCGGGACCCCGCCAAGGTGTCTGCTGGGTCCAGCGTTCAGTCTGGGCTGTTTACGGGCACTGTCTACCCCTCGGGTCTATAAGCACCAAACAGCAGGTGTTCAAAACGCTAGTAAGGGAGACAGACAATTACAACCGCATCCAAAGTGGAAAGTTTTTTTTTTTCTGGTTGAAAGTGGCAAAAAAAAAAGAAAAGAAAAAGACAAATGCTGCACATGTACAGGATGAATCATCGAACGGCTGGAAAGATTCTGAAGGACAAAGAGCACATCACGCACCTTGGAACAGGTGCTGGGCCTCTCTGAGCCGCCCCGGGAGAGCCGAGGGCAAGCGCGGGCCTGGAGGGGCCGGCCACCCACGGGCTGGGGCGGGCCGGGAGGGCAGAGGAAGAGCGCTGCCTGCAGGCGCCTAACCCCGACTCCGGGAAAAGGCTGAAGGGCGCTCAAGATCCATGAGGATGAGGGTGGGGAAATGGCCACTGAGGAAAAGCCCACAGTGAACCGCAGATGACGCCAAAGGGTAAGAGCCACTCAGCATCAGGGGGAGTGACGAGGCCGCATGTGGCCGCCACAGCTGGGCAGGAGCTTCCGGGCAACCCTGCGGGGGGGGGGGGGGGCATTTGCCTCCAGAGTTTCAACAAACACAACAGTGGTTTCCACAGGGGAGGGGGCTCCCGGCAGAAAACAGTTCCTCATTTGAAACCTGCTAACGTCTAACTCACACTCCAAATGATGGCGACACACTCGGGGGCTCAGGCTGCAACCGCCTCCCCCTCCAGAGCCCTTACAAACAACACCGAAGAGGCTGGAAAATGTCAAATGTTTGAGGCTATGGTGACGGCAGGAACTGCAGGTGCAATAAGAAGGCCAGACTGGTGTCAAGATCCAGGTCTGTAGCTGCACAGAACCGTCTTACTACACGTTTGTGATAAACAAGCCAACATGCAAACACGCTTGGAACGTTCAAGAAGGTTCAGGCCAATGCCATTAACTCTCTACACCTGTCCCGTGAATCTCAGACAAACGTTGGCACCTGTGTGACGTCCCCCCCTAGTGTGACGACCACAGTCCTCAGCCACAGCCTTTGGGAAGCTGCTCTGTGGGATGTCTATGCTGCACCCCCCGCCCCCCCACCCCTGCTCCGAAATTTCAGGCTGGCCTGGAACGTGAGGTTACACAGCCACAGGACTGCTCGGAGGGCCCCATCCGGTATCCCCGCACCCACTCCCCACCCCCCACCCCGGTCAGGCTTCCGGGAGGAAGGCCCTCGGGGGAGCCCAGGCCTCGGCAGGGACTCCTGAGCAGTGCTGCCAGGACCAGTGGCAGGAACGGAATGAGGATGAGAGGATGGGGAAGACAGGGAGAGGGAGGAGGAGGAGGGAGAAAAGGGGACTTGAGGTAAAATGGCCAAAAATGACTGAGAGATCAAAAAGCAAGTCTTTCTTGTCACTCGCTTCCTAATTTCCCTTCGGCCACCACAGCCTGCTGTCTCTTCTCAATGGGGGGGCGGGACTCCCTCTATTCGGACCATCCAGTCACATAGTAAGCACTGAGGTTCTCAACTGGAACTAAATCAATGCGGAATCTGGTTGTGCTCTTGTCAGCCATTAATGCCTACCTTATCTATTTAGCCATGTTTTCACCATTTTCAACTGCATATTTAACATTTCGCAGCTTTCTTTACAAAGATGTAGCTTCCAATAGGAATAAAGAAACTGCTAACTTTTGTGCTGGCCATGCCTGAAAGCATTAGGGTTGTAAATAGTATTTTAATCCTGGAATGAAGAATAAAAAAGGGGAGAAACAGGACTGCCATCATTGTTTGAAAAAGAAACGTGGGTAGCACTTAGAAAGTCACTTAAAAAGGAGAGAGAGAGATTTGGATATACCTTTTGGGGACCAAGATGCCTGTTTGGGAGGCTGGGGGCAGGAAGCAATGTCTCTCAACCTGCTACCTCGGGGTGGGAGTGTGTGGCGACGTGGCAGGGATACTGGGTCTGGCATTTAAGGGAGCGGCTGGGGACGCTGAATGTCTTGTACCGTCTGGGACAGTCCCGCAAAAGGGAGATTTCTCCTGCCCACGATCACCAACAGTGTCCCCAAATAGAAACACTGTTCAAATGTCTTGGGCTAACTTCTCAGGAAGCTATCAGGGGAGGGGGAAAGGCCCCGAATCACGGTGGCCTCCAGTGGTCTCCCCTAGGATCCCCAGTGCAAGCTACTGTTGTTCTCCAATAGCCCCTATCACCACCTGCCATTTGCTTGGGTGTTTGTTCACTGCCTGGATCTTCCCACCAGAAAGTAAGCTCTGTGAAAGCTGGGGTCAAGCCTACTTCAGTTCACCACGGAATCCGCAGTCCCTAGAAAAGCACCCGCAAGGCATGTAGGGGGAGCTCAGTAAATGTTCCCTGACCCGAACTATTAAGCTGGGCTCCCCACCTGGGCTGAGTCCCCTGAGCCCGGCCCCTACTTACCAGGCCGAGGGGGATATGGCCACCGCCAATGTGGGGCAAGTTCCCTCTGCCAAGCAGACCTCCACGTCGAACACCAGGGCCCGCTCCTCGGGGATGGCCACGGGTACGGCCTCCCCCGCGGGGCCGTACCGGGTCCAGCCCTCCGCCCAGGCCCAGCTCGGGGGCCGGGGGGGCAGCTGGGCCTGCAATAACGAGTTGGCCGCCTCCAGGTAGGGCAGGCTCTGCTTCTGGGCCAGGAGGCGGAAGTGCTGGTCCAGGCTGCCCCCGTAGAGGGGCGGCAGGCGCAGCTCCACGTCCGGCAAGGGCGTGGTCGGCTGCCCCCAGAGCCCGTGCTCCTGCAGGTGCTCGACGCTGCGGCGCACCGCGGCCTCGCCGGGCGTCTCCGCGCCGCGCCCGAAGATTTGCTCGTGAAGCCCTCTCGAGAGCATCTGGATGTGCAACGGGTTGTACCGCTGCTGCGCGCCCTCCGAGGATGGCACCTGCGGCGGCGGCGGCGGCGGCTGCCCGTCGCTGGGGACGGGGGCGGGGCCGCAGCTGGAGCCCCAGCGCCCCGGAGCTGGAACCGGCCCTGGCCCGACGGTGGTGGCGCCGGCCACCCTCTTCCAGAGCAGGCGGCTCATGGTTGGTGCAGGGAGCCCCCCGCTGGGAGTCAGGACACCTGGCTTTGGGCTCCAGCTTGGCTGCTTCACTGGCCGAAAGACGTGGAGGGAGACACGTCCTGTCTCTGCTTTCCAGTCAGTGAAATGGGTCTCACCATGCCTGCCTTCCACCCACAAATCCTGAAGGAGACAGACGATATCAAGCGTTATTTCTCAGATGTGCGTTACGTGTTCGTGACGAGCCGTCACTCCTCGAGCACTTACTGCGTCCCAGGCAGCGTGCCAGGAGCTTTTAGGGACATTTTCTCAGTGAAGCCCCAAACCACCACCGGAACTGCCAACACCCCTCCTGAGGACACTGAGGTTCAAGCAGGTGCATCAGTGAACTTGGGGGAAGAGGAGGCAGCGGTTAAGAGCGACGGTCCCGGAGGAGGACGCGGCGGGTTTGAATCCCGGCTCTGGCTGTTAGGAGATGCGTGACCTTGGGCGAGCTCCCTAAGGCCCCAGTCGCCTGCTCCGTAAAATGGGGTTACGGACTCTGTCACACGGGACCGCTGCTCGGGTGACTCAGGGCGAACAAGTCGCGACACCCGACCGACCCGCGGCAAACGCTCGCCAAACGGTGGCTGCCAGCACCGCGACCGGCGCGGCCCGAGGGCCTAGCGCCGCCAGGGGCCAGCCCCCGGATTCGAACCCGCAGGGAGGGCCGCCGGCCCCCGGGGCCCCCACCCACGCGCGGGCCGTGGCCCCGCCGGCCCAGGGCGCCCGGCCGCCCGCCGGTGCCCGTGCCCGTGCCCGGCGGCGGCGCCGCGGTGCGCCCTGGGACGAGCCTCCGCCCAGCTCCGGGCCTCGCTCCCCGACTGGAGAGGGAGGGGCCGCGCCGCCGCTCGGCGACCCGGCCTCCCCCCCCCGCCCCCGGGCCGAACCCGCCGGAAACCTCGGTCCGTCCGGTGCTTCCCGGGCCGCGGCTCCCGACCCCAGGCCGACGGAGCGGCGTCTCCCTCCGCGCGGCCTACGCAGCCTCGGGGTGGCGTGTGGCCTCCACCCGCCCAGTCCGCCTCGCTGGCAGCCGCAACTTCCCGTCTGCGCCCCGCTCCGTCCCGCGGCTACCCGAGAGGCAGGCGGGAGACTCCCGGCGCTACCAATAGGAGGGCCGCGAGTGGACCGGCCCGCCCGCAGGGGGGAGAGGGGGACTTCCGGGTGGGCTGTCCCTGCGAAACTCTGGGAGCCAAAGTCCAACCTCCCCTGCCCAAGAAACAAGTGGATTGGTCCCAGGCAAGCCGGTGGGCGGTAATGATACTTTTCAGATTGTCCAGAGAGCACCAGGCGTCGGGCGGCCGCGTGGCCTAATGGATAAGGCGTCTGACTTCGGATCAGAAGATTGCAGGTTCGAGTCCTGCCGCGGTCGCAGAGGGTATGCCATCCTTTTTGGTCCACTCCTCCCTAAAAAGGTAGCGTCGGGACCTTAGGAAGTGTTGTCTCGGGTTTCCACCCCACACTGAGATCTGGCAACTCCCGCCCAGCGCGTCCCTGTGAAGTTACTCGCCTACCTGTCCCAGGCGCGGGGGCGCATTTCTAAATCGCACCAGCCGCGCATACCCCGCACGCAGGTGGAGGAGAGTGGAAAGCGAGGGGCATTCTTTACGGAAATCCCGGTGCACAATCGATTGGTATGTGGGAATGACAGGGGTTCGCAGCTAGAAGGGAGCCGCGTCCTCCCCCAGCCCCGGGCTCCCCGTCTTCATCCTGGGCAATCCTGGTGGGTAAACATGCTGCCTTTCGTGGAACCCGAATCTGCACACCGGTCGCCGGCCCCCGCCCGAGCGCCTGCGGCTCCCGCCGGCCGGGGGAACCTTCCGGTCTTTGCGGTCTCCCGCCTCTGTATCCACCTCCTCTTGCTCCAGGGGCCGCAGCCGCTCTGCTTCCCGTGCTCCTTGGTCCGTGGTTGATAAACTGTAAAGTACCTGGAGGAATAAGGCCCACGTGATAACAAGAGCCTGAGGGTTGGAGCTCAGGGAGCCAGCTGCGCGGGTTTGAGGTCAAGATAGATCGCAGGTCGACCTGAGCTCGCAGAGCTGATTAGGGACCAAATTCAGGCCTCGCTAAAAGTCGGTCACCACCTTCCAGCCTGTGCTTGTGTCGGGACACCTTGAACTTACTTGACAAACTGACTTTGGTATTTTTCAAGGGTAGGGTGGGGAGATACCCAGGCAAACACACTCCTGGTGCGGCGGCTGATGCGGCCCCGCAGGCCCCCCACCCCCCTGTTGCCCCCAGAGGAGCGGCGAGAAGCCCCAGGCCAAGGCTTGGGAAGGCAACACTGAGCCTCGATTTTCCATACATTTCCCCTTTATTTTTCATATACTGTTCTAGGTGTATTTAATACACACATAAATGGTTTATTTTGTTTTTCTTTTGGCAAAAAAAAATGTATATATATATATGATCAACTGAAAATCCACTGTATCATAATCTATTTGTTGTTGGGTTTGTTTGTTGTTGTTGTTTTTCACTTAATCTTATACTGTTCACATTTTTGCAAAATGCCAGAGGATCTCAGCTTAAATCAGGGAGTCCCTGAGTGTGGAAAATGCTTGCCTTATTTCTCCTAATCTCCTAGTGAAATGTAGCTTCTCCTTCAATTGTGAGGTTAGGTGAAGTCCTAGGAGCAGTACCTGAGACTTTGTTCCCAATAGCAATCACAGATCTTTTCATAACACATTCCAGTTGCTGCAGACTTTTCAAAATATTGCTTGCACTCAACTGTCCTTCAAAATAACAGTGTCACTGCTAGATCTTGTCATTTAATTAATTAGAAATACATAGTACCTATTCTTTCTAATATTTCATTATCTTTTGTTTCCTTTGTAATCCTGTGTTCTGTGCATTTAAAAACATTCTCAGAAGGTGTCTATGGCACAAAAAAAAAAAGAAAAAGAAAAAAAAAAGTTAAGAACGGACCCCTGGCCCAACCAAATGTCATTTCCAGGGGATACTGTTTGTTGGGTCTGCCTGGTATCCACTGGGAGAACAACCCTCCCCTTAGGTTCAGTGCTGGAAATATCCATCAAGATGCCTGCCCCTCTCACATGGCTAGTTCAAGCCAGTCTGGTGCCCTCACCCCAGAATTAAAATCTTCAGCAAAGACAAAATTGGTCTTCATGGATTTCTGACCAGGGAGGGTACCCAGAGGCATGAGCCCTTCCTGCTGAGCTGCACCGTTTCTAGGATTCTGAGCCCAGTTCCTCCACCTTCCCTCTCTCCTTTTTTGGGAGCTCTCTCACATCCTTCTAGAAAAGTCTGTCCTGCTGGTAATACCTGAGAAACCAGATACATTTTCCCACAATTTCCTGGACTTCTCTTCCCACACAGCAAAGGACAAAGTTCATTAGAAGCCCCTTCCTAATGAAAACACTCTGTACTTTCTTGCAAAGCATGTACCTCAGATGTAACAAACGCTGATTTTTGAAAAATCTCCCCTTCCACTACTGCTGTAAATTTCCGTGAAGACCAACTTGTGTCTCCTTGTATGTCCTATTCCAGGGCCTGGCTGGAGCTTAGTAATAACAACCAGCACTTAGTAGATGCCAGGTCCTGTTCTAAAGGCTGACACAGTCAACTAAATTAATCCTCACACTGACCCTAGGGTAGACGTACTGACCCTTTTAGTGGTGGGGCAACTGAGGCACAGAGAGGTGAAGTAGTGTGCCTAAAGCCCTACAGCTGGGATTTGAACCCAGGGAGACCTGCTTTATCGCAAGGAGCTCGATAACTGAATAATACAGTGAATACCCGCTGACCTTGAAAGCTGGGAACCCCTGCTCCAAGGTTGGGTGCCAGGCACCGAGCTGATGCTAAGGATGCGGGTTGGTGCAGACTCTACATCACTACTGTTGACAGAGGGACTCCCTCTGAGGGAGGGACTCCTCCAGGTCCCTCTAGTGAGCTTACTTCCTGGTGACCCTTTTCTGTACTGTTTGCTAAGCCCAGCTTCCGCAGTTTCTGTCTCCGAGAAAAAAATCTCTCTCTTCCTTTTTATGAAGAGCAGAACCACTTCCAAATGAGCCAGGCTAAACACCTAGGGTACCGTCTTGTTTAATCCCCCTGATAACCTTATTGGTACTACTGGTACATAGGTACTATCATTAATTCCATTTTGCAGAGGAGAAGAGGAAGGCTCTCATAACAAGTATGAAGTTGGGGCGCCTGGGTGGCTCAGTCATTAAGTGTCTGCCTTCGGCTCAGGTCAGGATCCCAGGGTCCTGGGATCGAGCCCCGCATCCAGCTCCCTGCTCCGTGGGAAGCCTGCTTCTCCCTCTCCCACTCCCCCTGCTTGTGTTCCCTCTCTCGCTGTGTCTCTCTCTGTCAAATAAATAAATAAAATCTTAAAAAAAAAAAACAAGTGTGAAGTTGACTCACTCACCCAAAAACCACACAGTGAGTAGGGGGCCTGGATCAGAACCCAAGCACTTCTACGATTCCAAAGCCACCAGGCACTTCATCAAGCCCCCTAAGCAAGAAAAGCAAGTTTGGGGAGACAGAAAGCCACCCCTGATCATTGGTTTGCCACCACCCCACACCAGAGTGATTGGGGTAAGACCCCAGGTCACAGGAATAGCGGCCCCTCTGATATTTGTCAGAAAGCAGCATGCTTTTCATGAGACTTCCTCCTTTGTGCTTGACCAATGGGAACCCCCCCCCAAGGGAGTTGAGCAAGGGGACCAGGATGAGGAAAAGGGAGGGGGGTTGTCTTTTAACTAAACAGTATTCACTCTGCAGTTCATTAGGTTCCTCGTCTGTAAACGGGGCAATTAGAGCACCAACCCCATGGAGTCGCTGTGAGGGTCAAATGAGTTCTATGTGGAAAGTATTGAGAGTAATTACTCACAGATCGTAAGGTAGGATCATTCTGTGTCAGCACCTTCATAAAAGCTGTGCCGGGACTGAGCATTTCTGGGGCATTTGTAGATGGTTATTTGAAATAACCAGACCTGTCTGACCAGGCTTCAGAAGGTAGAAGGCACCAATCTCTTCGGAGCTGTTTCTAGCAGAAACATATGGGAAAGGGAGGGCTTCTTCGGGGTCAGCTCATGACATGCTGGGTCTCCATCTACCACCTATGGGACCAAACTGGCATGTCTATGAAATTCAGGATGAGAGTTAATATATGTTATCACAATATGCTTCTTAGTTCAGGGGGATACTTGGTTCTGTCAGACCTGGGTAGTTTAGGTCCGGAAAAAAGGAAATGGATGGAAGTGTAAACCATTGTTTCTGTGGATGAGACGCTCCCTGACAGGAAGAGACTGTGCCCCATCCATTTTTGCATCCCTAGCATGGAACTGATCATGGAGAGGCAGACGCTTGTTGTCCCCACCGCCAGTGTCCCTCCCTGGCTCCCGGCCAAGGGCTGAGGAGCCCTCGTTCCCCCGGAGCCAGACATGGGGTTTATTAACTGAGCTGAGCCAATCAGGCATTCCACCAAAAAATGAACAGTATTTCCTTCATATCATCAAATAGCCGTGGATGTTGAAATTTCCAATGGCAAGAGCCCCTTTTTGCTTTAGCTAGTTTGGGTTGGATTTTCTGTCACTTGTGATGGAAAGAGCTCTCACTGATTAAGTGCTCGTTAAATATTTGCTGAACAAATGATTGAGCTTTTTTTTTTTTTTTTCATGTCTTTAGCTAAATTTCACTGAAGTAAATTTCCTTGAGAGGAGACTAGGCTATACAGAAGATTCTTAATTTGCAAAGCGCTCTGCGGTTTGCAGTTTGCAAACCCTCGTGATTCTGCCTTATGTCCACCACTATGATACCAGAGGTAAAATACAGGTAAGTATTTTAAAAGAAAGCTTGAGGGGCACCTGGGTGGCTCAGTTGGTTAGGCGTCTGCCTTTAGCTCGGGTTGTGATCCCAGGGGCCTAGGATCGAGTCCCACATTGGGCTCCCTGCTCAGCGGGGAGCCTGCTTCTCCCTCTCCCTCTGCCCTTCCCCGCCCACCCCCACCCCCACTCGTGCTCTCTGTCTCTCTCTCAAACAAATAAAATCTTTAAAAAAATAAAAAGAAAAAACAACTTGATATATTTCTACCATACATTGAAAACTATTGCATTGTACGTATAATTTTAATACATACAACTAACCACATATTATTGTATCATACATAATTGACATATCAAATACACATTGAATATATCACACATTTTAACTTCACATATAAAATTTCAAAATCACAAATACCAGTACGAAATTCAAGCAGTTTACAGAAATCCATGCCCGAAAACCTGAAAATAATCTCCTCCATCAGAAGCATGAAACTGTATGAACAGGACATAGAACGGAGATACTCGGTTAATGACTCTTAGTTTCAGATAAAGTTCTGGGTCAATAAGACAATTTCATTTTTAAAAGTTTGATGTTAATCAGCCTCAAGAATCTCAATCCACATGTGTATGTCACCAGGAAGGCAAAAGATACTGAACAGCCTTCTCTGACCCACTTCCGCATATTTACACATGTGTCACATTCTCAACAAGTGGCAATTTCTGAAATGGACGTTTCTACAAACTACTGAAAAAAAGTCCCCATAAGGGTGGACATGTGCCCAAGAGGACCCATCCTGGGGGCCATGTCATCAGTGTAGGCTGTCCTTCCAGACAGAAGGGCAGAACCCTCAGTTCTTGAGGGATGAAACATCCACGGGCTCTGAGCCCTGGCCAGGGCCCTGTGACCTGTTTTGCCAGGGGCAAAATTGCAAATCCCATGTCCTTACCTATTAGATCCCAGCCAGGGCCAGCCTGGCGAGCAATGCCCTTTGTGGGATGAGCAAGGGGGCTCCGTTGGAGATGGTGATTATGTTTCTTTCTTTCTTTCTTCTTCTTTTTTTTTCAGTAAATAGGTTTCTTGAGAATTGTTTATCACAAAAGATTTTAAGCTCAAAACATAGGCTGTAGGATAAAAAGAAATGCATATCTCTCTCTGCAGAGACATTTCCTTTAAGGAGTACATTGGGCTAACCTCTAAGCACCAAGAACTTTCATAGAAATGGTCTTACTCTCCTGTTAAAAGGGGACAGACTACACCCCATCCCAGGAACAAAAAAAGATTTAAGGAATTAAATCATTAACTCACGTGGGGAAAAATGAAAGCCAGACTCCGACAACAGGTGTTTCCATGTAGGGAGGGGAACATCTCCAGCATCCTATATCTGGAAGAAAGTAGCTACCTTGCTTTGGCATTTAATTGCAAGGGTTTCGAGAGAAGATTCTGCCTTTTATCCTTCAGGGGAAATGACAAACAGGTTTGGTAATTGGAAAGTACCATTCAATTTGGATTGGTCTGGTTATTTATTTATTCCTGCTTTGTTCCAGAAAGACTTTCAGGTGGCAGAGCTTAGTGGTGACCACATAATCAATTGCTGTCTGAGCATAAAGCAGGGCTGCGGCTCAGATTGGCATCTGGTGGGGTCAGCAGCCATGGGGGCCTGCCAAGAGACTCACCAGGGCCTGCCACACTGTGCTCCCCAGGAACCTGGCTGTGCTCCCCTAGCCACAGCTGGCTGGACCCGGGAAAGGTACCTGAGCCAAGGGAGCCACAGACCAACCAGGTTTAAGAGAGACTGGATGTCAAGGAAGTGGGCTCAGCCGGTAGGGGTGATCCAAACCTGATGGCGACATTGCATCCTGTTTCAGGAAGCGTGAGAAGGCGCCGTGGCCATTCTGGCTGTGAAGACCAGAAGCCTGGCCCCTAGAGCCCCCGCTGCATCCACACCAGCTCTCTCCACATCGCTCGGAGCGCTGCACGGATGCGGAGTCTGCAGTTCCAGGCGTAGCCGTGACTGTAGCAGGGGTGGTCGCTTTGCTAGAGGGCTAGTTCTGGAAGTTGTTCTGAAGCCCAGCTGAGAGCCCACCCTCCAGCCCTTCCAAAGATTTTTAGGTACCTAATTTCCTGTTCTGAGTCTCTTTCATATTACAGTGTCTGGAAAGGTCTCTGTTTTCTGAAACCAAACATTGCTGGACGCCGGGACCCTCCCCTGGGCTCCCATCGCCCTGTGGTATGGATCCCATGTCTCCTCCCCGCCAGCCGAGGGTGCCCTTACACCCCAGCACCTACCACAGCGCCCGCACAAAGGAGGTGCCCAATCCACATGTACTGCGTGAACCGGTGACCCTGCCCAGTGGCAATAAAATCTTTCACCTCTGCATCTGTCGAATCTTTCAGATTTCAGAGCAGGAACGAGGAAAACAGTCTGGTTATTTCGAAAAGCAAAAAGATCTGCGATGCAGGGCTTTACCCACGTGGGTGAGGACGGTTGGGAGGGCTGGAGGGGCGGCCGCCAGCAGGTGACTTACTTCAAGGTCACACCACCACCACAGCTGTGATCTGGAGCCTGAGTCTAGAGGAAAGGAGGCTGCCGTTACCACGGCTACCACTGTGGCTGCCACCACAATGCAAAGCCGGGGGACCGGAGGATGACATCCCGAGTTGGGCTGTGACAACAGTCTTGTCAGCCAGAGCTTGCTGGTCTATGCCAAGACCACAGAAAGGTGGTCCCTGCCTCTCTCCGGCCTTTCAGATCTCTCCTGTGTATCCAGAGGCAGGATATCAATCCCAACCAGAACCCTAGCTGCAAGGGCATCTGGGAAATGTAGTTCTTAGCCTTCTACCCCCTGTAATTCTTAGGGGAACAGAAAAGAGGATGGGGATGGAGGCCAAGTTCCAGCAGACACGATCTAGCAGACACACCTGGACCATTGTATTTGCACCTCTCCTATCACATGTGTCGTCTTCGGCCTGGCCCAGAACCTGGGAGTATGCACATGGCTCCCAGAATCGAGGGAAGGGGCTGGTTCCTCATCACCTTGGACCTCCTGAGACAGGCACAGCGTCTGTGCATCCATCAATGTTTCGGGACAAGTTCTCCACCCATTTCTGTGGGTTCCCAGGGATTAGGATCCAGGAGAGGGGCTGCCCAGCTCCCCTTAAAAACTGCCAGCAAGCCACCACCACTCCCTTACCCCTACTCCCAGGAATCAAGAGGCCAAGGGGAGGAGCTGCTGAGCACCAAGGCCTGGGACCGGAACCCCCTCAGCTCAGGACCAGCAGCATCTTGGAAAGCAGAGGGCACGGGCTGCAGGAGATCAGGCCTGGACTGGGCAGAGGGAGGAAGCTGGGCACCCTGCTGGTGAAGCCTGGTGCCTCCAGACAAGCGGTGTGCCCAGTGTGGGGGGGCCTGGGAACAGCATATTACTGCCGGAGTCCACAGGAAGAGAAGACAGGGGTCAGCTCTCCCTCTTTGGGTTTGCTGAGAGGCTCCATGGCCCCCAGATGGAAGCAAAGGCCATTGAAGTGTGACTAGCAGGGACCTGAGGAGGCCTATGTCCCTATGTCAGAGAGAACATCATGGCTTCCCTGACCTGCCAACCTGGGGCTCCTCACCCCTCAGCTATAAGTTGGTGGAATTTGGCTGTTCTGGCTCATCCTCACTCAGTGCCTCAGGAGTGAGTCAGCGTGTGTTGGGTCCCCTCAGTAACCCATACCTGGCAGAGGGCAGACCCGGCCCACCCAGTCAAGGTTCTCTAGCCTTCTACCAGTCCTGGGTCTGATAGGCTATGAAGAGACGGGGGAGGCAGGAGAACACAGAGAATCTAAGATCCAGCGGGTGGGGGCAGAAAGGGGAGTGAGGGCCTTGTGGTAGCTGCTGACGCACTCCAGCTCTGGTCAGGAATGGCAGAGAGTCCCCAGGGCCTCCCCCAGGGCATAACTGGGAGCACAGGGTTGGGGAGGGGAGGCTGGGTCCAGCAGGGAGCAAGCGCCCCCAAGGCCGGATGGGTGCAGCTGACGCTGGCTCTCAGCCAACTCCTGGCCTCACCTCCACCCTGGAAGTCCTAAGGGGGGTGCCAAGGCTCCATCCCTTCCAGAAATACAAGAAATGGACACCATGATGCCTCCAGGGGGCGAAGACACAGATTCCTCAGTTCAATTCTGTTGTAGCTTTTGAATTGTGATTTGTGAACTTCTTACCTGTTCAAAAATAACGTATTAAGCTAAAACTTCATTAAAAAAAAAAACAACAAAACAGTGATTTTTTCCCTCTCCAAATATAGTTGACACACTTTCAGGGGGCGGGGGGCACTCAGGTCACTATGATTCCTCTGGCAGGCCTGCTGCTCCCCGCCCACCCCAATATGCACCCCCGCCTCCCACGGGTGGCCCCGAAAAGAACCACAGCTGCCACTCCGGTTGCAAGGACTGATCTAAGGGGTGGCAGGTGATCCAAACGGGGGGCCCATCAGTCTGTTTGCTTGGGATTTTTTTTTTTAGATTATTTATTTACTTATTTATTTTTAAGAGAGAGAAAGAGAGAGAGCACGTGCACAGACACATGAGCAGGGTGGGGGGGCAGGGGGGCAGAGGGAGAAGCAGACTCAACACTGAGCAGGGAGCCCGATGTGCGGGACTCGATCCCAGGACCCTGGGATCATGACCTGAGCCGAAGGCAGACGCTTAGCCGACTGAGCCACCCAGGGGCCCCAGGTAGCTAGAAGAGGGGGTCAGGTCTCAAGTAATTAAAGCTGCCGCAGCCGAGCACCTATGGTGTGGAGAAAGCTGGTCTGATCCGCAGAAAGGAAGGAGAAGGGCCAGACAAGACCCCAATGACATCAGGTTCCCGATGTCCCTTCTCTTGCTGCAGTTTGACAATATGAGCCAATAAATTCCCCGTTTGTCTGCCAAAACTGTTTTGAATCAGGTTTCTGGTGCTTGTAGCCAAAAGAATTCTAAGGGATTAGCCTTCCCTTCTGTAAAAGAAAGGGGCTGATGGGTTGGGCCTGTCGGGGTGCCAAAGTCCTTGCACCGCCCCCGCCCCGTGCCCTGGAGTGAGCCTGGCTCTGGCCTTGCTATGACTGCCCCAACCCAGGGGCAGAGGGACCTCAATATAGACCATTCCTCTCAATGTCAGGCAGACTAGCTCAGTCTTGGAACACTGCAATCAGGAGGTTGGGCCAAAGGAAGGTAAGGCACTTGGTCAGCTTCTCTGGCCCTGACTTTACCGGCCCTGTGGCTGGGCCAGCCAGCTCAGGGGAAGTGGGCACACAACCAAAGCCTCCTCTGAGTAGGGAATCAGCACACATCACGGTGGCTAAACCTTACAAACTCCCTAGGAGGCCATTACTTTCCCATTCTAGAGATGAGGACACTGAGACCCAGGGAGATCCACTATGATTTGCTTGAGGTCACATAGCTTGGACAGGTGGAGCCAGGATTCAAACTCATTTCCTTCCGAGACCTCCACTTGGCTGCGCTGCGGGCTCTGCCACTCTTTGGGGATACTTACACCCTCGAGGTTTCTAGCCAGACCCCCCTGGAAGGGAGAAGAAAATCCACTCTCTTCCCGTGGCTTGGCCACCAGGCAACAAGGTGACGCTCTGCCTTCTTGTTTCAGCTCTCACACCGCCAACAAGTGTCCCTTTGGCAGTTTACTCGGGACCATGTTTCTCATATCTTGATGCTTTCTGTGGGTGATTTTGCTGCTTAAAATGACCCCCAAGCATGGTGCTGAAGTGCTATGTGGTGTGGCTAAGCCCAAGGCTGTGAGGTGCCTTACAGAGCAAATATAGAATAGATAAGCTTCATCCAGGCATGAGTCATCATGCTGCTGACCCAGAGTTCAACGTTAATGAACCAGCAATATCCATTAAATAAGATGTCATTAGGTAGAAACACATATAAAAGGAGCTTATGTAGTTATGTATTGATCCAATGATAAAGCTGTTGTGACCAGAGGCTCACAGGAACCTAACCCTGTATTGCCCTAGGAGCAAGAGTTCAGCATTTGCTAATTCGGTGCTCTCCATGACTTTTTCTCCAGCATGACTATCGTGAATAAGGAGAATGGACTGTCCATTCTTCTGGAGGGATGACTGTGATACTCAGTTCAATGAACATTGAAGGTTGCAGAGCACTGGGTATAGGATGATCCCACCTTTGTTAAAAACAAAACCAAAAACCAACCAGCCAAAAAAATTGAGCAAAGTTATCTATATATTTAATTTTGAGCGTTTATCTTTTTTTAATTTAAATTCAATTAACATATAGTGCATTATTCGTTTCAGAGGTAGAGTTCAGTGATTAATCAGTCTTATATAATACCCATTGCTCATTCCAACGTGGGTCCTCCTTAATGTCCATCACCTAGTTAACCCATCCCCCCCCTCCCCTCCCTCAAGCCTGTTTGTTTCCTATGATTAAGAGTCTCTTGCGGGGCGCCTGGGTGGCTCAGTCGGTTGGGCATCTGCTTTCGGCTCAGGTCATGATCTCGGGTCCTGGGATCTCAGGTCCAGAGGCGTTGGGCTCCTTGCTCAGCGGGGAATCTGCTTCTCCCTCTCCCTCTGCTCCTCCCCTCCCCACCCCCGCTCATGCTCTCTCTCTCTCTCAAATAAATAAATAAAATCTTGAAAAAAAAACAAAAAGAGTCTCTTGGGACACCTGGGTGGCTCAGTATGTTAACTGTCTGCCTCTGGCTTGGTTCATGATCCCGGGGTCCTGGGACCAAGTCCTGCAAGGAGCCTGCTTCTCCCTCTGCCTGCCCCTCCCCTTGCTTGTGCTCTCTCTCTCTGACAAATAAATAAAATCTTAAAAAAAAAAGTCTCTTATGGTTTGTCTCCCTCTCCAATTTCATCTTGTTTTATTTTTCCCTCCCTTCCCCTATGATCCTGTTTTGCTTCTTAAATTCCACATATGAGTGAGATCATATAATTGTCTTTCTCTGATTGACTTATTTCACTTAGCATCATACCCTCTAGTTCCATGCACGTCATTGCAAATACATATATATTTTTTAAAGCCCTCCATGTGTGTGTTCTGGGTTTGTTGGATCATGGAGAACACAGTGGAGAGAGCAACCCGGCTTCCCTGGGTGGAACCCGGGTGAGCAAGGGGAGGGAGGATGACGAGGTCTTTTCTCTCTCCATGGCCATGTATTGCTATGAGAGGCGGGTATCGCTTTTGTCATTTTTAGAAGTTTCATCCAACAGAAAGAAACAGCAGGAGCTGCTGCCTGCTGGAGGCTTTCTTTCTGGGTGGCACCACCCGTGGGTACAGATGGAGTGACTGTGACAGTAGGGATCCTCACTCGAGCCCCTGGCCCCAGCCCTCACCCTCAGGATTCCCCTGGGGACATCCCACCTGGGTTAAAGGATGAGTGGCACAGTGTGAGCCCCAGGGGGCCCCCAGCAGGCACCCTGAGAGTCCGGCTTCTCTCCTGGACAGATCGAGGGGAACTTTGAAGGGTGGACACGGTGAGGGGTTCAAAGCTGGGTTCTTGGGGTGCCTGACTGGCTCAGTCGGTGGAGCATGTGACTCTTGATCTCCTGGCGGTGAGTTCAAGCCCCACGTTGGGCATAGAGATTACTTCATAAAGAAAGATTTTTTTAAAAAATTAATTAATTAATTAATCAAAGCTGGGTTCTTAGCACTGTGTGACCTTTGATGAGTCACTTAAGCTCTCCTGGACTCAGTTTCCTCATCTGTAAGGTGGGGAATACCAATGGTACCTATGCATCAAAATCAAAGCAAACTGCTTGGCAAATACCTGGCCCCTCGTTAAGGACCCTATAACGGTTGCTATTATTATCGTTATATCAGAATTTATAAACTTTCAGAAGGTTCCTGTGATATTGAGATTTATAAGAAATACTGTATATATTTGGTCCAGGGTTCATTCAGCTCACAACCGTCCAAAACCCTTGGAATTTCCTGAACGACAAGGGCAATGGGAGCATCTTTTGTTACAGTATTTGGTCTCTGGTCTCAGTTCCTGAGATCACTTCAGAACCATAAAGGTGAACCAAGTGTCTTGTCATTCATAACAAGACCCTTTCAAGCACAGCTGAGCTTAAGCTAATGAGATGACTTTTGGAAATCCCCTAAGATGGGTGAGGCGCTGGTTGCCAGGGGAACCGACCACAAAGAGAGGGGTGGAACTTTCTGTCCCACCCCCTGATTTCCCGAGAGGGGAGAGGATTGGAGGTTGAATCAGTTACCAGTGGGAAACGATTTAATCAATCTTGCCTGTGTACTGAATCTGATGTAAGAAAATGAAATCGTCGGGGCGCCTGGGTGGCTCAGTCATTGGGCGTCTGCCTTTGGCTTAGGTCATGATCCCAGGATCCTGGGATCGAGCCCCGCATCAGGCTCCCTGTTCCGTGGGAGGCCTGCTTCTTCCTCTCCACACCCCCTACTTGTGTTCCCGCTCTCTCTGTGTCTCTCTCTGTCAAATAAATAAATAAAATCTTAAAAAATAAAAAAAAAATAAAATCATAAAAACCCAAAAGGCAGGTGTTCAGAGAGCTTCCAGGATGGTGAACCAGAACTCTTCCTTGTGCCACTGTGTGGGATCCCAAACCCCCCAGGGACAGAAGGTACTTTGTTCTGGATCTCACCCTATATATATCTTCATCTGACTGTTGATACATAGCTTTCTTTTTTCTTTTTTTAAGCTTTTATTTGTCAGAGAGAGAGAGAGACAGAGAGAGAGAGCACAAGCGGGGGAGCGGCAGAGGGAGAGAGAGAAGCAGGCTCCCCGCTGAGCAGAGAGCCTGACATGGGGTTTGATTCCAGGACCCTGGGATCATGACCTGAGCTGAGGGCAGACGCTTAACTGACTGAGCCACCCAGTGTCCCTGATACATAGTTTTTAACATCCTTTGTAATAAGCCAGCCATTTAGTGAATACACTATGAGCTGTTCTTACAGATTAATCGAACCTAAGGAGGGGGTCATGGGAACCTCTGATTTACAGCCAAATGGTCAGAAGCACAGGTAACAATCTGGACTTGCGATTGGCATCCAAGGTGGGGGCAGTCTTGTGGGACGGAGCCCTTAACCTGTAGGACTGGTTGCTGTCTCCAGGTAGACAGTGTCAGAATTGAGTTGAACTGTAGGAGACCCAGCTGGTGTTGGAGAATTGGTGGTGGCGTGGGGAAAAACCCCTACACACGTCAGAATGGGTGATGCGAATCCAAGTTGGTAGGATAGTGGTATGGAACTGTAGTTCCTGAAGGTAACGTGAAAGTAGCCTTCTGGCTGCAAATCCTAGGAGTTTCCCAGGCCAGCCCAGATGGACTGTCTGAATCCTATTTATTTATTTATTTTTAAAGATTTTATTTATTTATTAGAGAGAGAGAGTGAGCATGAGCAGGGGGAGGAGCAGAGGGAGAGGGAGAAGCAGACTCCCTGCTGAGCAAGGAGCCCGACTCGGGGCTCGATCCCGGACCCTGGGATCATGACCTGAGCTGACGTCAGATGCCTAACTGACTGAGTCACCCAGGTGCCCTCGAATCCCATTTAGACCCATGCTGGACCTCACCACTACCCCTCACACTGATAAAAAGAATTCAAACCTTCTATGAACTCATCACCCAGAGATAGTCACTAACATTTTGGTGGGTGTTCATCATGATGTGGCTATATTCATAATTCTCACCCACACACCTGATCCCCCTGATCTGTGCCATAAAATCCCTCAAGATCTAGAACCAGCCTGTCTCTAGAACAAAGAGGCTTTGGCCCTGATCTGTGCCATAAAATCCCTCAAGATCTAGAACCAGCCTGTCTCTAGAACAAAGAGGCTTTGGACAGGTGAACATAGACGCTTAGGGAGACGGGCATTATGACCCACTCTAGCTTGGCATGAGATGGTGTCCACTGTTGTTCTCAGAGCAGGGACGGTACAGGAGAAATGCAAAAGAACAGAGCTTCCCTCCGCAACCAGGCTGTGATCAGGGCCAGTGTCGGCCTGGAGCGGTCCCAGTGTCCAGGGCAAACATAGGACTCGATGGTTTACAAGAAGCCAGTGGCAAATTCTGGAGCGTGTGTGGGGGTGGGGACAGGCATGTATGGATGAGGACAGGACAGTATGTCCACGATGGAGCAAGGGGCCACATCAGACTTCAGGGAAGGGTGGTGGTGGAAACTGGGGGAGGGGAGGGGGGGGGTCAAGAAAACCCTGGTGACCCAGTGGCCAGGTAAGACCATACACCTTGGGACATGGAGGGGATGATCTTTGCATTATGATAATCCCTGAGCCCCAAATCCACACCAGCCCTGACAGGCTGGAGTCCGCCAGTCAAGATGGGAAATGGGGTTGGGATGTAGCCCATCTGCTGGGGCTGAACTGTGTCCACCCAAAATTCATATGTTGAAGTCCTAACCCCCAGTACCTCAGATTGTGGTTGAATTTGGAGAAAGGATCTTTAAAGAAATGATTAAGTCAAAATGGAGACATTAGGGTGGGCCCTCATCCGATCTGACTGGTGTCCTTCTAAGAGGAGGATATTAGGGGGGACGCCTGGCTGGCTCAGTTGGTGGAGCAGCTGACTCTTGATCTCCAGGTTGTAAGTTCAAGTTTTTTTTTCTTTTTTAAAGATTTTATTTATTTATTTGAGAGAGAGAGAATGAGAGACAGAGAGCATGAGAGGGAGGAGGGTCAGAGGGAGAAGCAGACTCCCTGCCGAGCAGGGAGCCCGATGAGGGACTCGATCCAGGGACTCCAGGATCATGACCTGAGCCGAAGGCAGTCGCTTAACCAACTGAGCCACCCAGGCGCCCTCAAGTTTTTTTTTCTTAAAAAGAAGAAGGAGGAGAAGAAAGAAGAGGAGGTGATTAGGACACAGACACAAACAGAGGGAAGACCATGTGGAGACACAGGAAGGAGATGAAACAGGACAGCGGCTGCCTCCATTTTGGCCTTGAACTTGCTAGTTGGGCTCTTCTTTCCAGCTGGTCGATTCACTTAGGCAGAAGACCCTAAGGGCAAAGCACCTTGATGGGAACACAAACTACCCCCTCAGGCAACAAGAACTGCCCTGAGCCAGCGAGACCCCGCCCGAGATGGCCTCTGAGATTTGACCTTCACCTCCCACCTTCGTCCCACGTTCTCATTATATAAACCTGGATGTAGTATCTGCGCTTTGGAGACTGACTGTCTTTGAGACGCTGGTCTGCCGTATTCCCGGTATTGATCTCCCTGAAATAAACTCCTTTCCTGGTTCACCGCAACTCATCTCTCTGCTTTGGGATTCTGTCCGTGGTGAGTGGGTGCACCTGGTCTGTCTGGGAGCCCCAGAGCCAGGTGCTCGTGCACCCCTGTGCCCTGGCCACAGAGATGGCCATCAACAAGCCAAGGAGGGTGGTCTCAGAAGGAACCAACCGGTCACACCATGAGAACTGAGAGAAAATAAGCTTCTGTTGTTGATGCCATCGAGTCTGTGGGACTTTCTTATGGCAGCCGAGGCAAACCATCTCTTCCAGAATGTGAGTGCTGACCCTGGCAGAAGGGAATGGCCACTACGTGCCCAGAACTGTGCCAAGCATGGAGGATACAACGTGAATACACTGATGTGGTCCCTGCCAGGGGACACACTGTTCTTAGAGTGTCCGTTCAGATGACTTACCGTAGCAGAAAGTACTTGACCATTTAGTCTTCCTTCATTCTTTGCTTCTGATCCCAATCACTGCTAATCTTTGTGTGACTAGAGAAAACTGCTGGAGGTTATGGGGGGCCTAACTGGCACTGAATGGCTGGGCCCCCCGCCTTTTTACCCCGTTCATTCCTCACCCGGTCCGGTGCCCTCCCCCGTGCATTCGCCCCCTGCTGGGCCCTCAGAGGTAGCTCACCCACTCTTTGGGACCACCAGGTTTCTCAATTTTTTTCTTTGATCACTTTTTTTTTTTTTTTAAGATTTTATTTATTCGACAGAGAGAGAGACAGCGAGAGAGGGAACACAAGCAGGGGGAGCGGGAGAGGGAGAAGCAGGCTTCCCGCCGAGCAGGGAGCCCCATGCGGGGCTCGATCCCACGACCCTGGGATCACGACCTGAGCTGAAGGCAGACGCTTAATGACTGAGCCACCCAGGCGCCCCTTAAAGATTTTATTTTAAAGTAATCTCTACACCCAATGTGGGGCTCAAACTTAACAACCCTGACATGTGCCTCTTGATGATGAGTGAGGGGGGGTAGGGACAGAGGGGGAGAGAGAGGAAGAGGAAAAGAATCCCAAGCAGATTTCCTTGCTGAGCAGGAGCCTGACTCCCGGCTTCATCTCATGACCCATGAGATCATGACCTGAGCCGAAACCAAGAGTCGCACCTCAACCAACTGAGCCACCCAAGGGCTCCTGATCACTTGAACAGACACAAACATATCCTGCTTTCTCAGGACAGCCGTGCACGCGGTTGAGAATCAAGATCTTCTCCATAGTCCCCATTAGAAGAAAAGATTTCATCCATCTCTACTTTCTATAGTTAGATTGCATGAACAATGCAAGGTTCATTTTTCCAAAATGCCAATTATATACCAATATACATATTTTTAGTTTTTCTTTAAATTCCAGTTATTTTGGGGCACCTGGGTGGCTCAGTCGGTTAAATGTCTGCCTTCAGCTCAGGTCATGATCCCAGGGCCCTGGGATCGAGCCCCCTGTCGGGCTCCCTGCTCAGCTGGGAGCCTGCTTCTCCCTCTCCCGCTCTCCCTGCTTGTGTTCTTTCTCTCTGTCAAATAAATAAATAAATAAAATCTTCCCCCCAAAAATTCCAGTTAGTTCATGTACAGTGTAATATTAATTTATACCAATATTAAATGTTTTTTATTTTTATTTTATTTTATTTTATTTTTTTAAAGATTTTATTTATTTATTTGAGAGAGAGAGAACACATGAGAGGGGATAGGGTCAGAGGACAAAGCAGACTCCCTGCCGAGCAGGGAGCCCGATGCGGGACTCGATCCAGGGACTCCAGGATCATGACCTGAGCCGAAGGCAGTCGCTTAACCAACTGAGCCACCCAGGCGCCCTATTTTTATTTTATTTTTTTAGTAGGCTCCACACCCAGGGCAGAGCCCAGCGTGGGGCTTGAACTCATGACTATGAGATCGTGGCCTGAGCCGAGATCAAGAGTTGGACACTCAACCGACTGAGGCGTCCATTTTTTTTAACGGCATTCTTCCTCGCCTACGTGTTCTGATGTGCACCTCCCCCCACTTCCCTTCCCTCTGCAATATGCACCCCTGGGAGGAAGGACCAGGGCCCATAGCAATGGCACCCCTGAAGTTATATAGTACCCCAGCCTACAGCTGTCCATGGCGGCCGTGGCTGTCTCAGCTAAACATGGCCACTCCACATCTGTCAAAGCTGGACCATCAGTGCACGCTGCAGTCACCAAGACCGGAGTCCGCAGAGAGGGAGACAGAGCGCCTGCCAAGCTCCTTCTGAAGCCAGAGCGGGACCTGAAGACTCCTTGTTTCAGGCCTCCGGGAGGTAGCCTCCGGTGGCCTTAGCTGGAAGGGTGACTTCAACCACCGGAAGGTATGGGGAGGCAGCCAAGCCATAAGGGCTTGGCGGAGACAGAAAATTCAGTCCCAAAGGCAAGGAGATGGAGACCAACAACCCATTAAAGGCTAGAATCAGGAGGGAAGGTGTGCAGCCAGGCGCACCGCACACGGGGTTTTGACATGGTTCCTGGAGCCCCAGATGAACTGTGGCCTGAAAGCATCCTTGTCTGGTTCACCCATTCTCTCGACTCTGCTTGCACACCTCCAGTAACAGGAGGCTCACCACCTCAGCAGGCAGCCCATTTCCTGTTTGGGCAGATCAAGTTATTGAAAACCTGTTATTTACACAATGGAGCCTCTCAGACCACACCACAGAGGAGAGGGGGCCACTGCTGGGGTAAAAGCCAGTGGCTGAGGTGGACTGGTCACTGGCATTTGGGCCTTATTCTCAACACTTTCTAGCAATGATCCCATTTGATCCTTTCAATAACCCCCATGAGGAGGGGGCTCCATGACCAGCCCCATTTTACAGATCTGAAGATTCAAGTACATAAAAGATCTCAGAACAAAAGTCGCACAGCAAATAAATGGTGGGTGGAGATGTGAGTCAGGATCGTGAGAATATTGGTCTCAGGCTCAAGGTCCTCAGTGGTGCGGTTGGGGAGCCCCAGCCTCCTTGCTGGCAGGTGGGCGACAGATCAGGGCACACCTCCCTGATGACAGCAGGAAAGGCTCTGGAGTTGGCCCTACTGTCCACTGCCCTGTGGCCTCTGCTGAGCTGCCCAGCTGGGATGTGGGGTGGCAGGCCTGTCCTTAGTGGATCTTTGGGATTGGTTCCTGCCATTGACCTGCATGTCCTTGGGGTTCTGGTTCTCCCCCCACCCCCTCCACCACCCAGGTCCTGCACTGCCCTGGTTTGTCTGGCGCCCTGCCCGGACCCTGCTATGCTGCCATATAGTACCGTGGACCCTTGAACAACATGGGTTTGGACTGCATGGGTTCACTTATACGTGGCTTTTTTTTTTTTCTGATAAACACAGTCCAGTAGTATAAATGTATTTTTTCCTCCTTATGATTGTCTTGATAATGTTTTCTTTTTTCTTCTCTTTATGTTATTGGTAAGGCTTCGAGTCAACAGCAGGCTATTAGTAGTTAAGATTTTGAAGAGTCAAAAGTTTTTTTGTTTTTTTTTTTAAGATTTTATTTATTTATTTATTTATTTGACAGAGTGAGTGAGTGAGTGAGAGAGCACAAGCAGGGGGAGCGGCAGGCAGAGGGAGAGGGAGAAGCAGGCTCTGTGAGGAGCAGGGAGCCTGATGCAGGGCTCGATCCACCCAGGCGCCCCAGAGAGTTAAAAGTTATATGTGTTTTTTGGGGGCACCTGGGTGGCTCAGTCGTTAAGCGTCTGCCTTCGGCTCAGGTCGTGATCCTGGGGTCCTGGGATCGAGCCCCGCATCGGGCTCCCTGCTCGGCGGTGAGTCTGCTCCTCCCTCTCCCACTCCCCCTGCTTGTGTTCCCTCTCTCGCTGTGTCTCTCTCTGTCAAATAAATAAAATCTTTTATAAAAAAAAAAAGTTATATGTGTTTTTTTGGCAGCACAGAGGTCATTGTCCCTAACCCCCATGTTACGTGTGTGTTGCACACGCATGTGTCGGGGGGGTTGCTGTACAGAGAGAGAGAGAGAGTGAGAGAGGGCCAAAGCCAAAGCCAGAGAGAGAGAGAGAATGTTAGCTCTAGAGATCTAGAGATAGAGACATGGGGGCTGACAGGTCTAAAATCTGCAGGGCGGATTGTCAGGCTGGAGACCCAGGGCAGAGTCCATGCTGCAGCCTTGAGCCCAGAGGCAATCCAGAGGTAGAATTCTTCCTCTTCAGGGAACATCAGTCTCTTTCTCTTAAGAGGCCTTAGGCCTTCAACTGGTTGGACGAAGCCCACCCAAATCATGGAGGATCACCTGCTTTCCCCCAAGTCCACCAATTTAAATGTTAATCGCATCTTTAAAAATACCTTCACAGCAACAACTAGACTGATGTTTGAACTTTTTTTTTTTAACTTATTTATTTGACAGAGAGAAACACAGCGAGAGAGGGAACACAAGCAGGGGGAGTGGGGGAGGGAGAAGCAGGCTTCCTGCAGAGCAGGGAGCCCGATGCGGGGCTGGATCCCAGGAACCTGGGATCATGACCTGAGCCGAAGGCAGACGCTTAACGACTGAGCCACCCAGCCGCCCCTAGACTGATGTTTGACTAAGTCATTGGTCTTGATGGCCTAGCCAAGTAGACACATAAAATTAACCACCACAGGGCGGTTCTGGCTTCTGGAGGCACCTCCTGCTCTTCCACCTGCCCTTTCACAAGCCTGCCCTTCAGATGTTCCAGAACAATGGACGAGCATCTCCTTGGTTGTCTCTTTCCAGGCCTCGTGTATTCACACAGCCTGATGACTGAAGTCCCCACTGGCCAGTTTATTCTGTCAGTCAATGCCCCTCTAAATGATGGTGCTGTCTTTGGTCAGCTGCTGCCAAAGCCGACCCCCCAGGGCAAGGCTCTCCATGCTAATGAAGTGCTCCAGGAGAACTGGGAAGGGGGGAAGGGGAAGCAGGTCAGGGAAGAGGCAGAAGCCAAGCAAAAATGGGATTTCCAGCAAGATCTCAGTCTCAGCCTATTCCCATAGAGGACCCTAGAGTATAAGTCATACCTCAGAGGTTGTCCTTGAGGAAAGTGGGCTTTCACACTCCTGCTCAGCTCGTCATTGGTGATGGGCTGCTCAGGTAGCTGACAAAGCTCCAGTTCTCCTAAGGAGATTGCAGGGGCTGGGAGTTGGAAGGATGGATCGAGTAGGAAGGATGGGAGGGAAGCCGGGTGGAGAACCCACGGTGTCCGCCCCAGGACTCACCTGAACGCAATGCCTCAGTATGGTACACAGTTTGGGAGACTAGCAGGAGGCTGAGGCTGTGGGAGGGCGGGAGGGAGCTCTTTCCCTACCATTCCACTGGCATGAGCACCCAGTGTACTGCCTGCAGAGCCATATTTTCAAGAAATGCTTGTGAAATTAACAAAGGAAGGAGCAAAAAGTATACCAGTCAGGCTCCTGCATAGGAAATAGATACTATTCTGATAGTTTAAACAGAAAGGAATCTAACAAAATTTAATTCAGGGAATCTGGCAATTACAAAACTGTGGGAAGGATTGGAGAAGCAGGTGTGGATCGGAGCTGCATGAATGACTCTCAGGATGCTACAAAACTAGCTGACTAGGGGTACCTGGGGGGCTCCGTTGATTCAGCATCCTTCTGTGCTCTCTCTCTAATAAGTAAATAAAATCTTTATTTTTTTTTTAAACATTAACCTTTTGCACTCCAGGGCTCTTTTTTTTTAAAAAAAATAATTATTTGGGGCGCCTGGGTGGCTCAGTTGGTTAAGCGACTGCCTTCCGCTCAGGTCATGATCCCAGGGTCCTGGGATCGAACTCCGCATCGGGCTCCCTGCTCAGCTGGAAGCCTGCTTCTCCCTCGCCCACTCCCCCTATTTGTGTTCCCCCTCATGCTGTCTCTCTCTCTCTCTGTCAATTAAATAAATAAATAAAATCTTTTTTTAAAAAATAATTATTATTTATTTGTTAGAGAGAGAAAGAGAGAGAGAACGAGAACACAAGCAGGGTGAGTGGTAGGCAGAGGAAGAAGCAGGTTCCCCGCTGAGCAAGGAGCCCCATGCGGGATTCGATCCCAGAGCCCCAGGATCATGACCTGAGCCAAAGCCAGAGGCTTAACTGACTGAGCCACCCAGGCATACCATAAATAAAGTCTTAAAAAAAAAGAGAGAGAGAGGTGGTCCATGGAACTGTTGGCTTCACGAACACACTGCTGTGGTTGTGATCCAGGAATCAGAAAGTCACCACCATCAACTGTGAACATGCCTATAGATGCTCAGGCAGCTGAAGACCGAGCACTGGAACATCTTGGGGGAAAAAGCCCCACATCTTCACAACATTGCTCAAAGGCAACTAGAAGATGGTCCCTGCCTCACTTCCCCCCTCCAAGTTGCTTCTAATTAGTGCATTCTAATTCTTATCCAGAATACTAGCTCCGAGGGAGTCTGGATGAGGGAGTTTTAGCTTTCCAGTTTGTGCAGTACCGTGTGGTATTTTATGAGCTTGGTTCACATCCTTGCCATCAAATTGTTGGCTTGTGATAAGCTTGTGGTCTGCAAGGAATCCCATTTTTTTTTTCTCCAAAACCTGCCCCAGGGTACACTGTGTGGGATGTTTATGTGCAATAATTCCAAGATTTTGTTGTAGTCTCCGGAAGAGAGGTGCCAGAATTTGCCATGGGAGTAATGAAAATAAACAGAAACTTGGACGGTCTGTCCGCAGCTTCTTATCTCTAGAAGGGTGCATCAAAGGTTGACTGTGTCTTCTGTGTTAGGAGCTGAGAACATGGAGATGAGTCATGTGGACTCCTTCCCTCTCTCGGCTTGCAGTCACCTGAGGGAAGGAGACAAGTTGAGAGAGACTAACTATGAGTCTGGTAAGTACTGGCTGGTTGGTTTTATGGACATTTGGATTTTTTTTTTTAATTTTTTTTTAAAGATTTTTATTTATTTATTTGAGAGAGAGAATAAGATAGAGAGCATGAGAGGGGGGAGGGTCAGAGGGAGAAGCAGACTCCCTGCTGAGCAGGGAGCCCGATGCGGGACTCGATCCAGGGACTCCAGGATCATGACCTGAGCCGAAGGCAGTCGCTTAACCGACTGAGCCACCCAGGCACCCAAGATTTTATTTATTTATTTGAGAGAGAGAATGAGAGAGAGCACATGAGAGGGGGGAGGGTCAGAGGGAGAAGCAGGCTCCCCGCCGAGCAGGGAGCCCAATGCGGGACTCGATCCTGGGACTCCAGGATCATGACCTGAGCCGAAGGCAGTCGCTTAACCAACTGAGCCACCCAGGCGCCCGACATTTGGATTATTTGAATGGGAAATGGGACAATAGAAAACTATCACTAAGAGGCAGTGGGGGCACCCGGTGGAACATTCAGACTCGGGGTTGTGAGTTCAAGCCCCATGTTGGGTGTAGAGATGACTTAAAAATAAAATCTTTGGGGCGCCTGGGTGGCTCAGTCATTAAGGGTCTGCCTTCGGCTCAGGTCATGGTCCCAGGGTCCTGGGATCGAGCCCCGCATCGGGCTCCCTGCTCGGTGGGAAGCCTGCTTCTCCCTCTCCCACTCCCCCTGCTTGTGTTCCCTCTCTCGCTGTGTCTCTCTCTGTCAAATAAATAAATAAAATCTTTAAAAAATAAAATAAAAAATTTTTAAAAAGATTTTATTTATTTGAGAGAGAGAGAATGAGAGAGAGCAAGCACATGAGAGGGGGGAGGGTCAGAGGGAGAAGCAGACTCCCTGCCGAGCAGGGAGCCCAATGCGGGACTCGATCCTGGGACTCCAGGATCATGACCTGAGCCGAAGGCAGCCGCTTAACCAACTGAGCCACCCAGGCGCCCTAAAATAAAATCTTTAAGGAAAAATAAGAGGCAGTGTAACATAGTGGTAAAGAACTTGGGCTCTGGGTTCTCACCCTGGTTTAGCCACTAGCCGTGACTTGGGGCAAATTACTTAACCTCTCTGTGCCTCAGTTTCCCCATCTGTTGAATGAGGGTAAGAGCATCTGTGGCATAAGGCAGTTGTGAAGATTAATAACAAAGTGCTTAGAGGGTGCCTGGGTCGCTCAGTCGTTAATCGTCTGCCTTCAGCTCAGGTCATGATCCCAGGGTCCTGGGATCGAGTCCCGCATCAGGCTCCCTGCTCAGTGGGAAGCCTGCTTCTCCCTCTCCCTCTGCCTGCTGCTTCCCCTGCTTGTGCTCTCTCTCTCTGTCAAATAAATAAATAAAATCTTAAAAAAAAACAAAAACAAAGTGCTTAGAATGAATGGTGTTTAGTACAATATACCCACCTAGTGAGCGTTAACTGCTAGCAAATTCTCTCTGTGAGTAAATGTGAAAAACATAAATCCTAAGACATTTTAACGTCAATCAATAAACACATTTCGAGGGGCGCCTGGGTGGCTCAGTTGGTTAAGCAACTGCCTTCGGCTCAGGTCATGATCCTGGAGCCCCGGGATCGGGCTCCCTGCTCGGCGGGGAGTCTGCTTCTCCCTCTCATCCTCCCCCTCTCATGCTCTCTGTCTCCCATTCTCTCTCTCAGATAAATAAATAAAAAATCTTTAAAAAAAAAACAAAAAACAACACATTTCGAGCTGGCGGCCAAGTGACAGTGAACTGCGCTTGTTATAATTGCCACACGGTGGCGCCCCTGCTGCCGGCTCAACAGAACCGCCTGCATTATTAGGCCAGTTCCCCAGGAGGGTCGCTTCCATGAGAGGGGCCCCCGCCCCCTGCCGAGACGGGAGGCCGCACAGGGGAGGAGAGCCACGCTTGGGAGGAGGGGGTTTGGGTCAGGGAGCTGGCGGTGGCACAGAACAGAATCCTACTCAAAGCAGGACAATGGAAAGGGGCTTATTGCAAGACTTTCCTGCCAGTGAAGGGGCAGCAGGCATCTGGAAAGTCTCAGGGACTCTCGGGAGCCCTATGGCCTTTTTTCTGCCGGCCTCTCTACCCATCTGCTCCATTCTCAGAGGAGCTTCTCTGCTCCTTTGTCACCTAGGCTGACCACAGTACCCCCTCCATCAGCCCCACTGAAGACCCTCTCCACCCGGGTCTCACTTGGATGCTCAGGACAGACTCTGGTGGGCTCGAACTGGGCCAGAAATTAGCCTGGGTGGGCCAGTGGTCAGTAGTGCTCGGGGGAGGGGAGGATACGGAAGGTACAAACATGACCACCTGGGCCCACCTGGTCTTTAGCTGAAGGAGGGAATAATAGCAGACAGGTCTCGGTCAGAGGTTTCATGGATGACTTTCGCCCAGAATCATAAATACACTCAAGAGAGTGGAGTATTACAGGTAGAGGGTCTGTCAGTGCTCACAAAGGCAGGGAGGGAGTGGTACCAGAATCTGGGCCTTGGGGAAATGGAAGACACCAGGGATGGCAGGAGTATTGGGTTCACAGATGGGTCGGGTCCCAGGGTGGTGGTGGGGGGGAGCTTGTTTGCCCCTGGGGAACTTGGGCCTTTATCCTGAAAGTAGTGGAACCCCACTGAAGGATTTCAGACACAGAAGAGACATCATCAGACTGACATTTTAAGGATTTTATTTATTTATTTATTTTACAGACAGAGAGAGCGAGAGTGGGCACGTGTGAGCAGGGGGAGGGAGAGAGAGGGGCAGAGAATCTTGGGCAGGCTCCACACCCAGTGCAGAGCCCGAGTGGGGGCTCAATCTCCCGACCCTGAGATCATGACCTGAGCCGAAACCGAGATTCGGTGGCTTAAACGACTGAGCCCCCTGGGTGCCCCCAGACTGACGTGTTAGAAGGTTCTATGCCCAGTGGTGTGGATGACATATTGAGTTCTGGGGTGGAGCCCTAGTTAGGATACCTCTGAAATCATTCAGGTGAAAGAGGAGAAATGGGGGTAGGGAGGTGCACACCAGAGGCTGAAACCTGGCTCTAGCAGTGTCTAGGTGTGTGACTTTGAGCAAGTTACTTACGCTGAGTTTTGCCTTCAGAAGGAAGGAGCTCAGCATGTATTTGTTGAATGAATGAATGTCAAGAACCCATCAAAACTTATGACCAGATTGAGAGCAGATCACCATACCTAGGCTGGCAGGGATGCTCCTGCCGCTGGAGGCAAGAGCCTGGGGGAAATCTCAAGGCTCCCAAATCCCTGACCCTGCCTGCATGTCCCGTCATTTCCTAGTGCTCATCTCCCACTCACCCTTGGAACCAGAGATCCTCAGGGTGTGATGAGAAGGGGCTTTTATTTCTTAATTTTCTGAGGTCCTGAAAAAATGAGAGGGACCCCAGCTGAAAGGAAAGCCACAGCTGGGGATGGTAAGGTTGGAAGTAGACTGTCACTGCCCTGGGGGACAGGGTGCACAGCTTGTCCGGCTGCAAGAACCCCGGGGGAGGTCCAGAGCCTGCCCCATCCACCTCAGTCTCCATGGGACCTTCCCGAAGGGGGTGAGGATAGCAGAGTCCCAGTCTCAGGTAGAAGAGGAGATGACTCTAGGCCTGGCGTTGGGCTGCCTCACTCACTGCTGTCCCTACTTCCACGAGTGTCTGGTTCCTCCTAATGGGTGTGAGGGCCCTGCGCGCAGTAGCAGGCGCTCTGCGTGGAGTTTGAGAGGCAAAGAGGAGCCGGGGCGTAAAGAGCTGCCCAGACGTCTTTAGGCTACTGCATCCCTGTCCCCTCTATCCAGACCCCAAACCTTCAGGTACGCGCCAGGACAGAGCTCCCCGGGGCGGGGCGGGGCGGGAGTCCATTCCTCCCGGTCTCGGCAGCCTGAGCCGTGCGCGCCTGCGTCTCCCGGGAACTACCGCCAGAGGGCGCTGTTGGACAGCGCGCACAGCTGCGCTCTGGGGCCGGAGAGCGGCGAGGTCAGGACTGCGGAGGAGAGGACCTGAGACGGGTGGGGAGGACGGAAGGAGGAGGACCTGGGGTGGAAGCCTGGCAGACCCTCAGGGGTTCCTGTGTCCTGCCTTAGCGTAGTCCGACCAGGCCGTGGGCGTGCGCGGGCCTCAGCCTCCCCAGCTTCAGTTCTGGGAACCCGGTGGGAAGGGGTTGGCTGGGAGGCATTGGGCGAGCTACAGGAGAGACGTCAGGGGACACTAGCCTGGCTTTCTCCGCCACCCATCTAGGCCGCGGCCGGGTCCACGAAGTCTCCCCACCGCTAGTTCTCTGCGGTCCTGGCCTGGGGGTCCGAGTCATGGGGGCTCGGGAGCGGGAACGAGGCAGCAGTGGCCACCCTCCCTCCCTGGCCAGCGTTCTTCCCCTGCGCCCCGTACCCTCATCAGCGGCCTTTCTCCGGCGAGGGGCGCCCCCCCCCCCGCCCCTGAGCTCCTCCGCAGCTCGCCCCTGGAGCTTAGCTCCGGGAAAGGCATGGCGGATTCTCGAACTGGACAGGGCGGGCCTGACCAGAGGCCTGAGTGCCCTCTAGGGCGGGGCATCGATGTTCGCCCTGGACTCAGGGACCTCATAATTCCGGAGTAGGAGGGAGAGGATGAGGGCGGCGCGAAGGAACCTTCAGGTGTGAAGAAAAGTTGCATTAGCAGCAACCGACCCTTTCCTGCGCACTCCTTCTGTGCAGGCTGGCCCCTCTGAACCTCGATCTTAAGTAGGTTCAAGCTGAACGCCCAGTCTCTTCTAGGCCTTTCACGGGCTCAGAGGGCATACACCTCCTGGGGGACACTCGCAGAGGCACACCACGGGGCACAGTGTTGGGGCTCCATCCCCAGGTGCGCAGCAAGGGGCTATGTTCCCTGGGGCGCTCACACTGTCGCTGTCTCCCTGAGGCAGGACCGGGTGAGGGAGAGGGAGGTGTTATAGACAGACAGCCTTGGCACCAGCCTTGGCACCAGCCCTGGCACCCTGGGATGCTTTTGTCCTTTTTACAGTGAGGACAACTTGCGGCTGGCACTCCCTGCTGTGCTTTACCCCTAAAACTGGACTGCCTCCTTTCACTCCCCGAGCTCAGGGAAGGCTCGCACCAACTGGAAGCTGGGGTCTGGGCCCTGAGGAAAGAGGAAGGGGACATCCAGGCTGTAGGAGTGCAGCTGGGAGGCTGGAGAAGTCGAAAGGAGGTGTGACTGTTCCCTCAACCTCCATCCTTGAGGTCAGGGCTACTGCCTCCTCAAAAGTGGCTCAGCAGGTCCAAGTGCCAAGGGGCAAACAATAGGATTTGGACAGGACCCTGATGAGGGTGTGCGGGCTGGGACAGAGTCAGCCAAAATCATACTAGGCCTGCACTTGTGGCCCAGTCCCTCCAGCCAGGGTGAGACCCAGATAACCGTCTCTCGGACCAGCAACATTCTGTGTCTCTGCTGCGGCATCCAAAAAAGGCAGCTGAGGGCGGGAGTGGGGAGGATGGGAGGGGGCTGCCGGCGCCCGGTTTGGCGGGCGCCTCAATGGGCCGCAGGGGCCAGAGCAGCGGCCTAATGGATTCAGGCCCTGCCGGGCAGAGGCGCGCCCGCCCGCCCGCTCCCGCTCTCAATAGCGGACAATGGAGTCCCGGGGTGACCTGAACAAAGAATTTGGAAGTAGTTAAACTGCAGAACACGTTCTGGGCCTGGGTGCCTCCTTTCAAAGAGAGCGAAGGGAAAAGAAAAGAAAGCACTGGGGGGTGTGGGGGGGGTGAGAAAATGCCCAGGGGAAAAGTTGGTAGGTCGCCCTAGTTGCCGCCAGCTACCAGACGCCAGGAATTCAATAGGATATGGGGGGAGGGGGGAGAGTGACCCAAGTCTGCCTGACCACAGGGAGAGGCTGAGAAAGTTCTCCTAGAGATGACTGGGGTTCCCCAGCCTCCCATTCCCCCCCCCCACTTCCATTCTGGGCCAGGCTCAGGAGCTGGACTGTCCAGGAAACCTGGGAGAAGCTTCTCTGGGCTTTGGAGGCTAGAATAGGGGTCAATAGGTGGAGAAGGGGAAGGGAGTGTGGGCCCTGCCCTGGTTCCCCAGCAGAGACTGTAAATGCAGTCTCTCTGGGTCTAATACAGGGTTTCTGCGAGGCCCCTCTGTCATTATCTATCTCTCTGGACAGTTTTCCCTTTCTGATCCCTTTCTCAGAATTTGTTTTTGTTTCTCCTTCCCCATCCAGTTTAGACGCCCTGCCCCTCTGCCCGCCCCACCCCATACAAGCAGTAATCTAGATTTTTCTAACGAGAATATTCTTTTTTTTTCTTTTCAAGTCAGGCCTCTAGGTGTAGAAATTAAGGCCAAATATTATCTCTCATATTTTTCTCAACTTTCCAATTTTTCCACAATGAGCACAGTCACAAAATGGGAGAAGGGGAAGACATTTAGAAAAGCAGTGAGTTACACTGACATCGAACTAATTTAGAAAAGGAGAATCTGGAGAGATTATGGAGACCAAAAGAGTGTAAGTAAAATGACAGGAAAAATGGTCAGGCAATGCATTGAGGTGGGGTGTGTGTATTGAGGGGGAGACAAATCCTCTTTCCCTCTTCTAGCCCTTTCCTCAAGTTGATCAGAAAAGAAGGAAGTAGGGAAGAAGAAAAAAGCCGTAGGGGCCACCGCTTTTGGGAAGCGATGCCTCTGGAATCGGGGAGAGCGCGCCCCAGCGAGGCGGCTCCCTCCGGTGGGAGGCGCTCGGTGTGCAAGGGGTTAACAGCGTTGCTCGTGAACTTGGCCTGTCTGGCTGGCTCGTGATGGATGGTGAGACCCGCTGACAAGTTCAGCCGGAGGGACCTCCCCTGCTGTGGCGGCGGGAGAAACACGTAGGCGGAGGGGACCCGGGGCGAGCGGCCGGGACGCGCGGGGAAGACAGTGGTTTGGCGTGGCAGGGCGACAGACAAGGCGCGCTGCTCTGCCTGCCCTCTCGGCTCCCGCATCCCCTTGACCGCCCGCCTCCTCCCCTGGAGCTTTCCTATACCATCCTGGAGCACCAAAGTTTCCCGGAGCTTCGCGCTGTAAGTCCCGCAAGCCCCTGCCCTCCCCTGCGGGTAACACGGAGTGGTGGGGAGCCGGGCGTCGGGAGCCAGCCTCTCAGGAGGCCGAGTTCAGCATTTGGACAGCGGCTCCGGGGCGCAGTCGGCCCAGCGCTTAGAGTTTGCAGGTGCACAGCCTCGGGCGGGTGGGGGAGGGGGAAGGCAGCACAGGGTCTTGGAGAAGCAGGACCAAGCCTGGAGGGTACCCTCGGCTCCGAAAGGGACACCTTTCCCCTAGCTAAAATATTCCTTCCGAGCCTACATGGGGTCCCCGGGACCGGTCAATCCGGCGTGGATATCCTCAGCCTAACTAACACTTGCTTAGAGCAAAAAATAGGCCCCCTTTCAGCCCAGAGAGTAGGCGCCCCCATCTCCTCCGCTCTCCATTCTCCCCAAAGCAGCCTGGATCCCTGAGCTCAGAGCTGCCTGCGAGGCTTCCAACACGCCGTTCGCCACCACCTCCCAGGTTGTTGGTGGCTCTGGACGCGCCTGGCAGCGCGCGTGGGTGGTGGTGGGGGGAACGGAAGGCTTGAATGGCGCCGCGACTCCCCGGGCAAAGCTGGGAGGCACGCGGGGCGGGGGGGGGGGGAGGAAGCGCCGGGGCGCGAGGCTGGGCGCCCCTCGCAGCTTGCCTCCGCCCCCTCCATTCCGCACTGGTTGGGGTGAGGGGAGGGGGGCGGGGGGAGCCGCGCTGACGTCACTGCGGGCCGTGCCCGCCCGAGAAGGCGGCGCTGGGAGCCGCTCAGAGCCCGGAGAAGCCGCGCGCCGCCAGGAGCCCCCGCACCACCGCTGCCGTGCCCGCCTCCCGCGGCTCTCGGCCGTGCGCCCGCCGAGGCAGGGGCTCCTGGAGAGCGGCCGGAGCCGGGCCTGAGCCCGCGACCGCGCCTCATCAGGGGCCGCGGAGCCGCTGTCCCCGCAGCCGCCCCACCCCCGCCGCTGCCTCGCGGGCCCCCGGCCCCCTTCCCGGTCCGTAAGTGCCGCTGCCTGCTGTGTCTCAGTGAGGCTGGGGAGCGGGGGCTAGGGCGCGAGGGCGGTAGCCTCGGCTAGGGCAGCATCAGGGAGCTGGTCTGGACTGGGAGAGGGGGCTGGGGCAGCCCTGCTCGGCCCCCTTGGGCGGCTCGGGCGGCTCGGGGCTGCCCGTCGCTGCCGGGCGAGGTGAGGGGTGCGCTCTTACTGCGGGTGGGAGGCGGGGCTCAGGCTCTGAGGCCTGACCTAACAACCCCAGTAAATCGTCAAGGCCAAGGTCAAGGGTCGTGGGGCAGTGGGAAGCGTCCAGAGGTGAGGACTTTGGGTGTGTAGAAAGGGGAGGGGCGCGGGGTCCGATGGAAGTTGTGGGACTGCAGACAGGTTTACCAGAAAGGAAAGAATGTTTCCGAAGTGAGGTTCCCGGGAGTCTCCGGACCGCCCCCTTCCTCACCTCCGCCCCTGACGCCCTTCTTTCTTCTTATCCCTTCCCTAACAAAAAATAATAACTCAGAAAGTGGCTTCCAAAAAAAAAATATTTTAAGAAATAATGCAACACACAGCACCCACTCTAGACAAGATTTATGGTACGTTTTTTCCCCCTCTGTAATGGGAAGTTGTTGGGAAAGCCTTTCTGCTCTGCTCCTCCCCACCCCCACCCCCTACTCCCTCCATCGCCTCCCCTCCCCGCCCCCGGCACCCCGTGCCTGAGAACAGGCCTCTCGGATCTGTTTGAGGGTGTCTCTGCAGCCTCCTCCAGCCCAGGCTCCAGTGAGCTTGGGAAGAATGAGGGCAGCAGTGAAGGTTGAGGCTGTGGTGAGGGGCTATTTGGGAGAAGGCGGTGGGGGAGAATCCAGGCTGGCCCCCAGCAAAAGCAGGGAAGTAGCCGAAGCTGGGAGAGACTGTGGGGTCAGATCATGGCAGTAGTGCATGCATTCAGAAATACATGGTCTGAGTCCTTGTGACTGGGGATAAATTCAAGTGCTGGGGCTGAAAGGGAACCCCTTTTTGACCCCACTATGTCCTGGAGGAGGCGGATTCTTTAGCTGTAGAGAGGGAGAGACTAGAGTTTGAGGGTCTGGCTTTTAATTAAGGGACAGAGGCCAGAGGGTTAGGCTAGGTGGGCACTGGGGGGGGGGTGACATTCAAGGTTCAGCTGCAGGAGCTGCCATTAGCAATACCATCCGCTGCAGACCCCAGGGGAGGGGTGCTGTTGTGCCCAGGGGAGGGGTGTTTCTGGGTTTCTGCCCAGCCTGGGCCTCCCCAGAGCCCACACCCTGCATGTCTGAGCCTCAGCTTCTGAGAAAAGGGAGACCAGATGTGGGAGCCAGAGAGGACACTACAGCCCAGCAGACCATATGAATATGAAAGTGGGTGTGGAGTCCCCGGGGACCCTGGGTGCAGGAAGCTGGATTCATCTGAGCTGGTTCAGTGCTGGACTTCAGGATCCACACAATAGGGAGACCAGCTTAGTCAAAGCTTGGGCCTGAGGGAGGAACAAGGGAGGGAGGGAACAGTGGGGATAGGACACCCTGGACCTAGCCTAGGTTGTGACTGGTGATACTGTCTTCTAATTAAGGCCCCTTAGGGGTTCAGGAAAGGAAGGCTAGTTCCAGACAAATGTGACAAATGTCAGGTCTCTACTGGAGCTTGGGGAGCTCCATTGGTCTCAGGCTCCCAGCCTCTGGATCAGGGCAAATCTAGTCACAGGATACTGGGTGCCTGCACGAGGCTGGTGGCTAGAGTCAGAACTGCCCACTCTCCTTCCATTTAACCCCTTAATTCACTGTGTCCTGAAAGGGGGGGAGCACACTTCCGTGGGTCATCACGGACCCTGCACTGAGTTGTGTAACCACTAACAGGAAATAGGAACTTGGTCCAAGGCCAGCTTGGACCCCAAGCAGCTGAGGTCACCAGTGGCTACAAGAGTGCTTATATACACGCGTGTGTGCACGGGCAAGCTATCTGCCACCTGCCTTATGTTGGCTGCTAGATGGGTATTTGGGCCAAGTGTGTGTGTGGGGGGGTGCGTTTGTATGAATCTGAGGGGTACAGGGCACACATGTGGCTGCAGCAGGAATGGGCATTTCTATAGATACAGGTATGGAGGTGGGGGGCCGGGATCCTTTCTGCCCTTTGATGGAGGCTTGAATATGAAAAATGGAGTCTCTGGCCCTTGATAGACATGCCTAGGAGGGGAGCCTCCTCTTGAGGAGACACCTGACACTGGGGATCTCTCTCCCTGGTTGCTGTTACTTTTTCCTGGTAGCTGCTGGTGTCCCTGGAGCTCAGGTTTGGGGAGATGATGAGGAAGTTTGGGGGAAATGGCGCTGTGGAGAGAGAGGTCTGGTAGGCGGCTCTCAGCACCGTGGCCAGGGCCCGGCCACCCTCCGTTGGCGCGTTGCAGTCAGCACCCAGCACTCAGGCAGACCCGGTGTCTGCTTTCCCTTGATCTTAGGGCCTGTGCTGCAGACTGTAGGCCAAGGCCAGGGGCTTGGTGTGGGACGAAGTGCATAGAACGTGCAGATGAGAGGGTGATGGGGCCAGTTCTGATGGGGTTCTCTCCACTCTGGTTTGTAATGGGCCTGCCCAGCATCCTGCCACCTTCATCTAGTGGCGCCAGATGAGGTGTGCCTCCACCTGGCATCAACCTGGACCATTTTCTGGCCCCTGCCTAAGTTATGCTAAGCTGTGGAGGCAAGACAGCAGGCCACAGAGACTGCAGCCAGTCCTGACCCACCAGAGCAGCATCCTCCCTGCAGCCTACATCCTCAAGGCCAGATCTCACCGTGGCCTTCTTCATGGGAGTGGTGCTGTGATGGCAGGTGCCGGAGGTGGGGGTGGAGGGATTCCACGACAGTCCCACTCAAGCAGAGCACAGAAGTCCCCGGCCAGCCTCACCTGCTCCCCACCAAGGGACTCAGTTTCCCAAAAAGGGTAGCAGACGTGTGGCCCTGATGACGGTGGCCTCCCGCATTTGAATTGAATCCAAATCGGGCTTTTAATTCTTTCTCCCAGAGCCCCCACCCGCCCTCAGCTTGCCAGTCGGGCCTCCGGCGCCGCTGTGTTACCGTGAGCCTCGCTGAGGAGCCATTTTGTGCAGCATCCTGCTTAAATCACATTCCGAGGGGCTCCTTCCTCGCTCTCTCTACCCCCTTGCTCCCTCTCTCCCTTCCCTCTCCCGCAGGTGAACCTTGCTTCTCCGCCCCTTCCCACCCCCGCAGCCCCACCCTTCCCACCCCGGGTGGCCCAGAAGGACTAGAGCTCTGGAGGCTGCCCCCACACACACCAAGAAGGGGAGACAGAGCGGGTTCCTGGAGCTGCAGGAAGAGGGGAAGCAAGGGGCGCCTCCCAATTATGGTAATCCTTTGGAATTAACTGTCTCGGGCCCAAATTTGGGTGGTTCCTTTCCCAGGGCTGCCGCCAGCCTCTCTGATTCTTCACTGTTGCGGTTCTGTCTGGCTCTTGTTTGCCTTCTGGAAAAAGGGATGTGTATGCAAAATGGGATTTGGAGGGAGATATGTAAATGCCAGGTCTGGTCTGGCACAAGCTCGCTGGGATGGGAGTGGGATGCAGGCTGCCTTGGATTTAGGGTCAGTATGAAAATAGAACAAACCTGAGATACGTGGTAGGGCAGCGGGAACTTGACAAAATCAGGAAATTGACAAAATGGAGATGTGTCATTTTTAGGGAAAAACAGGAGAGAAAAGGATATTTAGAAAAAATCATGAAATCCTTTCCAGACCATCCTCTTTTGCTCTCTTCATTGGAACCCATTCTGCAGGGATTTGCCTGGCTCAGAGTGGTTCAGTGCCCCAGGCCCTCCTAAAATGTACCCTCATAGGTACCTCTGCCCAACCTCATGGTGGTCCTCACGGATGTCAGCACTAGGAGTCCCTGGGCGGAAAAAACCCGTGTGTATTGGGCCACCCAAAGCTGGAAATTCACCTGCCTGTTTTGCTTCCGGATCTCTCCATTATGTCTTGGACTGAATATTTTTCTGGGGGCATCTGAGAGCAAAGAATCACATTTTTTTTCATATTTAATCTTGTGCATCCTGAGGATGACTGGCAGGGGAAGGTGAATCCCAGCACCCAAGGCTGAAGGGTAGCCACAGCCGTAAGGAGGAGGCGGGTGATGGCCGGGGTGAGCAAGAAGCAGCTGCACATATGGGCCACTCACCTCTGGAAGGCTGCAAGGGGGGCCTCCAGGTCTGCTGTCAGGCTCAGTTGGGGGTGATTCGGGGAGATCCGGCGCGGCAGCCCCTTTTCCCTGTTGACCCACTTGCTGTGAGTAGGTCAGATGTGTGCTGAGAGCCCTAGGAGGAGGGCTGAGGCACGGCTTTGTGTTTTCATTTTTTGGCGGAACATGAATTTAATCAGCAGCCTAGTTCGGGCCCAGGACCTCTCCAAGCGGCCGGACACAATCGGTTGTACATTCCTAGACGCTTCAAGAGAGGAGGGACCCAGCAGCCTGGTACTGGGCACCAGGGCCAGGCCCGAGTGTAACATAGCTCTGGAACACTATGGGTGGGACACGGACCCTCGCGCTTAGTTCCTCCCTCCACTCTCAGGTTCCGTGCTGGAAGGTGCTGGGCGTGGGGAGAAGAAGAGGAAAGTTAAAGGTGAACCGGCACCTACCCACGGCTCTAGGCCTCCTAAGTGCGCACTTGGCCGCCCTGGAGAGACCTTTACCACGCCCCACCACGTGTGTCCCCAGACCTCATCACCGGAGCTCCCTAACTCTGACGGTTCGCGGTGGCTGCCAGGCTCCCTGGCACTTGGGGAAGGCGGAGGAGTTTGGGGGCAAGGCCAGACGGGGCGCACCCAGGACCTACACTGCTTTTGACGGCAGCGTAGGCGCTCTCTCGGCCTCGGGGAAGGAAAGCCGTGAACGCCGAGGCCATTGTAAGGCTGGGTGGTGCGGAGCGCGGGAAGGGGGCTGGGATTTGAATGAGAGCCTGTGATTGGCCGATCCCTGGACTGACGTCACTTCCCCGCGGGGCGATTAGCGTGCGAGAGGAGGGCTGGCGGTCCAGTGCGCTGGGGGCGGCCGCGGCGCCCGGGGCTGCCGAAGCGCAGCGCGCGGGTGTCCTCAGTGCGCCCCGGGACGCCGTCGGAGCGGGCTGCCGGCGCCGGTGCCCGGACGCGCAGAACGGGGAGCCGGCGAGGAACGCGCTAGGAGGGCGAAGGAGGGAGAGAGGGAGGGAATGGGCGGGGGCTGCCTGCTTCAGCTGTGGGAGTCAGTGTGTCTGTGTGTCTGTCGGTCCCCTCTGGCTCTCCGCGTGCGCCTGGGGCTCCGGGAGCGGTGCCCGCTCGGGTTCCCGCGCCCAGAGGGCAGCGGCACGTGGGGCCCACGGCGCGGCAGCGGCGGTGGCGAAGGGAGGCCCGTTTCTCTCTTTGGTTATCTAGCTGTATGAGTGCCACAGAGCCGTCATAAAGCTAGATAACCGAAAGTAGAAATGACTCTCACAACTTCTGTGTGCGAGCGCCCGCCCCGCTGGCCGCCCCGGCCCGCGCGAGCCCGAGGAACCCAGAGGAGCCCAGTGCCCGCCCAGCGGACTCCAGCCCGGCGGAGCGGCCGCGCCCGGACCAGGTACCTGACCTCGGCTCTCTCTCCAGGGACACTTTCCGTACCCTGGAGGAACTTGCCAGCTTTTCCCCTACTCCTCCTCTTTCCCTGCCCCCACTCCATCCCCCAGCGCCGAAGCTAGAACCCCAAAGTGGAGAAGACCGGGGGAAGGGAGGGGGTTGGGGTTGCAGAGGGGTCGCTGGCGGGGAAGGCACCAGCCTTCGCCTTCACCCCATAAATCAGGCTGGAACAATCCTCTCCCGGAGCTGCGGACGGGGATTTTGGGATGCAAATGCGGTGGGAGAGAGACAGCGGCCGGTAGGGGGGTGGGGGTGGGGGGGATTGAGGGGGTGGGCAGAGGGCTGCCCCGCCGCTAACAAAGCGGCCTTTATCGAATTATTCGACGAGTCAGCTCCTGAGCATCATTAGCATACGGCTTGGGGGTTGCCGGAGCTTCGCCCCTCGGTGAGGTCAAGTTCTTGATAATTTGATCACTTTTCACGGGCTCTGGCAGCTGCCTTTGTGTGCAGTTGGGGGGTCTGTGTGCAGCGTGAAGCGGAGCAGAACTGGCGAGGAGTACGCTCAATGGCTAGGGGCCGGGGCGGGGGCCTCCCTCCCGGACGGGCCGACCCTGCCCTGCATACAAACCAAGCGCCGGCGGCTGGGCGGGAGGGACCGTGCCCAACCCCGCGCCACCTCTGCACCAGCCCTGGCCAGGCCACTCCCGCCTGCGCCTCCCCAACTTCCCTGAGTGGTTAAGGTGCAGGCAGGCTCCCCGCGTCACTCCCTCCCAACCCGCGCCCCCCCCCCCCCATAAGATGTATTACGATGTCTAGCAAATAAAAAAGCAATTGGGGGAAATCTGCATTCCGTTCCCATGGCAACCCAATGCAGCACACCCGGCCACTCAGGCTCCCAGTCCCTCTTAGCTGGGTGTGGGGAGTGGGCCTGCCCCTGATCACTGCATGGGGATCCAGGTTCCACATAGCAAAATAGTGCTGGGGTCCCTCTTGAGGTTCTTACCTACCTCCAGATTACTGTCTTCGCTGACACCTCAGCTTGTCCTGAAGCTCAGGGCTCCTGGAAGCTTGGGGAACCACCTCGGCTCCTGGGGATGAGTGGTTGTGGAGCCAGCCCTGGATCCTACCTTGCTTCAGGGAAGAAAGGATCCAACGTAGATTCAGCCTCCCTCATGGTCTGGAGGATTCTCTAGGTATGTGGGTGTGTGAATGCTGTGATAGGCAGGTTGGAGGGGACTTGAGCCACCACCCAGACATGACCTCCATCCCCTTGTCCGTATATATACCAGGAAATGTGTGGAAGCCTGCAATGACTCCTACCGAGTCACAGAGCTCAGAAGTGCAGAGCTGGGCCCAGGTCACTTTACTCCCCATCTTGGCCCACTTCATCCCCCAGAGCCTCTTCTTCATTTATCAGGCCCATGTTCCCAGCTCCTACCCAGAACCTACCCAAGTCCCCTCATATAAAAATCTTTTCCCACTCTTATTCCTTCAAGCCTCACCCCCTGCCTTTTTATGGCCTTTGCATAACACAATTGTTTTGAAAATAGGTTAAATGTGTAAAAGGGGAAAATTCAAATAACATGAAAGGGAAATCCATTGGTCCCGGGAGGAGGAGCTTCGAGGCTGAGGTGGATGGTGGAGGGGGACTGTCCACTGTACCACCTTTTGAATTTCAACCATGTGGATGTGTTAGCGATTGAAAATAAGAATGAAATAAGAAAACAAAAGAACAGACAGGAAAGTCAGTTGCTCTCCTTGGTCCCCAGTTCCTGTCCCCAGAGAAAATCACCAGGTAGAAGGTTTTCATGGATCCTGTGTGTCCCACCCTACCCCCCACTTTTAAAAGCCAGTCTCCCTTTTTCCTGCCAAGAAGCTGGGAAGGGTGGTGAGCGTGATTCAGGATCCACCAGGCCACTGGCTGCACACCCAGGGCTGCCCCTCCTTTCCAAGCGCACCTGGGAGCCTACGCTCCGATCCTGACCTCATTTCGGAAGAAACCAGAGCAGCTCTTCCCACCCCTTCGCCCTGTGCTCCCTGCCTGCCTTGCTGGCCAGCTGGCCCTGGGCCCCAGGGCTTCGATCTTCCTTTCCCACCATCCCCAGCCCTTTGCTATTTTGCAAGAACGAGTCCTGCTAGTAGCCCAGTGGCTTTGCAGCCTCCCAGCTGTGTCTATGCAGTTCAAATGAGTTTTCTGTTTTTATTTTTAAACAGCAGGGTCCCAAACCGTCTGGGCAGTCCTGAAATCTGGGTCCGGGGGAGGAGGCGTCTGCGCAGGGGAGAATGCGGTTTTCTTTCCGTTTTCTACGAAAATCCGTTGATGCAAACCTCCCAGATCAGGGGAAGGATCGCGGCGATGGGGCTTCAGCGGGCAGAGTGCACTGGAATCTTAAGTCTCCCGGACCCGCCCTACACCCACCAGAACCGGCCTTCAGAGAGAGGCCAACCCTTCCGATTTCGGCCTCCGGGTATGAGTGCCTTCCCCTAAAAAGCCATGTTCAAATCCCCTCTGGACACTTGAAGTCCCAGGAACAGGGTCAAAATCGGTGCCTTGCCCCATCAAACCTCTTCTGACCTGCCGGGCCTAAAGGAGTCTTGGGCCATCTCAGCCCTTTGTCCCCTTGTCCCAGGGAAGCTTTCACCCCCCCCCCCCCCCCCCCCCGCCTTCTCTGGCCACTCGGCTCCCCATGTTTGGGCTTCGCTCTTGCAGCAAATCTGCACTACTTCCTCCCCACCCTGCCTCAATCCAGAAAGGCTTTGGGGAACCTGAAAATTGAAGCTTCAGCTTGAAAGCCAGAATTGGTTGGGATCTCAAAGATGCTCGTCACCCAACTCCTTTCATTTGACAGCTAGAAATACCGAGCTCAATAAGGCCGCGTGGCTCGCCCAAGGTCGCACAGCAAGCCACTGGTGGGGTGGAGATCAGGACAGCCACCGTGGTGAGTGAGGCATCAGGGGCTTCCTTCTCACTGCTCCACGAATTCCCAACCCTGAACGCCTGACTGTAGAGGCCCGGCGAATGGACCGCTGGCATCACCGGGCGCCGCCGAAAGTCAGGCTGCGGCGCGACCCAGAGGCCTGATGCAGGCTGGCCAGGTTGCTCTCCGCGGCCGCGGTCTGCCCTCCCGGGAAATGGGACCAGAGCGCGGAGGGAGCGAGGCCAGGAGGCCTCCCAGGGCCCAGCCGCGACGCTGAAAAGCATGAAGGGTCGGAATTAGGCGCTCATTTAGCGAGCGTTACTAATCCGAAGTTACAGCGCTAATTCCCTGATCCGGCCGCTCCCACACGCAGCGCGGGGATTAGACGCGCGGCCGCCGCCCCGCCCCGCCCTCACACCCCGGATCGCGCCCGCCCCGCGCCCTCGGGTCCGCGCGCTCGGGGCTAATCCGCCGCGCCGCGCTCGCCCGGCCCGAACGGGCCGCGGGCGGGCCCAGCCAGCTGGGGTGTGCCGGCCTGCGCGCCCGCGGCCGGGAGAGGCGGGGAGGGGGCAGCCCCGGCGGGATCGGTGCGCCCTCCGGGACCCTGGCGACGCGGCGCGGTCGGGAGAGCCGCCCGGATTGCTCCAACCCGGCTCTGCGCTCCCACGGCAGCGACCCCTTGGAGGCCGCGGCGCCATTTTCATAGCCTTCGTTTCCCCCTTGGCATCCCTCGCGCGCGCGTGTGTGTCGGGGGTGTCTCTGTGCCCCGTCCCGCCTTGACTTTAGCCCCCTCGCCCCCTCCCCACCCCCGTCAGCCTGGATGGAGTGACCAATCAGCTCTGGCCTAGGGTGGGATGCGCGTCACCATGGCGACGGCCGGGGCGCCCTGGCAGTGCCGCCCACCGCAGAGGGCGAGTCTTCACTACGCCTGGACGGGTGGGAAGGAGAGGAGGAGACGGGTGGAGGAAGGCCGTGGCACCTCCCCACGCCCAACCCATTCTGCCTAGGGTCAGTTCAGTTCGGGTCGGGCAGGGGGAGAATGGAGGATGCGGGCAGGGCCTTCGGAGAGCCCCGGGCTTGTCCCGGAGTGCCGCTTCCAGGAGTTTTCCCATTACCCCGAGGCCGTCCTCCCCTCCGTCTTTCTCCTCTTGGCCCAAAGGCCCATCTTGGTCTATCTCTCAACCTCTTCTAGGTCTCCCTTCTTAAGACAGTGGTGTTCAGGAGCTCTCAGAGCTTTCCCCCAAACTGCCTTGCCCTTGAGTGCTATGATTTGGGGCAAGTCACTTCTCTCTGAGTCTTAGTGTTCTCCTCCATGAGATGGGCTGGTGTGCACGCTCATCATGGAAAGCATCGAATGCCCAGTGAGTGCTCTATCAAGGTTAGGGCTCCTTCTCCCTAAGCAGCGAGGGCAAGACTATTAAGGGCAGAACTCAGAACTTGGGGATGTCCTTTCTGTCTGGGGTCAGCCAAGTTTGGGTGTCTCATGGCTTCCTGGAGCCAGCTTTTCATCTCTCCTCCAGACAGCTGGGAATCGAGAAAAGGGGAGGGTGTTTAAAAATAGAGCCAGGGTGGGGGCTGTGGCTGGAACAAAACCTTGGTCAGTGGCTCTGAGAACGGGCCGCTGCAGCTTCCTACAGCGCAGGCTCCTTCCTTCCAGGCAGGTCCGGCTTAAGCACCACTTTAAGTGGTCCCAGTATTCACTGGCCGGCCCCTCACCGCAGTTGAGCCGCAGGGGTTTGAAAAGAGGGCCAGGGCCTCAATGACAGGACCTTGGGCCAGGCTAATTGGTTTTGGTTCAAGGGGATACTGGATTTGTGAAAAGCTCCAAACTGCCTTTCCCACGCCAGAGCCAGGCCACGGCTCTAAGGAGAAGGGCTTGAGGAGCTTGGGGCCAGGCGAGAAAGCTGGGAGCCAGGTACCTCCAGCTGATGATCGCTTCCTAAGGGCCAAGACATTCCTCTGCTTGGAGGGTGGGGAGTTGTTACAAGGCACTTCATGGGTGCAGGCAGGTTCTACTTACTCTCTCTCTCTCTCTCACTCTCTCTCTCTCACACACACAAACACACACAGGTGTGGTGGTGCCCTCTTCACTGAGCCTTTGGCACACCCTAGTTGTGGAGTGGCCTCGCTTTTCCCCCACTGGAATCATCCAGTAATCGTCTAGCTAATAATTCTTGTCCCGGGAGCTGGACCAAACGTGGGCTTTTAGACTCTGGAAGAATCCTGGACTCTATCCTGAGGTGGACAGTGCAGTTGGTCTCAAGGTAGCCCACTTCTATCTCTCGAAATGCCCTGGGCATTGGCAACAAGGTAGAGATGAGAAACAGGGAAACTCGAGGTACTTTTTATTTATTTATTTTAAAAGCAAGGGTCAACTCTTCCTTTACATTTAGAAATTTAGCACTACTTGTATGATGACAAGTCCTATCATTACTGTAGATAATATTCGTGTAAATACTTTGGAACATATATCTTGAGGCATGCCAACTATCTGTGTGTTTGGACCAAATGACTGCACGTTGCTGTATATAATCTACCTATTCTTGTATATATAACATCTGCATAGCAAATCACACACTTACATGACCATCAGTTATATTAAGGACGGTGGCAGGGTTGAGGGGGAGCTATAAAAAAAAAATCAGTCCCATTTAAAATGACGTTGCATTGACTGAGACCCGTTTTTCATGGTTCATTGTGTGTTGAGCATTTCTAAGTGCTCACCAGCTAAAGAAACCCCCTACCTTTTTATTATCCTCCACATTTTTCACCATGTTTGCCCACTTGAGGCATATGATAAGTGGGAGAAAGGTACTTTGAAGAGATATAGAACTCTGTGTATCACGTTTTCCATTTTTATTTCAATTTTTAATTGCCCAGAGCCTAATTTCTTTGGGCCTCTGCTGATTTGCACATTTGAGATTCCTGTGTAAATATGCACATATTGTGGCTTATGTGCACGCCTGGGCTTCCTTATCACCAAGTGTGCTCTCTCGGTGTTTAAATACACACAATCCACATCGACACATGATTATGGGCTTGCGTATTTGCCTCTTCTCTAGAATCAGGTTAATTTTCCCTTTGCTAATCCGCAAACCCATTAAGTTCCCCACCCCCCGCCCCCACAAAAAAATTGCAAACCCTACCACAGACTAGTGGCCTCACCCCACTTCTCCAGCAGGAAGCTCTCCAGGCGGGGTGCTGGAGTGAAGGTTCCTATTAGGCAGACTTCATTAATGTTACCAAATATACCCCAGCACATTTACTCGTCTGCTATGAAGTATTATCATAAATAATTAAAATTAAACTGCACTTGTCAAAATAAATGAACAAAGTAAGAGTTAGTGATGTCTCTGCCTTGATTTGCTTGCTTTGGTGTGCTTATTCGCTAATTTGGAGAAAAGAAGAGAGAAAGAGGGAGAGAGAGGAGGGAAGAAAGAACAGACTGCCAGGGGAAGGGGAGAGGAGAGGGAGAAACGGAGGAAAAGTGCTGTAAGTCGTCTGCCCTTAGGTTTCCAGTCATTAGGGCACTCTGGGAGGCTGGGGTGCGGCCTCTAACGTCAGCTCATACTGGATATTGAGGTGTGGATGTGGAAGGAGGGATTTCTTTGTTTACTGAGGAATGGCCATGGGAAGGGGGGAGAGCATTGCCTTTGAGGATTAAGGAGTGGGCTTTGTTTTTATGAAGGGCCTTACTTCTTTTCTGAAGTTTCCTGCAGCTAATTGATTCAATTCAGACATTCCTCCTCCCTACCCGGCCAGCTAAGGCTGCGTGTTTGTGAGATGTGCACAGCCCCATTTCCCCATCTGCTCTGGCCCCTTTCTCCACTGTGACCCTTGGAAAGGGTGTGAACCTTCACGTCGGGGAGATCACAGGCTATGGATAAATCCGTGAAGGGCCGAGACCTTTGTATGTATATGTGTGTGACATAAGCCACATACAAATTACACTGGCATCTATATTATTAGAAGTGTAATTTACACATGGACACAGACCAAAGGTGTACATTTGTATGGGTTCTGACAAGTGCATTTACACCCATGTAGCCAACCCTCAAGCCGGACAGCATTTCCCAAAAGCTTCCCTCCTGCCTCTTCCCAGGCAATCCCTGCTCACCTCCCTTCTGAGGTCTCTTAGTGTGGATTAGTTTGACCTATCTAGAGTTTCCCACACATGGAAATGTATGCTAGGACTCTTTTTTTTTTTCCCCCAAGGCTTTATTTCAAGTCTGGAGGGAGCACTGTCCTCAGAGGCCTGGCTGAGCGAGTGTCCAGGAGATTTTGTGTTTAGGGTCACATTGGACTTGGGCGCAACACTTTCCCCTCGGATGGGCCCAGAAGTCAGACATGTAATTAAATTTTTTGGGGGGGGGGGAGGTGGTGGAGCTGATTTGGGCTGGTCTTCTGCCAGGACAGCCCTGTTCTCACCCAAGGTCTGTTAATGAGCTGGGGACAGGTGAGCCTCACACATTCCAACTTGCCTCTCTTCAGTGGCATCCAGGAGTCTACGGAGAGCTATTAATGGAAGGTGCCGGCTTTGTGCTAATTAGAACTTCCTTTCAGCTTCCATCTGTGCAGGCACTCCAACCCCTCAGTGGTCAGCCTCACCCGCCCCCCCATCAGCTTGCAACCTAGTTTTCACCCCCCCATGAATTAGGGGGTGCTGTGAGTGGAGCTGCTCTCCTCTGTCTCTGGCCAAATCCTGGGGCTTTGTGTGTCGCAGGAACGTGCAGGGTGGCATTTCCTGAGTCTTCGCTTGTCTGGTTAGGGTGGAGATGCTCGGCAAGTTGGGCAGGGACTTGGGCACCACAGCCATCCCTCTGGCTAGGCTGGTCTCACACCATCAGTTTGGGTTTATTTTGAAAGGGACCTCTCCTCCTCTGCCCTTTGGAGAGTGTGGCTGCAGACCCTTGTGCCCTCTGTTACCTCTGTTCCTGGCATCTCCCAAGTCTTGGTTGTACCGCCCTGGGCTCAACCTTCAGCTGCCATCTGTGTCACCTCAGGCAGCCTGAGGGTGGGCCTGTTTCCTTGGCTCTCTTCTGAAAAAGCCCAAACTTGTGTTTTCTTAAAATTTATTTCACATCAGGCCCAATGGGCAAATTTTTTTTTAATGGAGGATGTCTCTCTTTTTTTTAAAAAAAAGAGATTTTATTTATTTATTTGACAGAGAGAGACACAGCGAGAGAGGGAACACAAGCAGGGGGAGTGGGAGAGGGAGAAGCAGGCTTCCCACCGAGCAGGGAGTCCGATGTGGGGCTCAATGTGGGGCTCGATGTGGGGCTCAATTCCAGGACCCTGAGATCATAACCTGAGCCAAAGGCAGACACTTAACGGCTGAGCCACCCAGGCGCCCCTGGAGGATGTCTCTTACGGAGGTTTCATTGAAAAAAAAAAAAAAAAGAAACATTAACGTCACATTAACGTCATTTAAAGAAAAAGCGCCTCTCAGCTTTGGAGGTTGGGGGAGTTACACGGCTTTCTGCCTGATTATCAGTCGGGATGAAATCCTTTGCAGGAAACCAGAGAGAGGGGCATTTCCTTGCAATGATCCTCTTTTTAGCTCCTGAATCCCCTCAGGTCTCCATTGGGGTTGTGTGTAAAAATATCATGCCCAACTTGCCCCTTCATCTCATTTTCTCCTGCGTGAATTATCCTTGTAATAATGCAGGTCACCCACTTCTTTGACTGTGTAAACTGGGATTTTAAAAATCAGGAGTGGATTATTGGCCAGCATGAGGCTTTGCCAGATTCCCCCCAAGGTTCTGGACCCAGGCTAAAGAGGGATGAAATGCTGCTGGGGTGCCCAGAGAGGCTGCAGGAATTCCTCTTTCACTGGTCATGGGGAAAGCAGGGGGACTGGCCTGTGGCCTTTTTGTGTCCCTAGGGGGGACAATTCCTGAGCTGAAGCACTAGAGTGGAAGACCTGGGACAATCCTAGACTGGGTTAATAAACCAGCAATCCAAATTCCAGAAGGGCAGCAGCTGGGGGGTTGGGGGAGGATGCCCACACTTGTGAGGCAGGGTTTTTTGGGGGCATGCGTTTGCCATTGCAACTCGGTGTATCCTTGACAAGTCGCATTACCTCTCTAGACTTGTGTTCCCTACCCCCCATCTGTGAAATGGAGGTAACATAAGTAACTACACCTCCAGGGTCGTGTGAGAATTGAGTAAAATATACAAATGAAGTGCCTGGCATACAGTGGGTGCTGAGCAAATGGTAGCTCTTCCTCCATGCTGGGGCAAGGGGTGCATATGGATGTCTGGATACAAGGTTAAAATCACCTGCTGGAGAGAGTGAAAGCACCAATAAATGGCCAGAGTTTCATGGAAGAATTGACCAGCTGCCTTCTTTCCCCAGTGCCTGCCATACCCACCAGGCCTGGAACTGGGAGACAAATTACGACACCAAAGAGCACCCCGTTGGGAGGGAGGGTCGGGCGGATGTAAAGTTCCCGGCTTCGCTGGCTGGGGAGGTGCACCTGCAAGTGTCCTTAGAGACTTGAGAGGAGCGGGATCCAGATTAACTTGCGGGGCCAAGAGGGCACCGCCGGGAGGTCCACCGTAACTCGGGTTCCGGATTTCTAACAGTTGGGCTTCCGGAAAACGGCCCGGGGTCCTGGTTCGGGCAGGTTCCGAGTGTCAGGACTCACGAGCAACGCTGTCGGGGAAGCCAGGGTTGTCCTGGGGCGGCGGCTGGCGGGCTCTCCGCGATGTGCTTGGCCTTAGGTGCACGGAGGCGTCCCACCTCTCGGGTGGCTGGCTGCCTGGCCGGCTGGAGGGTAAGGAGCTCAGGGCCGGGACGGACCCCCGCTTAGCCAGTACGGGGTTTCCCTCCCGCGCCCCGGGCGAGCGAGCCTGAGGCACGGAGTGCGCCCAGCAGCCGCCCCGGGCTGTGGTCGTGACCTGGAGGACGCGTGTGCCCTACTCCCACCTTCGAGGGGACCGCAGCGCGCTTCCAGGCGGGCGTGGGGGGCGCCTGATGTCTCCTTTCTGTTTTGCAGCTACTCCCCTGCAGGCGCCTCCCTCCTCGGCGCCCTCTTCTCAGGCACGAACTCGGAGGGCGCGCGGGTGGAAAGGTGAGTGGCCCGAGCCCCGGCGTGGGAGGAGCAGCTGTGTGCCTGCACCCTCACTCCGCCCGGGGTGCAGAGCGGGCTCGAGGGCCGGCAGTCCGGAGGTTGGGAGAGTCCACGATCAGGTCGGTGGAGCGTCTGTGTTTTTACCTGGGTCACCAAAAAGGCCACCCCTCCTTCCTAGGCCCGGATCCGGCGTCATCCCCCTCCGCGTCCCTTCCCCGGGGGAGGTGGAAACTGGCGTTAACCACTCAGCCACGGGCACGCTGTGCTCTGGGATACAGTTCAGCGGAGCACGGCCTGGGGCTCCCAGTGGGCGCCCGGCACCGGCGGCCCTGATGGCGGTCTCCGACGCGGCCTCCTGGACACCCGGGCTCTCCCCGTCGGCGTTCCGCGGGAGTCCGAGGCGCTCAGGCCGGGAGCCTGGCCCCTCTACCAGGGTGGCGCGGGGGCCTCCCTCCGGGCCCGCAGCGGCCGGGCCGCACCCGCACCCTCCCGGCCGCGGGGAGCGGGCTGACCGGCGCGGACAGGGGGCCGCGCTCGCGCCTCGCGTGCGCCGGGACGCCGCCTGGGCCCCGCGGTGCCGCCGGCCACGGAGCGCGGGCGCGGGGGGCGGGGGGCGCGCACACCGCACCCCGGGGCCCGGCGGGGAGGCGGGCAGGGCGCCGCGGGGCCGGGAGGCCATTTTGAGAGCGCGAGGAGCCGCCGCAAGATGGCTGCGTGGGCACGAGGTAGGTCGCGGCGCGGCCCGCAGAAGCGGAACGCGCGTCGAGCGCGCCCTCCCGCCCTTCGCCGCCGCCGCGCTCCGGGCGCTCATGACCGCGGCCCGCCGGGCCCGCGAACGGCCGCCGGGCCCTCCGTCGCGGCGGCTGCGCCCCGGGGCCGCTGCGTGCGCTCCCGCCGGCGCCGCGGAGGGAGACGCGTGCGGCCCGTGGCCTCCTCGCCCGGCCGCGCGCTCCGGGCTGGGGCGGAACGGTGGCGCGGGGTCGGCGGCTGGCACCGCGGGTGCTTCGCGCGCTTTCATTCTTTGCGAGGAATGTCAAGCGCGGGGCCGCCGCCCCCCCCCCCCCCCCCCCCCGCCGACACCGCGAGGTCCGAGCGGCGAGCAGGCCCAGGTCGCCCTGCCCGGGACCTGGTGTGGCCCGGGGCTCGCGGCGGAGGACGGCCCTGAGGCTCCGTTCGCATTCCCCCCCCACACCGTCACCCCCCCGGACCCGGCGCTGCTGCGGGCGCACGGGCGCAGCACCTCGGAGCTGGGAGCTCGTGCCCCGACCAGGCCGCGGCCCTAGGTCAGAGCAGTGGCTCCCCAGCGGTCCCCTTTCAACGGGTGAATAATTGAAGCGCATTTGCGGTTGTGGTTTTTGTTTTGTTTTTTTGTTTTTTTGTAACTGCCCCAGTTGATCGACCGCTGCCCTAAGGCAGGTCCCACGCATATGCATTTGTGCAGAGTGACTAAGAAACTCCAGTTTGTTCGTTTGTGTTAATATATTGAGTCTCGCTTTGTACCTAGCCCGGTACAAAGCACTTCTCATGCATTTGGGCCTCAGCTTGACAGGTAGGGTGGTGGTGATTCCCTCTTTGTGACTTTGGCTGTAGCTAGGATGTGGCAGAGTCAGGGTTGTCAGCCCCAAAGCCTTGAGTTCTTAACCACAGGCTCTGCACGGGCATGCATACACACAAACACACAGATTCATCACCATTGTGACCGTATCCAAGCCTGTCCTGAATCCAAGCCGCCATGTCCACACAGCCCCACCTCACATATGAGAGCTCTCCTGTCACACCCCGCTTACCCCCAATCTCCTGGCCTAAAGCCCTGGCCTAAAATAAATGTTGTTTTTAATATTGTGGTTGTTCTGAACCCCCTGGCAGCCAAGACAAAGAAGAAAATGGGACGATTTATAACCTTGTTCAAGAAAGAAAGAGAGAGAGAGAAAGAAGAAAGCTCATCAGGGTTTTTAGAGATATGAACATTTCTTCCTCTGTAAGATTTATAGAAAATTTAAAGCTTGGTTATTATGTAGGTCAACTGCTCATGTCACAGATGAGGAACCAGGCCCAGAGAAGTTAAGTGATTTTCCCCAAGGTCATAAAGTGGCTAGAAGAACAAGAACTGGGATCCAGTCCAATTGATTCCTAGTCAATTTCCCATCCTCTCATGAGCAGGTTTTAGTGGGTTTCTCAACAGTGAAATACTTTAGTTCTGTTTGGTGACCCCTCCGTCCTCTACTATAAGCTCTTCAGACCTGAGTGCTGTCTTGTTCCTTTTTTAGCCCTCAGTTCCCAGTGCTGGGCTGAGCTCGTCACTGTGGATATCTGCAAATATCCCATAAATGAATGTGTGGTTCTCAAAGGCTAAGCCTCTGGGTCTTGGATATGGTGTGGTGGTGGAGGGAGAGGTTCTAACTTGAGTTTTTTTCAAGGACTTGGTTTTTTTGAATGTTGCATTTCTGAGCCCATAAATTCCTCAGACCTCTTTCTTTTAGCAAATGGTGTGAGCTGGGCGCTTCCCCTTTTGGCAGTGGTCTGGCTCCTAACTGCCCTGTCACACTGTTGGGTCTTGTGGGAAGGAATCATTTCTCTCTTGAAGGACTATGCTATCAACGAGGCCTGCAAGTCCCTTTAGGTCAACCAGGAGGGTTTCCTGATGACACTAGCAACAGTCACCATGAGACCTGGTGGACCCATTCTTTTGTCTTGGGCTGGAGAGCCAGCCTTTCTGGGCCACGCGCAAATAGAATGGTTCCTGTGGCTTACGTACAAATAGCAGAATGTAGCTCATCAGATCCCCAGAATTTATACAGATTAGTCAATTTCTCTGACTCCCAAAAGGTAGCCTTTGAACCCTGCAATGATAACTGTAGGCGCTAAATATATTTAGTGAGCCTCCCACAGACAGATTCTCTGGAAATTTGTACCAGAAAGTTGTCATCCTTGGGTGGGGGGGGGGAAGGGGTCTCCTTCTTGGTGAGAAGCCCCTATTGGCCGAAATGCCACAACAAATCCTGGCCAAATCCTGACCATCATCTTTGGGCTGGCTCTTGATAGGCAAAGTGAGGTGGAGAGCTGAAGCCAGTTTATAGCAAAAGCCCCAGCTGTGGAAGAAAACCAGGGTTCAGCTCCCCAGATTAGTTATTGTCTACAAGGATTAAAGGCCCCAAATAATGGCTGGCCTCTCCCCTCCTCTGTGCCAAGGGAAGACATGTAAATACAGCCACACGCAAGCTTAGGCAGTAGATGTGTATAAATCGAATTTAGCAAATCAGATCATGGTTTAAATGCACTATTTAAAGCAGTCCTGCAGTGAAGCCTTTTACAAAGGGAATAATCATTTTGTGATGCTAATCATCAGCTTCCAATTTATCTCCTTTGTAAGTTCAGATGTTGGTGCACTGGGTGTTCTGAAATTGGGGCGCTCTTGTGTAGGGCTCGGGTGGTGGCTGCCTGCCTTCTTTTTTTGACCTCTCATTTTAAATGGGTGCATGTCCTCGTTCCCACTGGGGGCCTCAGGATGCTTGTCACTTAGCCTGATAGTTCTCATCCATCCCGTTCATCTTTTTATAATCTGATAGAGCCTACCCTTCAGCTGCTCCCGGCCTCCTTTCTGAGATTTGCGCCCTTCCTGGGGGGAGACAGAGGCCCTGCTGTTCTCAGGGCATTAGAACCAACTCCTTCTCTGATCTGAACCTTCTTTTGTTTCTCTGAGCTTCTGGTACCTCTGGTGCTGCTCATAAAGACGATCTTAGAGTCCACTAGAAACACAGCAGCCCCTGAATTTAGTAGGTGAATGAAATGCAGGCGCCCACTTGCTGAATAGGCACTGTCCGAAATACTCTCCCCATTCACAGCAAAATAACTGAGGCCTGGACGTTAAAGTGACTTTTCCCACAAGTTAAAATCGGGACTCAAAGGAGAACCTGTCTCCTAATTGCTATAAAAGTGTTTTATACACTAAGCCGTAGTGCCTTTCTTTGGAGAGAAAATATAATAAGAGACCATCTGGGTGGGAGGAAAGAATGAAGGGAAAGAGATGGATCAGAGTGGAATAAAGGCAGTGGGCAGGAAGCTGGGGGGCCGCGAGGAGCCTGACCTTGCTTAGCTCACAGGCCCTGATATAGTGTCTTTGTTAACGCTGCCACGATCCGCGCGTTCCTCGGTAATTATGACTGTGTGTTGGCATGGCGACTCAGAGTAAGAAGACTAGAAGCACGGGGTAAATGCACGACTTGTTCTTGCCTTCTAAAGCAGAGAGGAGCTTTTGTGGGTAGTTCCTCCAGGGAGACGTGGTAGAAAATTCACCAGCCCCAGGGCTGGAGCGTGGGTATTTGCAACCCAGAGAAGCCGGGTGGCCCTGATCGGGGGTGGCACACCCAGAGGGCCTCATCCAGACCTGCCTCCAGTGCAGAGGTCATGCAGAACCTCCCTCCTGTGCCTTTCTGTTGGTCTTTGTTCCCGAGCCTGTGATGTCAAGTACACCCATGTCTTCTCCCCTCCAGGTTGTCTGTTTCAAACAGGTTTATGTCGCAGTCCCCCTGAACTGGATTTATGGTAAACTCATCTATCTCGTAGGCGAGTATGAATCAGGAGGCCGAAAGGACAGGTTGATGGGCCCAGCTGTAGGGATGGAGTTTGAGGCTTCCCTTCCTACCGGGCCGCCCACTCCTTAGAGATCCTTGGGCCCCCTCCTCATCCTAAAGCCGGGGAAGTTGCTGGAGTCAAGAGCTGCGCTGTCCAGGATGCTAACCATTATTGATCTCATGAGATGCGGTGAGCGCAACATGCTGAAATGATGATACTGGGTTAAACAGAATATAGTATTAAAATTAGTTTTACCTGTTTCTTCTTACTTTTTAATGTGGCTTCTAGGAAATTTGAAATGATAGGTGCCACTCCTATTTTATTGGCCTGGACTGGAGAATTAAGATTACTTCCAGCCCTAATGTTCAGTAACTAATCCTGGTCTATCCCTGGAAGGTCCCTGGCCACAGAGAGCTCTGTGTATAGAAGGCCATGGAAATGCCAGGCTGGAGGCCACTAGAGAGGCTAGGTGTTACGGAGCTTTTAGGGGTGTCTAGTACAGCTCCTTAAGTTACCCCACAGTCCTTGGAGGCAAAAGGTCTGAATCTAGAGGCAGCATTGTTTTTCAGAGTCTAGGGGCGGGGGAAGAGAGCCAATGGGTAACCCCAGGAATCTTTGGATGGAGGTTTAGCAGTGCCCCATGGAGTTTGAATGGGCATAGGTATGGGTGACAGGAGGGTTGACCTGGGGGTGGACCACCTCCCCAGGCCCCATCCCTGTCCTTGCAGTGATTTCATAGTCTCCCAGGTGTGTGGAAACCACAGGGCATGGGAGGGCAACTGCATCCCAAGTTCATGCCAAACCCGCTTTAAGCAGGTTTCCTTTGGCCCCAGCACTCTTCGTTGCCCCTCTCCTTGCTGCCCCTCCTCCCCTCAGCCTATGCTGCTCTCTGGGAGCTGAAGCTTCTGGGATGCGCCTTGGCTCAGAGCCAGCGTCTTCTTCGAGAGGCCTCCTGCCCTGGCGTCCTGCCAAGCCTTGGGTCTTCAGAGAGATTTTCTGGGGAGGTACTGGGCTCACCCTGCTGTCAGAGAGCAGAGGGGCCCTCTCACCTCAGAGGACTCCTGGCTGTGGGTCCAGCCTTGCTTCCAGTCCCCTTCCCTTCTCAGGAACTCCAGTTTCCTGCCCTGGAAACCCAGGACTCCGTTAATGGTCTCCCAACCCTCAGTAAGCCTTGAGTTTATGAAAAGACAGCTCCTCACATGAGCCCGGGAGGTGAGGAATGGGCAGCCAGGAAATCATAATGAGTCATGATAATGGTGACAGGAACCATTTATTGAGCACTTAATGCTGTGCCAAGTTCTGTGCTAACGCTCTGCGTACTTCGTCTTCTTTAAGGCCTGTCTCTTGGGGAGCAGAAAGAGAGGTGAAGGTAATCTAGGGTCTGCCCTTCTTCTCTAAGCCAGATGTCATGGGCTGATTGCATGAGGTATGTCTCAGAAGCTACAACCCTTGAGTCGGTGGTAGTCTGAGTCCCCCATGGGTCCTCATCTCCCAAGGAGTCTGCCTGGGCTTTGGGGAGCAGCCTGAGCTTATTTCGGTGGCTAGAGGGTGGCTCTGTAGTGTCTCCTGCTTTGGGCTGACAATGCACCTGGAGAGACAGGAAGCAGGTAGCGGGTAGGAAGGCTCAGTGCTGGGCCCCCGGGAGCCTTGGTAAGGCACTACGAGGGGTGAGAAGGGTCCCACCCAATCCTGGCTTTTGTCAGTGTGAACCGTAGCCTGGCTGTGCCTCAATCTGGAAAATCAGGGGTTGGCCAAAGTCTGCCAGTCTGCCCATGTTGCCAAGGATTGTACCCATCCCGGGCAAGGTTGAGCCTCTGCTTTCGAGAATGTTACATCCCCCTAAGGTCGCACTGAGTCTTCTGGAGGAGGGAAAGGGATCCACATCCTCTGTTCAGTCTTATCTGGTCCTTAAACAGAGAATGCTAGACCTTCTTCCTATCCCCCGAGTTCCGTGGCACGGATTGGGAGAGGTGGGGGATGCCTCCAAGGGCATGTCATTTCCCTGGGGAGCGCTAGGGAGAGGTGCAGTAAGGAGAAGAAGGGCTCGGGTTTACAGCCACCCCTTCCCGTTGGGCCTGCAGCCTCCTTTACCCCATTTTTAGCTGTTTCTAGCCCATTGTTCTCTCTTCTGTTATCAGATTGCAGGCTTCAAGATCACGGTGGTGGGAAGCAGAGCGTGCCGCCCAGTGGGCATCAGGGGTCTGTCTGATCTAGTTCAGACCCTTTCGGGCACATGGTTTCCCTTCCCTCTGAGCCAGTTTTCTCATCTATAAAATCGGGGATAGTAATACTGAGCTTGTGGCACTCGAGAAATGTCAGTTTGCGTCCCCCATCTGCCGCTGTTATAGGATGGGTGTGAATGCACTGGGGGGCGGGGGTGGGCTGAGCATGCATGAGCCAGCAAGGCTGTGACGTATGTGACCATCTAACTGGTGGGCTGCACATCAGTGACGAGTGGAGGCGCAGGGAAAGCAGCCAGTGAGGGATCGGGCTCAGCTCTCGGTCAGTCACTAGAATAAGTCAGGGCGATTACCGACCATGCATAAGCTCCAAGCTCCGGTACCGAGAGATCCCCTGACCTGCTCCCTGACCCCTCCGAGCGAAAGCCAGCCTAATAAGGCTCACATTCAAGGGGTGATAGCTTGACTCAGACTTTGGGAGTTAAGAGAGGAGGAATTCATTTGGAGTGGAGTCATCAGAGAAGGCTCACTGGACCCAAACACGTCTCCTAGGCTGAGTGGGGGAAGGAGACTCCCCCACAAAACTTTGGAGGTGGGGATGGAGCAGCAGGGTAGAATCCCACAGGACTGGACCAGAAATCAGGTCAGATGTGGAGGGCAGACTAAGGGAGCTGGTCTCATCCCCATGTGCAAAGTCAGTGTGGGAGGGCTGCCAGGCTAGCCCGAGCTGAGCAGGTACACCTGCCCTGGCCCTTCTCACATCTGATGGCTCTTGGCCTGGACTTTAGCACCTCCAGGACTATGCCCTGAAGCCATAAGTCAGTTTGCAAGGGAGCCATGGAGCTCAGGAATTGGAAGTCTTCCCGGGCCGGACTATTTTTTCCATTGCCTTCATTTATCCATTCAACATTTATTGACCAAGCACTATGTGTCAGGCTCTAGGCAATGCCTTGGGGATACAGAGAAGCAAAACCACCGCCCCTTGCTCGGCACTTCAAACTCGTGTAATACAGAACTTCATCCATCCGTCCAGGATGGGAAGGCCAGGCTGGGGGAAGGGGTGCTGGATAAATGGGCCCTGGAGGTATGACAGTTCTCACCAGTTGGCAGTTTCCTGGCCTCTCTGCCCTTCTCCGTGGCCCCAAGAGCCTGGGAGAGCAGGGTCAGAGGCCATTTCATGCATTGCCTATGGTGACCTTAAGTTGCCATTTAGCCTGGGCTAGAGCTTTAATTTTCCAGATTCCATTGGTTCTATATAGAAACTGTGAGATCTCAATTGCCTTTTTTTCACTGAAGAAACAACTTTGATCTTAGGAATCAGTATAGCAGTAACCTATTGAGATTTCCATGTGAGACTGGTAAGGAACATCTTAAATGCAATCAAATAATAAATTACATCTGGGTGAATTCACATACAGAAGGTTTCTCCTCCTTGGAAGAAATCAGATCCTGTTTGGGGCATCCAAGCCAGAATCCTCTCCTGGTTCTGCTCAGACTGGATCCTGAGTAGAGTGGTTGGCAGGTAAGCCTGCATATGGCAACACTGGACACCCAGCTGCCTCCTCTCAACACATCTGGAGTTTGGAAGAGTCATTCATGTAGCCCCTAGGCTGGGGCCCGCCCTGCAAATGAATCCGCCCGGTCCTAAAGCCCAGACAGCAGCCTCTGCCGTTCGGTCTCTTGCCCCCAGGAGCAGGAAGGCTAAACAGATTTTATTTTATTATTACTATCACTTCAGTGGTTTTCTTGTTGAAGTCAGTGTGTGTGTGTGTGTGTGTTTAAAAGGATAAAGCTCTAGAACTTACGTGGTATTTTTGGTTAAAGTACTTGTCAAAGATGTAGGAGGGACCGTCTTCATGGAAGGTCATTCCAGGTCTTCGAATGGAGCCCCAGGTCCTTGGCCACTAGAAGACTGTCCGAGGAAGTATCTTCCCTCAGCTTCTGTATGGACCAGCCGACTTCTGCTGGTGGGCAGGATGAGCATACGTGAAGCAGGCTTTCCTCGGTGGGCAAGTAAGAAGCAGGTAGTGAGATACAGAGAAGTTCTTTTTTCTTTTTTCTTAAGATTTTATTTATTTGACAGAGAGAGACACAGCGAGAGAGGGAACACAAGCGGGGAAGTGGGAGAGGGAGAAGCAGGCCTCCCGCCGAGCAGGGAGCCCGATCCAGGCCTCAATCCTAGGACCCTGGGACCATGACCTGAGCCGAAGGCAGACACCTAATGACTGAGCCACCCAGGCGCCCCTACAGAGCAGTTCTTGACTCTGCTTCCAAAACCTTCCACCTTTCCTCCCCTGGGAACCCAGAGAAGTCCGAGAGAGTAATTTCCCAGGAAGATGCACTGAGCGACAAGACACAGTTATCCAGATGCTGGCAAGGAGTGGGCCTTCCCTACGCTGGGTGGCCTCCGTGCCCTCCTGGCTTCCCTTATGTGGCTCTTTGCGAGGTAGTCTGAACGAATGTCATATGCACAGAGACTGGCCTTGGGTTTCTTTTTGGTAGCCAGCTGACAGCAAGTGTTTAGTGATGAAGCTTCCAGGTTGACCTTTCCTCCAGGACAGAGTGCGTGCGTGGACTCCCATGCTAGCCCCTGACACTGCTCTAGAGGAGAAGCCAAGGAACACAGTGGTCCCGTTTCCTTTCATGTTCCTTCTGTCCCCTCCAGGACACATTCCAGAATCTGAAGGCAGGGAAAGGAGAAGCAGGAGCCCTGGAGGAAGAGTCGGAAGGTGGGTCCTGGCCTGACGCAGGCCGCAGGCTGTGTGCATGCGCGCGGGTCCCCAGTTCATTCCAGTGGCTGCTCCAGAGTCTATACATGACATAGTTATGCGGCTGTAGGCGGTTGGTCCGAGGTTGATTTGGGTCTTGGGTTACTATTGTTTTTTTCTTCTTCAGGAATAAAATAACCCAGTTTGGGGAGGAAATAAAAAGGGAAAACACCCCCGATAGTTCTTGGAACCAGCTGCCTATGAGGTTGACCTATATGAAATTTCTTTTTTATAGATCTAAACCCATCAAATATTGGTAATTTCATATGGTTCGACCTAATCCATTTCCACGCCTCTGGGCCAGTGGAGAGGGAGTCCCTGCTTCTCCTTTATCCTTAGAAGCACGTTTTAAAGGGTCTCTGAGATGTAAACCATTTGTGTTCCTCTTTACCCTATATCCCCTGCTCACTACTTTAACTGAAGGAAGAAATCACCCCAACCTGTGGATTCTGCTGCAAGGGAAAAGGACGCCAGCCAGGCTCCCCTCTTCCCCTGGCTTTAAAACACACCATCTTGAAATGCAGGGTAATTAATAATGACTTTAAATAGTATTAAAGAAAATAATTCTTCAGGGCAGTTCAGATAATCCTGACTAAGGGCTGAGACCAGTTCCAAACTTTTCTGTCTCAAGAGGCATCTGCCTCCACCTGGATGCTTGGAATGGCGTTTTACTCCACCTCCCGTGTAGCCAGTGGTTCTGGGGGATGGAAGGAGGGAGGAGGTGGGCAGAAGCTAGCTTGCAGCCCCTCCACAACCTTTCAGCCACCCTGGTGCTGGGCGAGCAGCACTGTGGGCTGGTGACTGAATGCGCTCCGGTCCTGCATTCATTACGCTATTGTCAGTGTGTGTGTCTGGGGCTGCCTCTGGGTGTGTGTGTTTCTTTTTGTGTCTGCGTGTCAGTGTCAGGCTGTGTGTGTCTGTTTACATCGGCCTGTCTGGGCCGCTCAGTGCGACAAGGAGCTCGGGGGTGTTGGTAGGAGGGAGGGCATTTCAAAGCCCCAGATCTACCCCCTCGGGGATCTCGGGAGATTTATATAGATGTGTGTATGTATGCACATGGATATGTCGCGTGTGTGTTTGTGTGTGTGTGTGGGGGGGGGGTTCTTAATGGTGCTCATTGTGTGAGGCTGCCTGTGAGTGTCCGACCAGGTGTGGTGTGAGCAGCCGCTGGGCTGGGTGAGCCCCATCTGCGTGAGCTCACAGACTTGCCCGCCCGCCCGCCGTCCGTGGGGAGCCTGTCCCTTCGCAGCTCACGGTCTCCTCTCTAATTTATTAGCTGGGAAGGAGGAGAAAATGAAACGTTGCCTGAAGACAATGGCCAAGACAGCAGGTCCCACCCTGCACAGCCGCCAGCACCTCTCCCCGCAGCCCTGCCTCGGCCTCTGCAGTGAGGATCTGTGTGTTACACTGCTCAGTCTGCAGTCAGAAATGAAAAGAACCCCCAAGCCAGTCTATAAGAAAGCGTGTCTGGCCATGGACATGCAGGGGTAGCTGCAGACTGCTGAAGGTGGAGGTTCGAGCCCAACTTGGCTGACTGCTGGCCCCTTATCCACTCTGGGGCCCCCACCTCGGAGCCCCGGGACTTCTCCCCAGCTGCCATCCAGGTGGGGGGAGGGGAGAGGGGCCCAAGCAGCTGCAGGGGCTGTGTTAGTAAACACTTTCCTGAGTTCCCATTTTCTTCACCCCCCTACCCTTCTCCTCTCCCAATGCCCCTTTACACCCCCCCACCCCCCCACCCCAGCATCCCCTTTTCTGTGGCCTGCACAATGAGCTCATTGTCCTGGGTGTGATTTGAATAAGGGATCGGCGGGCCGGTTCCCAGCATTGTCCGAGGGGCTGGGAAAAACCCCAGCGCAGGCAGGAGGACCAGGCCAGACAGAGACAGATGCCTAAATTAGCAACAAAGCTTTGTGCACGTCCCCCGGACAAGGGCTCGCCTTGTTTGCGTGGACTCGAGGGTGTGGAGCTGGCCGGCTGCTCGCATGTCTCCCCATGTTAATTAGTTTTGCATGCATGTCTGAGAAGGTGCCAGGGGAGATGTGTTTGCCTTTCCCCGGGAGGGGGACCTGTTTGTGGCTGTGGAGCTGAGGGAGGCTGGGCCTACCTGGGGAGCCAGGCTCGGAGCCTGGGTGGGAGTCCCGGCTTCCTCATCCTGCTCTTCTGTCTCTCTGCCCTTGAGGGGGGGCTGGCTTTGCTCCCTGTGCCCCCTCCCTTCTTCCCCCACCACGTCTGAAAGTTGGTTAGCTCTGGCTACAGGGAACTCACTGGCTTCCACCCAGACCCAGGCCAGTGCCTGTCCATCTGGCAGTCTGTCTCTCGTGACACAGGGCCCCCCGGGATGGGCAGCAGAAGTGGCCAGTCTGGGCTCTCCTCCGTCCCTGAGCCAGATGGCCAGTCTGCTTATCGCATTATGGCCTCCCTTGGCCCCAGACCCCCGCCGCCCACATTTGGGCCAGGATCTTATTTGGGATATGGTGGAGAAGCCCTCTTTCAGGCGCTGAACAGGAGAGGGGTCTGGTAGACAGGCACGAGGCATGTCCTTGCCCCGGCTTCCTGTGTGACCTTGGGCGGGCCCGTTCTCCCCCACACCCCGAATCTCAGTGCTCTCACTGGCAAAATGAGCGAGTTGAACTCAGGAATCTTCTAGCTCAGAAAGTCTGTGACCGTGGTCGCTGCAAAGCTGTGTTGATGTCGCACTCCCTGGTTTAGCGCAAGGACAGGAACGGGACCAGTGGATTCTGGTCAGGGGTGAAGAAGGGTATATTGGCAAGGATTTCATTTCCCTTGACACTGGAGTGTGGGCCTCTGTTTGTGGAGCGGGTGGGGGATCAGGAGCTGGCAGAACGTCTCTGCCCAGGCCCTCACAGACCCCCCTGTTAGGAGCCCAAGCCCTTATCCTCCCGCCCCCACCCAGCAGAAGGGAGCTTGGCAGTGGCAGCAAAGGAGAAGCTGGAGTGAGAACAGCTGCTGGTCAGGGCCCTGGGCACGTCCTGCTCGCCCCCTGCAGGCCCTGGCATGGGGGACAGGGCTGAGAAGGGGCTGGATGCCTGCTGAACTGAGCCTTCAGACAACTTTCTGGATCCTGCCTTCAGAATGTCCAGGGCTCCCCGGCTCCTCCCAGTAGCATCAAGAGGTGGAGGGGAACATGGGGCATGGCCCCTCTTGTCCAGGTGCACGGGTCTCAGGATCCAGTGACCAGGGGGTCTGGCTCTCAGGCCCTCCCTGGCCTTTCCTCCACTCAGCCCCACTGGCCCGACCCTCTCACCACTGCTTCCCCGTAATGGAAAGGGCGAGCCTGGGTGCTCACAGTCTAGAAAGCCCTGTGCCAAAACCTCCAGTTCCTTCCTGTGGGGTCCTTACCACGGATGGCCCCATCCCACCTCATTTCTTACAGATCTGGTGACAGCATGCATACAGAAGGGAACTTCTTTTCCTGTGTTTGTGATTCAAATGACTTGGGATGACTTTGTTTCAGGAAATGCTGGGGTCTTAGGGAAAAGCTTTGAATGTCCAAATTCCTCCTCTTGTCCTTTGCCAGCCTCCCCCCCCCCCCCCCCCCCCCCCGCCGTCTCTGGCACTCCTTCCTGCTCTCTCCTCCGGTGTGTTGGGGGCTGGAGGTGCCTTGCTCTGGAGTCCGGCAGCTGGCCAGAGGGTCCCACAGGGAGCCTCTGGGATTACCCTTGGTGGGGCCCATCCAGGGAGGGAGGCCCTGGGCCTGCCTTCCAGCGCTCCCCATCCTTCCCTCCTGTGAGACTCCAGCCAGCCCCCACCACCCTGTACCCTCACCGTCACTGCTGTTCCCCTCCACCTCTCTTGTCCCTCCCCTCTGCCAGTCTCCTGGGCTGCTCTGAGCTCCAGCTGGGTATCTCTGGGGGGGGGGGGGGCAGTACGCAGGAGCTCAGTGAGGAAGGGTACGGAGATTAGAGCTCATGACAGGAACAGAGAATAGGGCCCACAGTAGGAGTGGGGGAGAGAGGGCAGGCAGGGCCTTGGGAGGCTGCCCGCTGCCCTCCCTGCCCCTCCCCTCCCCTCCCCTCCGGGTTTTAGCTGCCTCAGCTGTAGCCCTGAGCCCCTTAATCTGGTGATCAGTGTGTGGGGGAGTGGGCTGGCAGAGGCTTTAGGAGGTGACAGGGGATCTTGGGCGTCGCACTCCGCTAACTGAGCGGCACGCAAAGCCAGGGAATCACATTCCAAGCGCGGCTCCCCCTCCTGAGGCTGGACCCAGCATGAGCGGTGCCCAGTGGAGGGCCGGGCACAGGCCCCGCATGCAGCCATTGTCACCTTCTTTGTTCCTCAGGAAGAAAACTCCCAAGACTGAGGCTCTCCGGCCATGTTTGCTTGGCTAGGGTTTTATTGTTCGGTAGCTGTCCCCACCCTTACCCCAGCCTCCCAAGTCCTCCGGCTCCCTTTTCCAGGTAGAAATGGACATCTGTGACTGGTGGGGATTCCTTCTTCTGACAACCTGTCGGGGCTGGTCAGAAGAGAGGGATTTGTTCTGGAACTAATGAAGTAGGCTGGGCAGCGTGCCTCCCCTGCTCACCAGCTTCGACCAAACTGCCCTGAGAGAACCCTGGGGAGATGGGAAATTGAGGCAGGGATGCTGAGCACAAACCCACATGGTTTGGAGGCTTCTGGTGCACCAGGCCAGAGTGTACACAGCCTGGGACTTGAGCTGGAGAGGAGAGACAGGGGAGGAGATGCTGTGGGCCGAGGCCCAGATCAGAGCTCTGCTTCTGGTCTCCCTGTGCAGCAGCTCCCCCCTACTCTCGGTGTCTCTCAACCCTCATCTGTAAAATGGGAAGACTAATCCCTAGCTCCGAGATGCTCTGGGGAGTGTTAAGTACATGGGGAACATCAAATAGGGTTCATTTTCCTTCTTCCATTTCCCCGTTAGGTATGGGGCAGGTATGAAGGTGTTGAGCTTCTCAAGGTCAGTTTATACAGCTGGGATTTGAGAGAGGAAGACAGCGACGAGATACAGAATATTTAACCATGGGCACTGGCCAGTCACAATGGCATCTGGCCCAAATCATCAGCCCAGGGAGGAGGGCACAGCTGGGCGGGAATAAGTTAATTTGTCTTTGTGTTTTTCTGTCCCGACACGTGTCTGTTCATCAGCAAGCACGCAGACTTCCCTCGAGGGCAGTTCCTGACAAGGTTGGAGGATGTGGGGTCCCTGGATCTCTTTTGCATTCTGAGCAGCTCAGGTCGGCCTGGCATGGGGCCCCGTGCCCCACCTGGCAGACGACCCAGCAACACAGGGCAGTGAGCTGAGGTCCTTCCCAGCTTTGGGCCCTTGCCTCATTGGGTGAAATCCTTGCCTTTGAGGGCCCAAGGTGGCCTGGTAGAGTGACAAGGGCCTAGGAAGATACAGCCCTACTCACCTAAAAGTCAGAGACTTGAACCCCAGCCCATCTTCCTGCTGAATATGAATAGCCTTGGGTGAACCAGCTCCCGTGCTGGACCTGGAAAAGGAGCATTGGATAGAATGGCATTGAATGTGCCTCTTCGCTGTAACATTTTATAATCTGGAAGTTGTTCCTGCTTTCTCTCCTCTGTTAACCTGCCAACGGTCGGTTGGTACTCCCAGCCCCCTGGCTCTCAGGAAACCCAGCCCCATGGCTCCCTTCAGGTTGCCCTGGGATGCAGGGAGGCACCTTCACCCAGAGGCTACAAACATGAAAACCCATCTCAGTGCTGGCAAGTGATATGAAGCTGGGCGGTGACCTGCCCTGGAGCAAGACGTAGGCAGGAGAGCGCATCTTAGCCGAGTTTGCTCCCAGCCTCTGATCTGGAGCCTTCTCTGCTGTTTCTCTTTTCTCTGATGAGTGTTTACCCTGGTGGCTCTGTTTGCCACCGGCTGGCCCTCAGGCTGGCCTTGCAGTGTTCCGCCTGGGGCTTGCCCCACCCTACTTCCTTGGGCCAGGGCCTTTAGACTCGGAAGCTCTAAGCCCCTAGAAGCAAAGCTTGGGGGAAAGGCTACTTCTCAGAGCCCAGCCCCTCTCCCCAGCATCCCCGGCCAGGTGGCTCTGCCATGGTGTGGGCATAAATGTGGGCCATGGAGTCACTCGGTGAATGTGGGCTCAAGGCCTTTGATGGCCAGTGTGACCTGGGGCCAGCCCTTTACCTCTCCTCTCTGAGCCTGTTTTCTTATTTCTACAGTGAGAATAACCACACCTTTTTCATCACGTTGCAGTGAGGCCTAGAAATAATACAGGTAAAACACCTTGAAATTATATGGTTACTCTCTTTCAGCTCCCAGTGCCATCTGAACCCGGGGGTTCCAGAGGCCACAGACAAACTGTTCTTTCCTGACCTCTTGCCTTTGAGTTTCAGGCCTGCTGTGCTGGGGAGGTTCTGGAACAATCTCGGGGGAGCTCCTCCCCCTAGCCCCAGGGAGCAGAAATACCTACTTTCAGCCCTAATAATACCTGAATGAGATTTATAGGACACCTTCCTCCCCAGAGCGCAAAGCTCCTTCTCACATGTTATTCTCTTATCTTTAGATTGTCCTGGGAAGTGTGATAGGACAGCCTCTTTTCAGCTTCTCTGAAGATGGAGATAGAGAGGAACGGTGGGTCTTGCCGAGGTCACAGGATTGGAATCCAGAGCCACGCCACTCCAGGACATGGGAGGTCATCAGCCGAGCAGAAAGCCGAGCAGAAAGGGAAGATGCAGGAGTCACCGTCCTAAGGCTGCAGCGGTCAGGGGCCTGGATGGAGGAGGCGGCCGTGGGCAGAGGCTCAAGCTCCGCTCCCATCCCTGCCCATCTGGGACTCGGCAACGGACCTGGGGAGACCTACCCCGACCATCCCGCAGGGAGGGGCCTTGGCCTTTGGCCTGTGGGCTCTCATTTCTGCCCTTGGCACACCGTGTGCCTGTTCCAGGTCTGAGGGCCTCTGGCCGGGCCTCCAGCAAACGGCCACTCTTTGCCATCCATATTTCCACCCCGGAGGAGCGAGGGCAGCACGCTGGGAGGTTGCCAAAGCAAGGGACTCCGGCCTTCTAGGAGTTAACGACTCCCTCTCCCCAGCTGTCCTCCCCTTGGTGCTCCTCTTCCTCCCCCCTCCTGCTCACAGCAGGCAGGGCCTGGACCTGGGAGCCATGCTGCTGTGTTGTTGCCACGGGAGCCGGGAGGCAGATCTGAGCTATGCAGGGAAAAGGCCCGGCCTGTCAAAGTGTCTGAGATGAACCGCCGCCGTCCCTGTGCAGCTGGGCTCAGACGTGTCTCGGCTCTTGTTCTGTGCCTGAGAATGGCGAAGCCCAGTGAGGTTCAAGGGCAAGCTCACTATTCATTAGTCAGGGGTTCTTGACATCCTGTCTCTCCCAGGGATGGGATCCCCCCCCTTCCTCTTTCCCTCCTGTGGCACATTCCTGGGTGCCTTTGGTGAGGACTACACCCTCCTCGGCCTCCTGCCCAACCCCCTCTCCAGAAGCCCCTAAATAAACTCCCCCCAAGGAGACCAGGCAGGGCAGAGACAATGGCCACAGGAAACCATTCAGGCGGGACTCTAGCCACGCTGGCCCGCCCTCTGCTCCCAGCACCCTTGTGGGCCCCACTCCCCTCTGACTCAGCGTTACCCCTGGGCCACCAGCACGCACAAGCCCAGACAGGACGAAGCCACTGGCCACTGCCCTCGGGACAACAGGCCCATTCTCAGAGGGCTCCTTAGTTGCCTCCATAGCCTGGATCTCACACAACTGGCTATTTTGGTGCCTTTCTCTACCATCATGTGTCTATTTTAAGACACTCTCAAACACTGTTGGCTGGAGAATGTAAAACATACAGTATATTCTGTAATGCGGCCGTATCCGAATGTAAAAGACATACATACTTAGTGACAAACAAACTGCAGTGCTAGGAATTTACTCTATGGTTATATATGTAAAAATTTCCAAAGAAGTATGTACAAGGGTGTTCGTCAGAGCATTTTCTTTTTAAGAATGTAAGAACATGGAAATGAAGCTATGGTCCATTCATACGGTGAAATATTATGCAGCTGCAAAAATCACTGTGGTAGGTCTCTCTGTAAGCTGATCTGGAAGGTTGGCCAGGGTATACCGTTGCATAAAGAGAATAAATTGCAGAACAGGCAACAGAGTATGATCTTATTTATGTGTATTTAAAAGTCAGTCCTAAGTATGCTTATATCTGAAGAGTTTCTGGAAATATGTATTGGAAGCCTGTCTCTGGGGAGTGGGGATGGACGGATTCCTTCTTCTGTACTGTTATATGTTCTTTCCATGCTCGTGGAATACTGTCATTGAAAAATTTAAAGACACTATTTAATATAATGGGCTTAACTTCTATTAACCAACTTAGGGTCAGAGCTCCAAGAGGATGGTGGTGATGCTGCAGGAAAAAAACATCCCAGAAACTCTGCCATTGGCCATTTTCAGGCCTAAGAAGCGCACGATCATCATCGTCATGGCTACTATGGTTAATTAAAAGCCTACTAAGTGCCAGGCTTAGTATCTCTGGGTCTTGCCTCGGTGGATATCATTCCAATTTCACCATATGGAAGAGTCTTTGATGGGTTTGTCTGAGCTCCTCAGCAGGGTGGGGGTTGGGGGGGGTTCCCTGTTTCACTGGGAATAGACCTTACCCCTCTGCCTTCCAGAGCTGCCTTTTTGGGAGAGGACCTTGGAAGCCCCAACCTAGCCACCTCCCCCCCTCACCCCAACCAGTCCTGTTGTGGGGCTGGGCTGGGGCCCAGGGTTGGGGAGAAGGTGCCCCACCCACTGCCCCTGCTACCCAGCAGAGGTATCATCGTGCTGGGGGGCTGCTTGGGCTTGGGTCAGCAGGGAGAATGGACGGGGCTGTGAAAGGCCTAATTTGCATAAGCAGCATGTTTCATGAGAGAGACATCATCGTCCATGGGTGCCCAGTGCCAATCGCCGCCTCTATCTGCTTCGCTCCTGCCCCTCCCCCCAAAAAAGTAAGTGGACCAGCAAGTGTCTCTGAGGAGGCAGCTCGGGGTGGGCTATACCCACTGCAGGCTGGGGCCGGCCTCTCCAGGGCACCAGCCCCACCCCCACCTGCTGTGGCCGAGAGGGGCAGGGAGAACAGGCACTGCTGACCCAGACTGAGCAGGTGCGGGAAACCCCACAGGGGTCCCTGGGGCCTGGGTGGTAGCAATGGTCACCCCAAATCAGCTGTGGGGCCAGCAGAGAGAGGAGGAAAGAAGCATTAAGAATGACCACACGAAAAGTGGTGACTCCTCGTAACTCTGTGGGCTGCAAGTGTTATTGGCACATTCATTTTAGGGATGAGGACGATGAGGCACAGAAAAGTTATAGGTCCCAAGCCACACACAATTAGGGCCAGAACTGAGGTTCAAAACCAAGTCTCTTTGACTCTGAAGTCTGTATTCCTAACCCCAAAGCAATCCTGTTTGGACTGGGCACATAAAGGAGGCCCCCAAAGCTGCAAGGCCTCCTTGCCAATCCCCACACATACAGACATTCACCCCTCTTCTGCAAGGTCACCACAAATGGTCCTTTGCCTGAGGTCCTCCCCCAGTTTCACCTAATGCCATCTATCTCCTGCAGGGTGCCCAGCCCCAGCCTGGGCAACGGAGTGGGGGATGGGGAGGGTGGACTATAGAGCCTTTCACAACTGGAGCTTTTGTCTTGTCTGGTAGTATAGCCTCTCCTCCAGAGTTGTCCCGGGGCAGTAGGATTGTCCAGATGGGCTCCCTGGAGGTGGTGGCCTGGAGGCAAAGATGCTGCCCAGCTGGTCAAGACAAGCCTAAGTGAGCACTGGAGAGCTGGAGCAGAGTCCTCGGGAAGGTCCAGGGTCTCCACCTGGTAGAAGTGGGAGTGGGGGAGGTCTGAGGGTCAATTAGATGCGACAGCCTCCCAGTCCCCTGGCTGCCGGTCATCTGCACTCCTGGAGATGCTGCTTCTTCCTTGACCGGAAGGGGCCTAGCAAGAACACAAGGACACTTCCAGGCTTGCCCCCGTGCTTCCCAGAGGCTGGCCTGATGGGAGGCTAAGGGAAAGCTGAAGGTGCAGACGCAGAAATGGGAGAGGAGAGGCCTCACCCAGGCAGCTTAAACCACTGGGTCCCCCTGAATGGTCCTGAGGGAAGACTAGGACAAATTCTGGGAGAGGTCTCTTGCTATCCTGTGAACCCCCTGACTCTGTCTTCCCAGCCCACAATGAATGATATTTCTCTGCAATATTCCTGTCTCTGGTCAGTTTTTCTGGGAGGACATGAATGAGGAAAGTATGACTTCGCCACTAGCAAAGAAAATGTATGGTGTGTGGGGGTTGTGGAGGGGACCTGGCGTAGATGGGAAGAGTGGAGCAAGGTCTTGGAAAGTCTGTCTCCCTGACCTGGGCCAGGGTCCTTTGGGGAAGAGGATGAAGGCTGCTGGCTGGCCCAGGGCCTGCCTCTAGCCTTGAGGGTGGCAACAAGGTGTACTGCCAGGTTCCAAGCTCCTAAGCTCCTCCTAAATCGCCCGCCATCAATGTTTCTCATTTAATCCTCACAACGACTCCGCGAGACTTAGTCCCATTTTACAAACTAGGAAACAGAGGCTAAGAGGCAAAGCCACACAGCTGAGGGCTGAGCCACACACAGTGAGAGAAGCAGTGGAGTTGGGCTCCTGATCTCTTACCTGTGACCAGAATGGGATGCAGGGGGTCCTAAATCTCCTGAAAGCCCCTGACAAGTGATTCCATGCAAAATCACAGCATTCATTTTCACGAGGTCCTTGGAGCCCAGATAATAATCAACACTTTCTCGGGCCAGGCACTAGTCTAAGTGCTGGTTCATGTCCTAAATCATGGTTTAAGCCTCAGACCTGCATACGCGTAACTGGGCACTGTCTTACTTCCTATTTCACCAACAGAGAGAGTGAGGCCGAGTAAGGTGACCAAGATGGCCCATGGGTGCAGGTGTGGGTGTAGCCAGGATGCCCGCACGAACGCCTGTCCAGATGCCAGGCACTTAACCACCGGCCACACTGCCCCCCTGAGGGTCGCGCGCACCGCCGGCCTCGCCCTGCCCCACGACGCCAGGGAAACGTCTCTCACAGCCGCCCCACGGCAGCCCCCAGCCGGGGCGCCTTCGGCCACGGGCGGCGCGGCGGGGCGTGGACCCCTGGCCGGCAGGCGGCGCTCCCCGGGGCGCCCGGCTCCCCCCTCGGGCCTCAGGGCCGCAGGAGGAGCCAGGACCCCGGGCGGGAGGGAGAGGACGGAGGGGCGCGCGCGCGGCACAAAGAGCTTTTTATTTAAATTTGTTTAGAGTTTCGCGAATTTGCATGAAAAATGTGTGAGAAAAGCCAGCTCCGGTGACCTCATCCGCACCTGCCATTAACGTTCAATTAGCGGCTGAATAGCGGCCGCCGACGCGACGTGCAGAGAATCCGGCCAGCCCCGCACAGCCACGGCTGCGGCCCGGGCCCACAGTGGGGTGGGAGTGGGGGGGGGGGGCGGTGCGCAGGGCCCCGGCCCACTGCTCCCAGCCGGAGACCCAGAGGCCTCGTCCGCACCCCGACTCTCCCAGGGGACGCGGGGACGCCAGGGCCCTCGTGTCCAAGGCACTTTGGGGCGCAGCGGGCCCGGGGGCACCCGGGGATGCCAAGCTCCCACCCGGCGCCGAGGGGGACGGGCTCGCCCCCTCCCCGGGACGTGAGGTGAACGGCTGAGCACCCGTCCTAGCTCAGATGGGTTCCCTCGCCACCTTCCGGACGAAGTGTCAAGTACAAGTTCAAGTTCAGGGCCAGGCCCGGGGGGCTCCGAGCCTTCCCCGGCTGCCTTTGTTCTTCAAGATAATCGCTCCCAAGTCCCCTCCGGGCGGGGCCCGGCAGACGCCCCCGCCCCGCCCCACCGCGCCCCACAGGAGCCGCCTCCTCCCGCCCGCGCGGCGCCTGTCCCCTGGTCCCGGCGCCCTCGCTCGGGGCCAACGTAGGGTCTGGGGGCTCGGGGCGGGGGGCGGGGGGGGAGGCGCGAGCCGCGTCCGTGGGAGCCTCCCCAGCCCCGCAGTCACAGCAGCAAACCGAGCTTGGTCGGACGGATGATCGCGCTGAGGTAAGAGCCCTTGGCGGGGTGCACCCGCACCCCTCGTGCCCCGCCCCCCGCCCCGGACTGTGCGACCGCGAGGAACGGCGCGGAGGGCGGTGAGCTGCAAAACGGCGGGGAGACTGGGCAGCCCCACTGGGCCTCCGGGGGGCGCGCTCCACTCCAGGGCTCTGGGGGGTACTAGGCCCGGGGCGGGGGGGCAGGGCACAGAGCAAGGGCGCCCTGTGACGGCCTGGTGAGGTGGCCGGCCTTTCCCAAGGGCGTCTAGCTCATCCATCGTCCGTTAGCCTCTTGGTCTCCACTTTCTGCCCTGCTAACTCTGGCTCTGGCCCTCCCTCGACTCCTCTCAGATGCTGGCCCGAGGAGCCCCCAGTTAGAATCGAGCTCCCCAGGCCCTGAGGCTCCCCCTGGAGAGTTGGAGGGGAGAGGGGGAGGGAGAGAGAGAGTGTGTTGCTCAGCTCTCTAAGGAGAATCAGCTGTGGGCACTCCTCCTCGCCCCCATCTCTAGCACCAAAATTAAGGCCCTGGGCCAAAGGGTGGTAGCAGGGGTGAAGGGGGGTGGGCTGTGATTTAGTGGCCATGCAAGGGGCCACAACAGGCACTTGTCTCTGTGCATAGGACCTCTTTCTGTTCGAGTGTGCCTAGCTCCTGGATTCTGCGTGGGGACAGGTGTTAGCTTGTACCTCCCCCAAGACACTGCCCAGCTGAGCCGGCACACAGAGCTGCTTCTGAGTGGTCCAAACCCTGTCCTCCATTCCTGCCTTCCACTCTCAGATGCTCACTCGGAGGTCGTTTATGTCCTCGTGCTTTATTTTACAAACACTTCTTCTTTTTTTTTTTTTTTTTAAAGATTTTTATTTATTTGACAGAGAGAGACACAGCGAGAGAGGGAACACAAGCAGGGGGAGTGGAGGAGGGAGAAGCAGGCCTCCCGCAAAGCAGGGAGCCCGATGCGGGGCTCGGGGGCTCAATCCCAGGACCCTGGGATCATGACCTGAGCCGAAGGCAGACGCTTAACGACTGAGTCACCCAGGCGCCCCTTTACAAACACTTCTAACATCCCTGATATTTGGTTTCTAAATTCATGGCAGATTAGAAGTAGCAAATTAAAAAGGGGGAGATGGCCTTCTCCTTGAAGTCACATTGCTCCCCTCTGGGTTCCTTCCCATCTTTGTGTAGTCTCCAAACTTCTCACCTGTGAGATTTTACTCATGCTGAAGTTTCTGCCTCCAAGAGTACAAGGGCCTCCTTCTCCAGGAGGTCGGCCCAGATTTCCACCACATCGCTTCTCCTCCTAACACCTTCAGCTGCACTGCCAAGTGCTTAGTAGGCACTCAAGAAATGAAATAGCTTCTGGATTAATTAATAAAAAATCAAACACACATAAATTTGAGAAGAATTGACGACTGAGATTTTTTTAAACTTTGACTCAAACTGAGATACCATCTCCCAGGGATCTCTTCCCCTCTGCTCCATGACAGAAGAGGTCTCATTCACAAGCAAGAGCCTGCAGGGAGAGGTCCTGGTATTAAAAGAAAAGAAAAAAAAAAAAAAAAAAAACCAATTCTATGCAAGTTGCTTTAAAATTTAAAAAAGAAGAAATGTCAGAAGGGAACCCCTCCACTTCTGTAAGCCTCCGCTCTCCATTTGGCTGGGTCCCGAGGGCCTGGAGGGGATAGAGTTTTGGGCACTGCGTCAAACCTTGGGCCCTCCTGCAAGGCCTCAGCGGGGCCACCAGGAAGTTTACTAAAATTGGAGACTGTGACCTACCTAGTGTATGTTTTCATGCTCCCGATGATTCATCACTGACAGGCTGATGTCAGATGAGCCTGGCAAGATGTTTACATCCTTTTTAAAAAGGGAAACAAACGTTTTTCTGCAAAACCACCCGCAAACTCTCCTCTTCCTCGCGGGAACTTCTGGCCTGAGCTCTAATCTGATTCTCCCTGGGTTATTGTGTCATCTTGGACAAACTGCTGTTTTTCCTCCTAATAGCTGAGGTTCCCAACTCGTGGATGGGTAGAATAAGAAAATTTAAGGCAGCCGTTTGCAAAGGGCAGTGAGTTAAATTCTACTAAGTACTACTCTGTGGTAGACTGAGGGGAGGGAATAATGCTTTATTATTTATATACAGTGGCTCATTTAGTCCTCCCAGCTAAAGGAGATCATCGGTCTTGTTATTAGCCCCCTTTTACAGAAGCGGAAATTAAGGTGTGAAGGCATTAAATTGCCTTCAGTGTCAAAGCTAGAAAGAGGTCCCCGTGCCTTTGGTTTAGACTCCGTGTGCTTGACTAAACTACCAACATTCTAGCTTTGTTCCTAAGCTAGTTGCTGAAAATTCCTCCCAAATCACAGTCCACAGAGATTCTCTTGCCTTCCTGGTCACCCAGAGGTAGAAAGGAATTAGAGGGTGGGGGGTGAAGGTGAAGGTGAAGCCCTTGGAGTGTTGTGTTCAAAGCCTCTCTCCCTTACTAACCGGTTGACTTTTGCCAAATCTCCATTTCCTCATCTGTAAAATGGGTTTGAAAATCAATCTCATGAGCTCTTCGTGAGGAAAAAAGGTGTTGTGCTTGCTTGGGTGCCTGAGATGCTGTCAATGTATCCACGAGTGAGAGCTATTATTATTTTAACAACAAATGCCTTTAATGACAATGTTACTGTCACTTTGCATTTTCAAAAAACAAGGTCCCTCCTCCCTCAGAAAAGAAAAAACTGACACCAGTTGGTCTCCTCATGCTTTAACCAAACAGCCGAGGAGGGGCCCGGACTGTGGAAAGACACCAGCTCCTTTCCGTAGACAGGTCACCGAGCCCCCAGGAGGTCACATGGGTTCCCCAATGTCTTTGAAGGTGATAAATACAGACCCTTGCCATCTTGTCTCTCCTGTAGCCTAAGCACTTAGAAGTGTGTGTGTGTGTGTGTGTGTGTGTGTGTGTGTGGAGAGAGAGAGAAAACATCAACAGTTCTGTGCAGTATACTTACCTGCCTCTGAGCAGGATCCCTCCTGGTGGGGATGGATCGGCTCCCTCACTCTCTTCCTCCTTAAAGCCGGGGGCACAGGTTTTCACGCAGATGTCTCTTCACGCAGCTATCTTGTCTCTGGTGGGGAATTGAGGAGAGAGAAAGGGAGAGACACTGACTCCACTTGTTCCCATATCAGAAGATCAGGGAAGGACTGGCACAAAGAGATTCCTGAAAGTGCTCATCGAGCAGGCAATACACAGGCATCCTGCCCTCCTCCACCCCATGCCTGGGGTGCTGCCACTCGCGCAGGGACAGTCACCGGAGGAAAGCCGAGAAGACTGGCAAGGGGTGAGGTTGCATCCGGGGGCCTGGGCACCTCATAGCAACAGCTACCCCGTGCCTGGCACGCTTCTAAGTGCTCTCCGAGCATGAGCCCAGTTAATCCCGCCAGCGCCCTGTGAGATAGGTGTCGCTTTTAATCTGTTTCAGTGGTGTGGAAATTGAGGCACAGAGAGACCGAGTAAAGTAGCCTGAGGCCCCATGGGGAGTAAATGGCAGATCTGGGTCAGATTTGAGCCCAGGGAGCCTGGTTCCAGGGTCCGTGTGCCTAACTCTACTACCAACCTGCTTATCAAAGGACCACATTTCAGAAAGAGATGTGCACCTTTCTCGGGGTGAAACCAAGTGTCCCCAGTGCCCTTCGAAGTCTTCAAGAGTCTCCGTGTGCTACCTTTCCTCACGCTTCTTGGAACCCTGGGTTAGAGATGTTAAGAGCCTTCTCTACAACCCTCCTCCCTTGGGCAGATGAGGAAACTGAAGATGGGGAGGGACTTCCCCAAAAGTCGTTGGTTGAAGTGGGCATCAAAACCCTGGTTTCTTGGCGGAGCGGGGCTGCATGTCCAGGACTTGGGGCAAAGAACTCCTTCCCTTACTGGAGACTCTTCAAAGGTCCTGGGTCAGAGGAACCTCAGTCCTTCCATCACAAACCCAGAGACAGCATCAGAGTTGATCAGGGAGGAGTGGGCTTTCTCTGAGTTTCCCCCACGCAGGCTCCATCTTGAGGGCTGCCTTTGTCCTACTCCAGGGAGGGGGCTCTGTGCAGTGAGGAGGAAGCTGGGGTGGGGGTGGGCCAACAACACACACCAAGCTGACAGGTCAAGGAGTCTTGTTTTCTACCCTGAAGCCTTCTGGTCAGAACCAGCAGAACCCACTTTACATCAGTTACCGGCCTGGGGAGGAGGAGGAGGCCAGGTTAATGAGATATTCCTGGTTCTTCCAAGAGGTAGAGAGTCTATCACCAACCAACTGAAATAAATATAAGGCATTTGTGACATAATAACTGGAGTAACAAAAATCCTTTAACCAGATGAGGCTTGGCATGGGTGAAAGAGCTATGTGTGCGGGGTGGGCCGAGGCCGGAATTAGGGCACCCTAAAGAGCAGCTCCACCTAGGGCTCCTGCTTGGCAGGCCTCCTGATGGCCTAACTCACTAGACTACTTGACGGAGGCCCTTGGTCGGTGGGGCTTCGCAAGAGTTGGCATGCACGAATCAGAAGCTGGGGACTCCCAGGCCGGGGTGGGGGCCCAAATGCATTTGCCCAAATGGTTTTCCTGGAAAAAACAAAACACTTTCAGCTGGTGGAAGCCGACCTGAGGAGTCCAGGGCCAAAGATCGCATCTGGGCTTATCTGCTTTCCCCAGGAATATTACTCATTATATTCTTTTTTTAAGATTTTATTTATTTATTTGAGAGAGAGAATGAGAGAGAGAGAGCATGAGAGGGGGGAGGGTCAGAGGGAGAAGCAGACTCCCTGCCAAGCAGGGAGCCCGATGCGGGACTTGATCCAGGGACTCCAGGATCATGACCCGAGCCGAAGGCAGTCGCTTAACCAACTGAGCCACCCAGGCGCCCTATTCATTATATCCTTAGGATGTATTCCAAATCTGTAATGTGAAGAGAATCAGTCTTGGGGTTAGTACTGATGACCCTCCTTCTGACCCCACCTGCATCTTTCGGGCGTGCCTTAAAGGTTTTGGGAATGGAAAATATAAAAAGTCCTTTGCGATGCGTTGTCTCCAGCCCCCCGACCGCACCCTCCCCGCTTTCCCGTTCATCTTTCACTTTCTGCCGAAATCTGGACCCGCACGCGGCGGCCGGCAGCCACCTTGCGGTGGAGACGGTCGGTCCCAGGCCCACCACGCGGTTCGCCTCCAGGGCCGGCGGGCCCGGCTCGGCGCCTTTCGGGCGTAGGGGTTGGCGCGGCCCTGTCCCGCGCCCCTCAACGGCCCCGCAACGTTCACCCGCGGCCGTCGTGCGGAGACGCTGTTTGCAAGGCGTCGGCAACGCTGCGGCGCGCGGGAGGGGGCCGCCTCTGGGGTCTCGGGCCCTCTGCGGCTAGCCGTTTGTCCCGCCGTCCCCTGGTGTCTCCTTGGAGCAGGGGACGCAGGCTGTCTGTCGCCCGAGGGAATGCTTCACCCTCCCCCCCTAACTCAGCTCCTGGCCGGAGACCAGAGCGGAAGCCTTGCCTCCCTTGCGAGCCCTTTTCCCTAAGCGCGGCCGCCGGGGCGTCTGGCCTGGGTCGGCCCGGCTGGCGGCGGTCTGGTGGCGGCGCGGGCCCTGGGCTGACCTGGCCCGCTTCCCCGCCGCGCTGCTGGGTGACCACTTTCGGTTTGCGCTCACACGCCGGGGGTCGGATTTCCCGGGGCCTCGGGATTATTATTATCTGCAATTTATTCGAACCTTAAGGTTCCGAGAAAATCTATAATGCACGTTCGTTATCTACAATTTACTGGTCAATCGGATCGAGTGCGCAGGCCCTTGGGTTCTTCGTGGTGGAAAATGAAAAAACTGCCTCCTCGTGGGTCACATCAGGTCCCTGCCCCTTGCTTGCGGTCATTCTGAAAGAATTTTCTTCCCCGGGGAAGCCCACTCTGTTTGCAACACAGATTTCTCCTAATTCTGTGGACTGGAGAGAAATGATCTTGGTCGGTTTTTCCAAACGATTAAAAAAAAAGGGGGGGCCAGGCGGAGAGTGCTCACCCCACCAGCGCCCAACGTTAGGAACACGAAGCACCCTCGAAGCTGATGGGGAGCAGGGAGGGGATGTCGGAGCCAGGTTGTCCCTCTGAACCGGGAGGGAAACTCTGCCACGTTCTTAGCGCAGAGGACCCTGTACTTGGCCCCCCAAGGCCCGGGCGCCGCGCCCAGCCGAGGCCGCCGGTCATGGGCAAAAACTGGGGGTTCTTAGGGATTCTGGAGCCACTCTAAGAGCGAGATCGAGTTTGTCCCACGACCTTGGCGCCAGGAAGCTGTGGAAAGAGACAGACCCCAATTTTCTCCCCTTGGAGTTGAAACAAAACCTGAAAGCCCGAGGTTACCCGCACGGCCAGAGGTGGCGCCTCGGCGGCGGGGGCGGCCAGAGCTGCGTGCCCGCGTGGTTCCCAGGCCCGGTTCTGTTTCTTTCCTAGCTGTTGAGTAAGTTACTTAGCGGGTTAGCTAATAGCCTGCTCATAAGCAGCATTTACGCAAACGCCGAACCCGGCCTCACGCTGCGTCCCCGCGCCCGCCAGACCGAAAGTTGTCCGGCTGGGCTTCGGGAGGAGGGACGAAGGGAAATTCTTGGTAATTAGAGGGGAGGTTTTCCCGGGACGCCCCTCGGTGAAGCGGCCTTGGCTTCGGATGACGAACAAAAGGCTAAGGTGCCTGCGCGCCCTTGGGGCCCGGCACGGCCCGCATTCACGCCCCTCCCCGCGCCGCGGCGGCCGCGGGCTTTGTGCGCTCGGGCCGCGCGCAGCGCTGCACCTGCCCGGCTTTAAGTACCTTGGCGAGGCGGCGCGGCGGCTGTTCTAATCGCCATCTCCAAAGTACCTGCTCATGAATAAACACCAGCCCCATTTATCAGGTACTTAGCGCTCATTGTGAAGGGGAAATTGGCCCTTTTCTGAAAGTGTCTATCCTCAGCCCATCTGCACGGTCGTGGCTGCAGAATTTCCCCCACCCTTTCGTCACACACACACGCAACACGAGGCTCCTCCAGGCTAAGATAAACTCGCTTTTCTTTCGGTAAATGCGTGATTGAGCCGCCACAATAGACGGAGAGGAAGAGGCCGCTGGGTCAATTGCCCACGTCTCTCCCATTGATAGGAAAAGTCAGCACGGGGAATGCACGGTCTTCGCAAAGCCTTGTCCTGTGTTCCGGCTACAGCGCCTGAGGACACATGTGCACAGAACCCCGCGGGTCCCCAGACATTGGGCAAAATATTGGAAACGGTGACCCAACGTATCTACAGGGTCCATCAACTTTGGCTGGATGGGGCCCAGCAGACTCTCTTTCCCAGCCCTTCCCTATTCTCGGCTTCCCTCTTTCCAGTAGGGCTCCACACCTGGGTCTGACCGTTAAGGAGTGGGAATGCAGGACTCCAGGACCGCAGATATAAGAATCCGGGCAACTCAATTTGCAAAACCCCTGGCCAATACGAGGAAAAATGGCTCTCCCGGCCGGTCCGAAAGGTAGCTTCTGGCCCACGCAGCTAAGGATTCTCTGCGCGGAGGAGGAGAAGCTGTGGCCGCCCCACAGAGGGCATAAAAGCTGGGTAAACAGGCATAAATTCGTAGAGGCCGTCAAAGTCGTGCAAGTGAAGTTTATAAACACGTTTGCGTCCAGAGGGTTCGCTTGTTAGAGGGCTAACTCATCCATTCCTCCCAACACATGTGCACGGGCTCGCGTTCCCAGGGCTCTGTTCCCTGGGTGGAATTCGCCTGGAAACACAATCGATTTTCTGGACCTGCCTATGGCCACAGGCAGCTCTGAAAATGAAAGTGTTTGCTAAGTGTGGAGATTTCGCCAATCGAACGTTTTAAGATGGCTTTGTCTTTATTCCGCTCTCCTGGTTTCATTCTGTGTTTTACAAATAGAAGCCCGGAGCCACTGCCAAGAGCCCGGCTCCACCGCCCAGCCCTCGCATGGCTCCCGCCGGTGGTCATGGGGGCTCAGGAATCCGGAATGTTTAGAAAACCTCTGCATATGGGGGTTTCCTAGCTTGTTCCCTTCACGCTAAAGGCAGGCAACCTCTGAAAATCCAGCCTCCAGTCTCTTGCCAACGACTATGTAGGACCCTTGGGGTCCTGCTGTCCTGCCGGCTAGTGTGCCCGGCTCGGTCCGCAGGAGCCTGCAAAGGGAGACTGGGTTCTCCTCGAGCGGCGGGCGGGCGTGCGGGGTCTGAGCACGAGATCCGGAGACTGTTGGGGGGCGGCCACGGGAACTCCAGGTTGCGGTTCCCTTGCAGAAACGCCGGTGGCCCCGAGGCCCCAGCTCTTCCCGGTCTCCACCACTGTGCCGGCGGCAGGCCCGCTGAGATCCTTCCCGAGCACTGGCAGCACCATCATGCAGAAGAAAACAAGCTCAACCCTGCTGGAATTCGCCCAAATACAGCCGCTCATTTTTGGAATATTCTAGAAAAAAAAAAAGATCCCGTTTCTCTTTATGAATAAAGGGAGGTAATTGATGGAGTGGGCCATTTGCATGAGGGTAGACAGGGGAACTGTGAGGGTGACTTAGGGACATATACATTATACTAAAAATGACTAGAAATTCTGAATCTCCGGCCTTTCTGGCTACACGTCGGACTCGGGCGGCTCCTGTGTTGGGAGAACTCAGGCATTTCTGCGTCTCAGCTCGTGGGCCGCCTCCAGCACAAGGCAGGCTCGTTTTGTGGCCACGGAATCCACCGGGCGCCTTCCTCGCCCAGAGAATGGGGGCGCCAGGCCGCGGGCCACGGGGCTTCTCCGGGATGGCCGGCTGGAAGGGTTCCCTCCAGCCCCGTAGGGTATCTAGCAAACCTCTTCTCCGGTGCTTCCTCCCCACCTCAGGGTCTAGAGGCTGAGCGTCGCCTCCCGCGGCTTTATTTTATTTGGAGAAAATTCTGGAATTCGAATTCGTTGTTCTTGTCTGCTTGCGTTGAATGCCTCTATGGTGTGGGTGTGTGCGCTTCCTCAGGAATCTATGGATTTCAGGGCGGGCTGGCTGCATGGAGGGGCTTTGGGGACCGGGAAGAGAGGGCGCCTGGGTGTCCTCCCCAAACACTGGGACTGGCCCCTGAGGCGCAGCTGGAGCCTGGTGGGAGCAATTAGGGCTTCAGTCTTCTTTGGTGGGAGCTTCGGTCTCGACCACACCCTTGGTTCAGTCCCTGCAGTCCCTCGGGGCTCCAACCCGACCTCCCCCAAAACGAGGGAGGAGTGGAAACGAGCCGGAGCGGGTCCCGGCAGCTCGGGCAGGCTTTGGAAAACCCTGGGGACCAGGGCAAGGCCTTCCAGGCTAGACTTGGGCTTCGGTGCTGGACATGAGCCGGGCCCTCTCCACCCAATGTGGCTTGTCCTCATACAGCCCATCCTCCCCAAATCTCCCCCCCACCCCCATTTCATCTTGGTTCTTCCGACCTGCGGGAGTTTTGCGGTCCCTGGTCCCTGTGACGAGTACGCGAGGCCGCCTGGCCTGAATCTGGGAAGCCCGAGGCGGCTTGTGGGGTTTCGCCTAGCTAAAACCCCAAAACGGAGCTCTGACCAAGCCGAGCAAGTCCCGGACTGGGGAAGCAGCTATGCTTAGGGCCTAGAAAGGAGAGTGGAGGGCGCATGAAGTCCGCTATTTGACCTCACAATTAGGCTCCAGCCGACTCAAGTTCTCCCACCCCACCTCGGGAGTACCTGTGGCCCAGATATTTACATTTGCAGATACCTTGGTACCCTTGGAGTGGGTGGGGCCAGATCTGCTGTCTCTGTACCTTCTCGCCTTCTGAAACCCCTCTGTTGGTTGAAACAACCCAGCCTATGGGACGGGCCTCCATTAAAGCCCCCTGCTTTGCTTCCCTGGTACCCATGCTGGGTCAGCACTTAGCAGCGTCTGGGTGCCCAAGCCTGGAAGATCTGGACGGTACTCCTTTTCTCCAGCTGCAGCAGGGAGTCGTCCCCCTAATCTCAGCAACTAGCCTCCCTCCAGGAAGGAGGGGACAGCAGCGGCCTTGGCTGACTTTGAGGACCCCCAAGGGAGGTCTTCTGGGGGCTCAGGGTTCCCGCCTTCTCTGCATGGGATGGGTGAGGAGGTTCCTGCCCTTTCTGGGGCTTCTCCTTGGCTCTTCTTGGCTGCCCAGGGCCCTGCCTCACCCACAGCATAGATGGAAAGGCCGAGGCCCATTGGCTCAGGTTGGCCAGCTGCCCATGGGGGACCCAGGGTGTGCCTGCCCTCACCCCAGCGCCCTGCACACACCCCCGCCTGCTGCTTCTCTGCAGGGTGATGGAAAGAGGGGGTATTCCTAGAGAACAGGGAAGGGAAAGGGGCAGTGAGGTTGGACCTTGTGGTTCCGATGCTCTCTTCTGAGTTCACTCTCGCAGTCTCTATTCCAGTCCAGCCCATGGTTCCCTGACTCCTCTTACAGTGGAGCAGAGTACGGGGGTAGGGGATGTATGGCGCGGACGGGTCAGGTCTGAGGGTCACGTATGTTCCTCCGGGCACTCCCGTTCCAGATCCACCGGCAGAGGGAGCCCCAGGCTGGGGAGGAGCGCACATTTGGATGGTTCTCCTGGGTTCTGGGCGCCACACTGTGGGGCTCTGTGGTTCAGATCCATACCTGAGTCCCCTGTGTCCCAAACTGGCAAAAATCACACGGACAGAGCCACAGATGGGCGAGGCTCAGGGTGGGCGGGGTGGCGGGGCCACCTGCTGGGATACCTGGACAGAGGCAGGCCACCGGACCCCTAGGCCTGCCCTCTAGTTTGTAATAACACTGAACGAAATCGTCGTTATGTGGGACACGGAGTATGTATGCGCACACGCCTAAGTCGTGTAGGGGCAGGGAGGGGCGGGAGGAGTAGCCAGACACTTGGCCCCTCCTAGTTTCTGAGCTGGAAGGGGTTTTCTACACCATTTAGTCCAAGCACCTCGGTTTTTGTTGTTGTTGTTGTTTGTTTTTTAAGTAGGCTCAGGACGTGATCTCAGGACCCTGAGATCAAGACCTGAGCTGAGCTCAAGAGTCAGGCACTTAACCAACTGAGCTACCCAGGTGCCCCCAAGCACCTCGTTTTTGTTTTTGTTTTTAAGATTTTATCCATTTATCCGAGAGACAGAGAGAGAGAGAGAGAAGGAGCAGGGGGAGGGGCAGAGGGAGAGGGAGAAGCAGACACCCCGCGGAGCAGGGAGCCCGGCGTGGGGCTCATCTCAGGACCCTGGGATCACAACCCGAGCCACCCAGGCGCCCCCAGAGCACCTCGTTTTAATAGCAGGAAACTGAGGCCCAGCTAAGGGAGAGGCTTATGTAGGGTCTTGGGTGGAGACAGGGATGACCCAGGTGGTGCTGGGAAGGGCCTGTCCCCTGGCTACCTTCTGAGCCTCGGTTTCCTTTGTTGTCCAACATTGAAATTATTCTAGGTCCCTGGTTCTGGGAGCACATCTGAAGGGATATGTGCATGTGTGTGTGTTTTCATGCCAAGGAAGCAGCATGTGGCCACCTAAGAAGGGATGTGTCTCTGTGAATGGGCACCTGTGAAAGTGTGGGGAGGCCTGTGCGTGTTCCCCCAAAGAGGGGTGCTTGGGCCTACACCTTGTGTGGAGATGTATTTGTGCGAGTGGAGGAGGGAAGGCATATTTGCGGCTGTGAATGGCGTGTGTGCGTGTGAATATCTGCACCATCAGAAGGGCTGAGTGTGAATGTATATACACACCCATGCATGTGCACATGCCCACCGCCACTCCCCTCTCCCGCCAACCCCCCTGCCCTGGAACCTGTTGCTAGGCCCTGAGCCTGCCCCACTGGAAAGAGGAGGGAAGGGGTGAGAAGGCCCAGGGACACAGGCTCCAGGGGGTGGCCCGGCCCCAAAGCCCAACAGGCTCTAAGGGGCTGCAATTAGGCAGCACTTCTCCTGGGCTGGGGACAGGAGCAGGAGGAGAAGGATTATGGCAAATTCATTTCTATTTTCCAGCCCACTAAGCCTGCAGTGCCTTCCCTGGCGTTAGCATGAGAATGGGCCAGGGCTCTGTGAACCCCTCCCGACCTGCTGACCCCTCCCCCCCCCCCACGTGAATAGTGGGACTCACAGCTTCCTTGGCCCCTCCAACCAGCTCTGCAAAGCCACGACTCCTAATCAGGGTAATTTAATATATTTTAAGCCCCCGGCGGCTTTATTTTCCCTCCTTTTCGAGTTTGTTTTAGGCATTCACAGCTCTCACCCCGTCATTAGACAGCCTTATTTGACGGATGGAAGGAGCTGCTATGAGACCACAGCCCTTTGTGTCCCCTACATAAGCTGGGCTTCCCTGTAATTAGAATGGTATTCCCAGCCATTGAGGCCTTTCATGAGGCAGAACAAAAACTCCCCGAGATGAATATCCCCCAACTCTCAGCCCCCTGGCCGGGAAGGGGCTGTGAGTTAAAGGGACTCCTTGGGGAAGGCGGTCTGGGAGCAAGAACAGCCAAGATCCTGCCAAGGTGAGGGGCCATAGGGAATGGGCACCAGACAAAGGCTCTGGCGAGGTTGCCCGTAAACACCAGTTACCTATACGCGCTCCCCCAGTCAGCCTCAGGACCTGCCTGGGCTCTGCCTCTGTGGTCAGAGCCCCCAAGTCTGTCCATGGGATCAGGGGATATGGAACCAGGCGGGGGCGGGGCGTGCAAGTAAAACACTCGCACACCCAGAGTCGTGCAGACCCTGATTCGGGTATCGCTTCACATCGAGTCACACAAACACAGTCACTCACATATAGGTTTGGGATTCCATTGTAGACACGTATAGACACACACCAACTGGCCTGCATGTGTGTTCAGCCACAAGATCACAAGAACCGGGGTGGGAAGTGTTTGTAAATAGACAGCATACCACACACACTGTCACCTAGACATAGAAACAGACTGCAGTTTGTCTTTGTGTAAACACACATATACACACACGTGCGTGTGTGCGCACGGCCCTCAAACTGGGGTTTGCTTATGAATACACATACACTCCTGCACACCCGTATATATACATACCTCCCTAGGATCGTCCGGATCCCATTTCTTTGGTGCCCATAGGACATTTACCAGCTCGTGCACATTATGGTGGTGCCATCCCCCGCCTTCCCCCACCAGGTTATAAGCTTGCTTCTGGTCACATTCTTGGATCCATGCTTAGCCTGTGTTCAAATACAGAAATTGACAAACACACACATGCATGGACACACGTACATCTCCTAACCCACACTGACACACGAAAACTCAGGAAAATACTATGGAACCGAAATACCATTATGGCATTTGGGCATTTCTAGGCCAGCCTCTCCTAGACCAGATATACAGGAGGATAGGAAGGGTAAGCCCCAAGCAACTGCACACTGTGCTGGGAACCCCAGATAGTCTGGAGTCCCCTGTGCAGCACAGGTGGGTCTCCCCATGCCCTTGGGGAGGAGACATTTCCTTTTTTCCAGATTTCCCCTTTGGACTAGGCTCCAAAGACAGAAGGCGGATATCTGGCTCTCTGGGACAATCTCTAGTTTTCCCCAGGTCTCAGGAAAGGCTCAGAGGGCAATGCTAGGTCTGGGAAGCTGCAGAAGGAAGAACCCAACCTACCAATTGACCCACAAGAGAAGCAGTCCTATGGAGAAATAATGAGTGCTTCCTTTCCGGGAGGATTCAAATAGGGGCAGGATGATCACCAGTCAGGGATGTTATGGGGAAATTTATTTCATTCAGTCCCTCCTCTGTGTCAGATTTTGTGCTCAGAGCGTGGAGTACAGGGATGAGTAACCTATAAGCCTGTCTTCAAAGGAACTTAGAGTCTTTTATTTTATTTTATTTTATTTATTTATTTGAGAGAGAGGATGAGAGGAGAGAGAGAGCACATGAGAGGGGGGAGGGTCAGAGGGAGAAGCAGACCCCCCGCTGAGCAGGGAGCCTGATGCGGGACTTGATTCTGGGACTCCAGGATCATGACCTGAGCCGAAGGCAGTCGCTTAACCAACTGAGCCACCCAGGCGCCCAGAGGAACTTAGAGTCTTAAAAGGGGTGACCAGACACATATAATTCACACGCCTGGGCAGGGGATGGGGAGGGGGCTGGGACAGAGTGGAGACTAGTGGGCCTCTAGTTTCCACATTGGAATATTGGTATCAAGGACTAAAGTGGCCCATTTAACTTGTGGCACCCTGTGTTGGATAAATGATGGATTAGCTGGTCTCCAAGCTCTGTCTCCACTCTATGATTCTTAGCCTCCTGGCCTGAGTCAGTGGCTTTCTCACTGTGGCCTTCTTTCCAGGGTGGGTGGTTGCACCTTCACTCACTCTGCACCGCACTAGGGCATGCACTAAAGCCGTGCCTAAGCCCACGGCGAGGGTGGGGTTGGGGTCTTCTTCACGTCCCCGGGAACAGAGGAGAGACTCATAAAGGGTGGGATGAATCCACTTTGAGGTGGGGAGGGCTATCAAAGAGCAGCGGTAGGTCAAATTCCTTCATGATGCCTGGCTTCTTAGGAGTGTAGAACAGGCCACTGAATCTTACTAAGATTCACTCTCAACTCTTCTGGAAGTACAGTCTTGAAGGGATGGGGTGGGGATCTCAAGCTGCTGGTGATTTGCATGCTTTAATTTTTTTTTTTTTAAACCTTACCCCTCCTTTGAAATGTGGGGAAACCATCTTACCCTTGTAATTGCTGGTGCCACAAGCAAACAGATACCCAGGAAATGACCAGCAAAACTCCAACGTCTCTCTCTAGATAAAACATTCACCTGTTTCTCTTTCTAGGAGAAATTCCCCAGGGAAATCAGAGAACAAGGAATGCTCTGAAGCCACTTCCAATGTCTTTAAATTTTTTTTTTTTTTTTTTTACCAGAGTGGTGTAAAATAGTGGCTGGGGCTCTGGGCTCTGGAGACAGATTCATAACCACTTACCAGCAATGCCTGATCGTGGGCACATCTCTTGGGGCCTGAGTGTCTTTAACTGTAAAGCGGGGGTAATAACAGTACCAGCCTGATAGCGTCGTTGTGAGGGTTAAATGAGCTAATACCTGTAGAAGAGCCCAACAAAGCCTTGCATGCAGGAAGTGCTCAGTGTTAGCCATGGTGATTAATATTAAGGCGTTCAGTGAATATTTGTTGGGTAAATGAGTCACTTTATTATTTTACTTGCGTTTATGATAAAATTAGCAGAAAATAAGATCTTCCTGGAAGCCTCTCGCGTGTACCTTTGGCGGAAGTTGGGGATGGGGTCGGGGCGGGCGGAGGATGGTAGGAGTGTTCACTATAGTTAAAAAAAACCCCAGCTTTCCAGCTTTCCCCGTTAGTGCTGGCTCAGGTCATTACCGCGTGAGCCAGCAGGGGGAGCCCGAGTCGCCGCAGCGTGGAGGGCTCTAGCAAAGGGAAGCGGGCGGGAGTTACTCTTGACAGAGCACCTACTGTATACAATGTACCTGCCAAGGGCTGGGCGGCGTCGCATGGGCAGGACGGCCGGGAAGTTGGGGGCATGGGTGGCGCAGTGAGGTGCCCTGGAATGCAGACGTGGAGGCCCGCCTTTTGAGCGCGAAGGTCTCTTCGCTACGGCATGGCCCAGGTTTGGGTCCTGGTGGGGACGGTGTTAGGGAAGCCCAGTTGGTGGAAGGCCGTGGCTTCTGCTTCTCCGCTGAGGCCCCAGCACTCAGCTCGGAGTAAGCACCCTGTACTTCTCGCCTAGAGTCGTGGAGAGACTTTGCATGTAGCTTAAAGGCGTGGGCATAATGGGTCCCCTTCAAAGCAGTTTGGGAGTGAGAACGGTACCCCTCCTCCAGTCCTTCCAGCCACCTCTGCGCAGACTCGGGAAGAGGTAAAGCCCGGATCCCCCTTAGCATGCGGTGGGGGCGCCACGTCGGAACTGGCCTTGACCATGATATTCCTGATTCTGCTTCTGGCCGCACCACGTTTTCTCCAGCACCGCCAGGTGGTATCGGGTCCACAGCCGAGAGAAAAGCTAATTCAAGAGCCCTGGTTTGTATATATGTATGTGCGTAGTAGTTGTTTTCATAGATAATTTAAAATATCAGAGCTGCCAACAGTCCATCAGTGCAACTAATTAAAAACCAGTTTGAGTCTCAGCTTGAAAATGCAGGAATCAGAAAGACATTGAGGAGTGAACCACCGTAGCTGTTCTCCTTGCCCCAGGACAGGAGAGATCCCCCACCACAGTGAGGGTGTGATTGGGTGGCGGGATCCGCACAGGGAGGGACCCACGTGGGACATGTCCTCTCTGCTTCCTGCACTCCTGAGAGCCCAAGGATCATGGGAGCCAGCAACTCCAGCTCAGGTGTGAGCAGCCTCGCCCGCCCAGCGGGCTCCCCACCAGTGGCTTTTGGGCTGAAGCCAGGCTCCTGCCCTTCCAAACGCTCCAAGAGAGGCTGGCTTGGAGTCGTGGAGTGCCACATTTCCAATGGCATGACACTGGCCGGGTCATTTAAACCTCTGAACCATTTGGAGCCAAAATGGTTGGCTCTGGGTGATGTGAGCTGCTTCAGGGAGACTGTAAGTCCCACAGGGGACATCTATAGAATCAGGTGCTGGATGCATTGCTGGATTTTTTTTTTAAATCCCATTTAATCCTCACACTCACCTGCAGAGTTTCATCCTCCTCATTTTACAGGTGAAAGAGTTGAGTTCTTGATATATGGGGAGATGAACACTCTTGTTCCTGGAGCATGTGTTGTTCCCTAGGCTCCTTTAGAGATTCCTGAACTGGTGTGCTGGGACCAGGGGAGGGAAGAGAGGCATGTAAGGTAACTGGCTGAGGGCTAAGGTCCCCTTCACCTGAAGTCCTGATCTGAGGAACTGAAGGGGGATGCTGGGCAAGGCAGGTCTCCTCCAGGGTCTCACTTTTCCCATCTGTAAAATGTATGTGAACATGTCTGCCCAATCCTCAATGGAGGTCCCAGGGGTCTAGAGAGATACCAGAACATGAACTGGTTGGGAATGGGTAAAGTTTCCCTTAATCCTGGGAAGTCTCCTCAGGCACCCCCCATTCCAGGAAGGCACCAACATCTTAATATCAGAACAACACTTAGTGGGACTATGATAAGAGGCTTACTTTTGTCTCAGTGACTCCTGATAGTCCCCTGGGAGGAACTACTTTCCCCCATTTCACAGGTGGAGAAACTGAGGCTGAGAGCAATAAAGTGAAAAGTAACTTGCCCAAGGTCACCTGGTGAATGAGGAAAGAGAGAAGGAGCTGGGGTGTCAGAGGTCAGGGTCTGCTCCTGTTCACACTAAGAAACCTAGTCCAAACCACTCCCCCACTTCTGTATCTGCCTATTATCCTTGCATGTGGGGTTTTTCTGGGGTTGAGGCACATAAGCCCCAGTCCTGTTGGAGCCTGGCCACCTGCCCCATTTCAGAGAGAAGTCAGGCGAAAGGATAGAGCCCCCTCCCAGTGCGGGAAAGCTCTCAGAGGACTCCTAGGCCTCCATCCTGGAGGGAAGGGTAGGAGAGAGGGCCAGGCAGGTGGCAAGATGACCTGGTGGACCTGGCAGGGACCTGGCAGAGACCTGGGTCGCTTCAGGGTTTAACAGTGTGCCGGCCACTGCGGATGTCCTGATGGGCTCCTGTTTGGTTAGCTGGTATCCCTAAGGCCAGAGTCCGACTGGGAAGCTGAGAGAAATCTCCTTTTTTGGGGACCTGAAATCCAGAGGTCATTTCAGAGAGAGAAATCCTTCGGGGCACCTGGGTGGCTCAGTCGTTAAGCGTCTGCCTTCGGCTCCGGTTATGGTCCCAGGGTCCTGGAATCGAGCCCTGCATCGGGCTCCCTGCTCAGCGGGAAGCCTACTTCTCCCTCTCCCATTCCCCCAGCTTGTGTTCCCTCTCGCTGTCTCTCTCTGTCAAATAAATAAATAAAATCTTTAAAAAAAAGAAAAAAGAAAAAGAAATCCCGAGGCCCCACTGGTCTTCCCTGACCCAGCAAAACTGAGCCTTCAGAAGCCTGATTTGGCACAGCAAGGTCCCTTCGGTATGCTGATCCCAAGTGGTGCTCTTCAACTCCAGGAGAAGGAATCCTGCTGAGCTCCAAATAAGAAAATCAAACCAGTTTGAACACATCAAGGCAAAACTAGATTTGGGTAGGGTGGCAGGGGCGCGGGCAGAGGCAGAAACAGCAGGGTGCAGGACCACTCCATCCCGGAGAAACTCTGCTATCACAGAAAATCTGCACCGGGTCTGGAACGATTCAGACTGATTGTCCAACTCTTGGAGAAGCAACTTAGTTCTCCAGAGCTCTGTTTGCAGAGACGCGACGCACAGGGTGCTGGCCACCAGGGGCTGCACGGGAAACGCTGGGACAATAGGTTTCCAACAGTCCCTTACTGCAGCCCGCTGCAAACTCGGCTTCATTTTTGATCACTCGAGTCGGGGAAATAAACTCCGGAGTCCGTGACAGAAACTATCTTAAGAGGCCCTTAAGGGGCCTTTCTCTCCGGCAACCTCTTCCTTTGGTGTTCCCAAAGTCCGTGGGTGGCTAGCTCATCCGCGCTCAGGGCGGCCTTGTGTGTCGGCGCAGCTGCATCACAGTTATCTGCATTTTAGAAGGTTGCAAACGGAGGTTTCCAAAGGAAGGGGGGACCAGGGCCCCTCCCCCTAGCCGCCGGCTTCTGCGGGGGGCGCGCAGGGCGCCGGGCTGAACGCCAAGGCTCCACCACTGAGGTAGGGCTGGAGCTGTCCACGCAGTGGTGCTGAAACCCGGGCCCCCTCTGTTGGGGTCACGGACAAAGTGTACTCGCTCAGCCACACCCAGGGCCAGCCTTCCCGCCTCTGAAACAGGCTCCTGCGGGCATCAAGGTGGACAATTCTTCATAGAAGAAAAGTAGTCTACACCATCCTCATTCCTCCTCCCAACCTCAATATCCACCTAACTGGTCTCACCATTTCCAGTCTCACCCCCTTAATCCATTCCCCACTCAGCACCAGAGTGGTTTTTTCAAGAGGCAAATCTCATCATATTTAAAGTCTTCCTGTGGTTTCCCATATAATTCAGAGTAGAACTTGAAGTATTCTCCCACCTTAAACACCTTAAACCTTCTCCCACCTTAAACACCTTAAACCTTCTCCCACCTTAAACACCTATCAGGATGGCAGTGATTGGTGAGTGAACTGGCTTATTTCTTATGCATTTTGAAAACAGAACTGCTATGATTTGCTGAGGGACTGGAGGTGGGATGTGAGAGGAAAAATGGAGTCAAGGATGACCTTGGGGTTTTGATTTGAGCTCCTGGAAGGACAGAGTTTGTTTTTCAGGAACTGGGAAGGTAAAAGGAAAAATAGAGTTTTGGAGGTGGGGATATCAGCTTGGCCCTGGACATGTTAAATTTGAGAGGCCTATTAGATAGTTGGGGGAGGGGTTGGGGGAAAGTCCCATAGGCAACTGGATATATAAGCCTGACATTCAGGGGAGAGGTCCAGGCTGGAGGTTTTAACCTGGGAGTTGTCACCTTATAGATCTTATTTAAAACCATGAGGCAAGATGACATCACTATGGATTCAGTGTAGAAGGAAGAAAAATGTCCTAAGGCCTGAATACTGGGATACCCTGATTTTGAGGGGAGGAAGATGAGAAGAATCAGTAAGAGAAGATCAAGAGGGAGAGTCTTTAAGTAGGAGGAGAACAAAGAAAGTAGTGAACTTGAGGCCAGAGGGAAAAAGTCTTAAGAAGGAAGGAGAGATCAAAAATGTCCAATATGCCTACAGGTCAGCTAAAATGAGGATTGAGAATTGAATGCTTGGATATAGCCTCGAAGGGTCCTTTTTAAGAAATGGAGGTGCAGGGGGTGATTAAAGGAAAGACCAAGAGACAGTAAGAGGAAATAGTAGCTGGTGTTGACAAACTCAGGCAGGCTAAGAAGAGGGAGATGGACTGGGAGCTGTCAGGGAGGTCAAAGAAAAGGAACCCCTAGAGGTAGTGAGGCTCTGGGCTAAACATTTTCAGCCAGGTAAGTGCCCTGTTGGCAGACTACACCCTCAGTCTTCCACATGCTTCTAAAGTCCAGTTCTAAAGTTCAGTCTTTGCTTTAATAAGATGTTCAGGGTACACATGTTTAAGGGAACTTTTAAGAAGGTCCTCTTTGTTTTTTTTTTTTAAGATTTTATTTATTTGACAGAGAGAGACACAGCGAGAGAGGGAACACAAGCAGGGGCAGTGGGAGAGGGAGAAGCAGGCATCCCGCTGAGCAGGGAGCCGATGCGGGGCTTGATCTCAGGCCCCTGGGATCATGACCTGAGCCGAAGGCAGACGCTTAACGACTGAGCCACCCAGGCGCCCAAGGAGGTCCTCTTCTTCATTTGAACTCAAGATCCCTGCTGGGGAAATGGTTTGACATTCATTCTTCTGGGATCAGAGCTTCACAGCCCCTTGCCCTTGAGGGGACCAGATTGGGACTGGTGCTAGGAGTGTCAAGGCACTCTTGCCTCCTGCCAACCAGCGAGTCTGAGTCCAAAGCTTTGGACCCCATACCCTTTGGGAAGCCATACTCCTGAACTCAAGGCCCTCCAGGGTCACCTTCCTTGCCTAACCTGTCGTTGGGAAAGCACTGGACACCTGTTTTTACTTTATTTTTCAAGTTGGGAGAGACATAACACCCCCAAATGTAGCCTGGCTCTGCTTGGCTGGTCATTTATGCAGATGGTTGTGGCTTTCGTCTCCGGGACCTGGGCTGTGAGAGTGGCCATGTCCCCGACAGCCAGTGGGGACTCTAAGAACAGGGTGATCCCCAAGCAGCCCTGATGAGCAAGCAGCTTCGAGAAGCAGAGGCAGGCTGTCTAGCTCTGTGTCATTGTGCCTTTGGAACAATGGCCAAGAATTCACTATCTAGTGGGGGAGGATGATGCCCCCAGTCTAAAGCACCAAGGGCAGAGACAGAGGCGAACCTTGTGCTCCCAGGTGCCTGGGGCCACAGTAGGGGAAGTGGATTGAGGACAGAAGATTGATTCATGTGGTCTTAGATGCTTCCTTGCCTCCTCGGTCTCTATTGAGGTGCTCTGCGCCCCCTCCCGACGTCATGGGAGAACTGCAGAGCCAGGCCAAGTGCAGCTCCCAGGCCCCATGAGTGTGTGTGTTATCCTGGGGCCACCAAGGGAGCTGCTGAGAGACTGAGGCCTCTGAGCACATCCTTGCCCATCCCGTGTCTGGTGAACCACACCTCCTAGCATGATGTCCCCAGGTCTGTTCCCTGCTCCATAAAACATCTATATATACAGGCTACCACCTTCTAATGCAAGTGTAGTGTGAACACTAATGGGGGACCATGGGTCCCTACTTTGCCACTGTGTGACCTTGGGTAAGTTACTGCCTGCCTCCAGGTCTCAGTTTCTTCATTTGTCAAATGGGGGTAGAAGAACAATTGGAATCCATCATCCTGTCCCATGGCAAAGACTGAAAGGTAGCTCAAGCTTGCCTCCTACTGGCACATGTAAGGCTGACACATCCCCAGCTCAGGCCTTTCTTTAGCCCTGGACCGCAGAATACTCCCTCTGCTCCCAGCCCAAGTCTGAATGCGCACCCTTTCCTGTCTACCCTGATCACCCCTTCCTCTCTAAGAAGACCCTAGAGAAGAGGTGATGTTCTAATTAGATGGAGAAGAGAAAATATGGCATTCCAAGCATGGGCAAAGGCATGGAGTTATGGAAGCATAACTCATTTAGAGAATGGCCTGTGGCCTGATGTGGCTAGAATGAAGGATTAGTGGGAAAGCAATGGAGCCAGATCCTGCAGGGCCTTTTGACCCATGCTCATAAATTTGGAGCTCATGCTGCAGGCAGTGGGGAGCCATTGAAGGATTTAGACTTGGCCAGAAGTTGCAGTTTGGAAATATTACTCTGGGGTGGTCTGAAGAAGGACTTGAAGGTTTGTGGCAAAGCCCGCAGATCATGTTCCTTTGCCTATGGCTGCCTCCAATGAACACTGCATTTCCAACCTCTCTTGGAGCTAGGTATGGACATGTGATGAAGTTCTGGCCAATTGAACGTAAGCAGAAGTATCTTGTGCACCTTTGAGGGAGTGTCCCTGGGATGTGTGTGTTGTGGAGGTGGGGGAGTGCCTGTTAATCTTTCTTACCTCCTTGGGCGCCTGGGTGGCTCAGTTGGTTAAGCGACTGCCTTCGGCTCAGGTCATGATCCTGGAGTCCCGGGATTGAGTCCCGCATCAGGCTCCCTGCTCGGCGGGGAGTCTGTTTCTCCCTCTGGCCCTCCTCCCTCTCATGCTCTCTGTCTCTCATTCTCTCTCTCGCAAATAAATAAATGAAATCTTAAAAAAAAAAATCTTTCTTACCTCCTCTGGCTTAGTGTGCCTTGGTGGCTGGCACCTGGATCTCCTTTTTTTTTTTTAAAGATTTTATTTATTTATTTGACGGGGAGGGGGGTCACAAGCAGGGGGAGTAGCAGGCAAAGGGAGAGAGAGAAGCAGGCTCCCCAAGGAGCAGGGAGCCCGATGTGGGGCTCAATCCCCGGACCCTGGGATCATGACCTGAGCTGAAGGCAGTCGCTTAATCAGCTGAGCCACCCAGGTGCCCCTGGATCTCCTGATCTGATCTGGTTAGGCTGATGTAAGCATGTTCAGTGGGCAAGGCCAGGGCAAGATGGAGGCTACCATATTGGGTCAACAGCTATACTCTGCCGCTCCAGTGTATTCTCCCACACGTGCCTGAGCCTTTTGCCCACCTATTCTAAAACTGGTGGCAATTGGTCCTCCTCCACTGCTTCTTTCTCCCCATGTCCTGGCTGTTAGCTGTATCCTCAGGGCCATCCACTTTGTGCAAATAATAGCAGCTCATATTCACTGAACACTTACTATGGGCAGGCACTGTGCTCAGGGCTTTGCATGGATGATCACGTTGATTATCTCTTAACCTTCATGCCATCTCACCTCCGAAACCACACCAGGGTCAAGACAACAGGAAGGTTCTGGCGGAGTCGGGAGTCTTTAGTGAACAGAACTGATGAGGCTCTCAGGCCCCTGCCCCCACCCCTGACCCAGTTTGATCACCTTCCCTGTTCTAGATGAGGAACCAGACTCAGAGAGGTGAAGTAAGTGGCTCAAGGTCACACAGCTGGGAAGTAGCAGATAGGAAACTCCAGGTCTTTACTGGGCTCAAGAGAAACAGGTGACCCTGTGAACTTCATTCATTTCCAGTGGAGGGGTTATGAGGGTGGCTCTGGATTATCACAGTGCCTGTGTTTGTTTATTTTATTTTAAAGATTTTATTTATTTATTTGAGAGAGAGAGAGAGCACAAGCAGGGGTGGGGGGGATGGCAGAGGGAGAGGAAGAAGCCGACTACCTGCTGAGCACGGAGCCCTATCCCAGGACCCTGAGATCAAGACCTGAGCAAAAGTCAGACACTTAACAGACTGAGCCACCGAGGTGCCCCCACAGCGCCTGTGTTTAAATCCCAGCTCTCCCACTTACTGGCTTAGTTTGTTTGTGCCTCAGTTTCCTCCTCTAAGAAAAGTGGGTAGTAATGGTCATAAGATTCCTGTGAAGATTAAAAGAGTTAATGCACATAAATTGCTTGATTGTATGCATGATCAATGCATATGTTGATATGCTAGGAGTATTATTACTAGGGCTGCTGCTGTTATTGTTGGTGTTACCCTGGGTCCGGGCCCCTCCCCTGGCCCTGCGCCGGAGAATCAGGAGGTAAAGAAGAAAGGCCCGCCTGAGGCCAAAGGACAGAGGAGGGGCGGCGTGACTACTTGGGCTGGCGGGCAATTTATGAGAGGAGCTCATTTGGTGACTCCGACGTCGAGTTAATTAAAGATGGCCGCTAGGGGTCATTGCCATGGCGACAATTAGCCTGGGAAGGAGCCTCATTAAGGTGCGGTTTTAACAAGGCCTGTTGTTTTTAACCTGGCCTCTCGTGAAAGAGGAATTCTTCAGCTCGCTTCCTTTCCTGCCTTTCTGTTTTTCAGGTCGGTTTCTAGAGACTCTCTGAGGAAGGACGAGACACAGGAGAGTTCCTGTGTTCAGTCCCTCCGAAGAATCAACAGGGTAACAGGCTTCTCCCTGGTGCCACCTTCGAATCTGACAGGAGGCCCTGGTGGCCTAGGTGCAGAGAGGGAGGGAAGGGTGGTGGCGATGAAGTCAGAGCAGGAGGTGAGGAAGGAGGATTTTATTAAAAATGGAACTAGAGGCCTTTCCTAGAACTTAGAAATGTGGCTTCTGCCCCCCAGGCTGTTGACCGGTGGCCCAGAAGCACCAAGCCTGTTTCTGTAGGTAGGTATGTAGGTAGGTAGGTAGGTAGGTAGGAAGGAAGGAAGGAAGGAAGGAAGGAAGGAAGGAAGGAAGGAAGG
>NW_023270464.1:22718600-22807538 GCF_011800145.1 Mirounga leonina
AGGAAGGAAGGAAGGAAGGAAGGAAGGAAGGAAGGAAGGAAGGAAGGAGGCTTGGGCCTCTCAATTCTGAGCACTTAAAAAGTGTATTTACTTTTCTTATTTCCATAGTAATATAGGCTTGTTGAGAAAAATTAGAAATTTCAGAAAAGCACAAAAAGAAAATACCCGTTGTGGTCCCACCCCCAGACTCACAGACTGTTCACAAATTTTGGAGAGAGAAGAACTGAGCAGAGGCTCCAGGCAGCTGAATTGAGAGAAAGGAAATATGTTTTCATTTATACCCTTTTTTACTGTTTGAGGTGTTTTGTTTTGTTTTTTTTTCTGTTTGAGTTTTTAACAGAAGAATGTCAAATGAAACCAAGTTAAAGTAGTACATAATGCAACTTCTTCCTTCCTTCCTTCCTCCCTTCCTTCTTTGTAATCTCAACACCCAAGGTGGGGCTTGAACTCACAACCCCAAGATCAAGAGTTGCACGCTCTACTGACTGAGCCAGCCAGGCGCCCCGACGTTTTTCTATGCATTGAGATGCAGTGTACATTTTTTTCTACAAAAATAGGGCTCATGTTGTACCTACAATTTTAAAATCTGAATTTATTACTTCAAGATAACAAGGTATCTGAATGATTTCCCGGGATGTTACATTTCTTCCCGACTTTTTTTTTTTTTTTTAAGCATGTTGTAAAAAATATTCCATCTGTGCAAAGGGTAGACAAAATGGTAAATCTCCTACCTGGGGCCCCCACCTTGGTTCCCCACCTCAGAGGCGACCACTAATACCAGTTTCTTTTGTATCTCTTTAGAGATATTCTACCTGTGTACAAGCATATACATTTTTCCCCAGGATCCATTTTGTGCAACAAAGTGCACTATGCACCCTGTTTTGTACCTCACTTTACAGTATATCTTGGAGATCGTTCCATATCAGCATGTACAGAGCTGTCTCGTTCTCTCTCTCTCTTTTTTTTTTAAGATTTTATTTTTGGGGCGCCTGGGTGGCTCAGTTGGTTGAGCGACTGCCTTCGGCTTGGGTCGTGATCCTGGAGTCCCAGGATTGAGTCCCACATCAGGCTCCCTGCTCAGCGGGGAGTCTGCTTCTCCCTTTGACCCTCCTCCCTCTCATGCTCTCTGTCTCTTGCAAATAAATAAAATCTTAAAAAAAAAAAAAGATTTTATTTTTAAGTAATCTCTCCACCCAATGTGGAGCTCAAACCCACAACCCAAAGATAAAGAGTCACATGTCGTACCAACTGAGCCAGCCAGGTGCCCCCTGTTGTTTGTTTTTTTTTTTAAATAGCTGCATTCTATACAATTCTGGACTCTAATGCATTTGACCAGTACCCCTTTGGTGGACACTCCGGTTATTGCCATGGATAAGCTATATCGTGGTTGGAATTCTAAAGGAGGCACTCTTGTTAATTCAAAGAGTGTTACCCCATCATTTTTAGTATTTTTTAGTATTCCAGAATATGAATGCCTGTGACATAATTAACAATTCTTTATGGTTGAACATTTAAATTGTTACCGTTTTCCACGGAGTATTACCCCCCATAATCTTTGAGGAGTCCACAGTCGGCTGGGGGGGACAGACAAGCGAACAAGCCCCCTAATAACGGGGCTTCCGCCTGTGGAAGTCAGGGAGGATCCGGGCTGGAAGTGGGAGGAGGGAGGGTGGCAGGGCTTTAGGCAAAGGCCTTGAGGTATGAAACCCTTGGAGGGTGGGCTGCTGGACCTGGGAGTCCTTGGGTATAAACAGAGGTGGTTCTGGCCCGTAAGGGGCTCACAGGAGTGGTCTTGCATATGCTTTCTTCCCCAGAATTTGGCATAGTGGTCAGCATTTGGTGCATGTTTATGGATGCATGAGTAAGTGGGGGGTAAGGGGAGAGGAGCCCAAGAAGGGGGCATGGGTATGGCTTTGATGGTCACGCCTGACAGTTTGAACTTTGTCTGGTCAGGGATGGTGTCCCCTGGAAGGCCCTCAAATGGAAGAAGGCACAGTTAGATCTGCTCCCATGGAAAGGTTCCTCTGGGAGCCCAGAAAGAATCAGGATGGCCCCATAGGCTGCAAACCAGGTGTGGGACACTGTCATATGGTCCCCCATATTCAGTGTCCCCCTCCTCTTCACTGATTCTCCCTGCAGGAGGATTATACATCCCAACCCTTTGTTGCATGCCTGGTGAACACAGGCATGGCCATAAGACTTGTTTTGGCCAGTGAAATGTGAACGGCAGAGATAGGCGACATTTTTAAGGGACAGTTAGTTTAAGTTTGGCCATGTTCTTGGTGGTTGGAGAAGTCAATATGGAGCTCCCTTCGGCCTGCATCCCTGAGTCATTATGATGAGCAGAGGCCTCTCACCAGCTTGCAGTGGGCTTGTAAACATGAATGAGAAATAAATGATGTTGCTTTAAGCCACTAAGATTTGGGGGTTGTTTGTTACTGTAGCATAGTAATGCTATGCAGACTGATGCACAGGAGGACTGGACCAGATGATTCCCAAGTTCCTTCCAGATATGTGTAACAGGCCATGATTCCGCCAAGCTGGCTTTCATGTGGCTTGTATTGAGTCCACTCTTGGTTTACCCAGGGATATTCAATCTCAAGTTCTTATGGAGACCTAGACTTGTGGCTTTTCTGCTAGACCCACTTTGAGCCCCAAGAACATTTCTCAGAGGTGGAGAAAAGCCTAGGGCCTAAGTCTTCGGCAGCTGCTGTCCCTTCTAAGACATGACTCTTGGTGACCTTTAGAAGGTCAGAAACATCAACAGCCATGTTGGTATCAACAGTAAGATGAGAGTATATCCTTGCTCACTGGGATTCCCTCTTTCTGAAGGGGAAACCAAACCTGCAGTGCCATTTTAACCCAAACCCTTTATGCCACCCACAGAGAGCTGGAGGTCCAGAGGAAGGATGTCCTTGAACAGCATAGCATCAATGCTCAGGGAGGTCACCAAGGACCCGGGTCTTCCATCTTCATCTTCCACATTGGCTTTATCCTTGGGAACATTCCCCTTTCGTGATCACAGGTTGATCGATGTACACAGTGGTTATTGCACTGTGGTATATATTCAATATATATATTAAAACTGTGCAAAAAACTTTTCTGTTAATATGTAAAGCAGGATTAGATTCTAGGCTCAAATTTGCACCTACGTCTCTATTCAGTGGAACATTTGAAAGTCTTGTGGGATTCAGGCCAAAGCTTTGTTATTGCCAATATCAGGAATTCTAGCCCCCACTCCAGCTCACCAAATATCTGCAGTGCCCCCATCATCATGACAACCAGAAATGTCCCACAGAGATACAAGTGCTTGTAGGGATACTGCTGACCCTCTGGAAAACCTCTGGTCTGGTCCAATCAGGAGTCCTTTATTTGGTGTGGGCTGGCGTGGCTGCCTGAACAAAACTGGGATTCTTTTAGCAAGAAGGAGGAGGGCCAAAGATAGTAGAGGTGACCCAGTGTTCACGCTAGGCCTCCAGCTCAGCTCTTTCTCATAGGATTCATGGTCTACGGCTGGGGTCCCTTCCTGGGATTGAAAAATCTTAGAGGATACACAGAGGGGCTCTCAGGAGAAAGTTCCATTGGGGTGTGTGTTTGCATGTGTGTGGTTTCTGGCTGGCACAGAAAATACTCATGTTTCTCAGCCGGAAAGAGAGGAGGCCAGGACAGGGTGGGCTGGTCCTGTGCCCACTGAGAGACAATAAGCCCCCTTTCCCTGACTTCTTCCAAAACACTGACACTCAGATTTGTCCAGCTTCTCCTGTCGTACAAAACCCCTTTCCTGCTACTATCTCACTGCACGCCTGCCTTCTGTTGGGTTACTCATCTTTTAAAAAGTTAATTTGTTGAAACTCTATATAGTATAAAGATAACTCTTTACCTATAGATACTATTCCTCCTTTTATTTATTTTTTTAATTAATTAATTTATTTTTATAGATTTTATTTATTTATTCATGAGAGACAGAGAGAAACAGAGGGAGAAGCAGGCTCCCAGGGAGCGGGAAGCCCGATGCGGGACTTGATCCCAGGACCCTGGGATCATGACCTGAGCCGAAGGCAGACGCTTAACCATCTGAGCCACCCAGGCGCCCCACTATTCCTCCTTTTATTTATGTTGTTGATGTTTTCTGCCAATTTTCACTTTTCATTTAACTTCAAATAAGGCTTTTTTTTTTTTTGCCTCATGGAAGTTTTTAATTGTTATGTAATCAAATCTGAAAATGCATTACTTTGTGTACATTAGAATTGTAAAGTTGGATGAGCTGGTGGTTTTTATGTGCTGATGTGAAGGAGGCCTGCTGGGACATGCGAACTATGCGATGGGAAGGCCAGCTCACAGGCCTGCAACACAGGTGGTTCCTTGAGCCTTCCTGGGTCAGGCAAATATCTAGAGGCCTATACCAAGACCTCCCCTCCACTCCTCTCCCCAGAAGGTACACCCATGTGCAGGGCCTGGGATTTGGAGTTTCCTATGAATCCTACCAACAATCCTTATAGAGCATGAATGGCTGACAGTTCTGCCTGAGGAGGCTGAGGGACCCCATGGAGGTCATACATATAGGGCACTGGTATGGCCAAATGAAAGCCACCAAGGGCTGGGAGAAAGAGGAGGTAGGGTGAGTCTCAGTTCTGCAGATAACTGGCTGTGTGGCTTTGGGGCAGTCTCTGCCCCTCTCTGGGCTCAGCTTCCTCCTCTGCCCAAGGAGGGGGTTGACCATCATGGTCTCAAGGTTCTCTTTCATGACAGATATCCCACCATATTTCTCCATATATCCCTTCCGCGAAAGAGCCCCCACTGCTGGGAGCTGCCTCATCCTGCCCCTGCTCAAATTCCTCACCTGGGGCAGGAGGGGACCTCAGTGTGAGGATGTCTGGAGTATGTGTAGCTCCAGAAACTTGGTCCAGATCTGGGTGTGATTTCTGAGTCTCCCTCCCGGGAGCGTAGAATGGAGGCCAGTCCCATAGGGCTCCCAGGGGCGTCCCTTTTCCAATATCAAACCTATTGACGTGCACTCACATTGAACATAATTTACTCTGTGAGTTGTGTGGCGACTGGCTGGTTAGCATGAGTTCTATTCCATAGACAACCCACCCCCAGCCTCCCTGCCTCTAGTCTGTCTCTCCAACTCATCCTACACAACACAGCCAAAGTGACCTTAGTTTCTCTCTCTTTTTTTTAATTATAAAGACTTTACAATTTAGGGTGCCTGGGTGGCTCAGTTGGTTAAGCGACTGCCTTCAGCTCAGGTTATGATCCTGGAGTCCCAGGATCGAGTCCCACATCAGGCTCCCTGCTCAGCGGGGAGTCTGCTTCTCCCTCTGATCCTCTTCCCTCTCATGCTCTCTGTCTCTCATTCTTTCTCTCTCAAATAAATAAATAAAATTAAAAAAAAAAAGAAAATAAAGACTTTACAATTTAATAATTTTTTTGTTTATTTTTCAGAACCGTGATTCATTCCATGGCTCAAAATTCAATATGAACAAAATGCACACAGTGTAAGTCTCCCTCCTCCCTGTGCCCTCACCCCTAATGTCCATCATTGGGGTATATCTTGCAGATATAGTCTATGAATAATCATGAGTATATGTATACATATTCTTTATGGGTGGGTCTCCTCCATTTTTTCAACACAATGACAGCAGAGGACTTTTCTAAGTGTACTTCTAACCAGACCTTTGGGGGACTCCCTTTTGTCCCAAATGGGAAAGACCAAGCTCTTTTGGCTGGGACTAAAGACCCTCCGTGGCCAGTCCCCCTTCTGACCACTCCCCAACATCCTGGCTCACTTCCAGGCCTGTGCATACCTCTGTCTCCGGTCAAAGCATCCCCTGATCCTGCGATTCCTCCAGGGCTCAGCTTCCCTGGCTCTTCACGCTGTGCTGGCCCTGTCCTGCTCATGGAAGCATACAGTGCAACCACTGGCCAGTCACTGTCTGCTTCCCTGTGAATCTCCCCCGCAAGGCCGTGCCGTATTTGGGGACGAGAGGTCGTATCTTACTCATCTGGAATCCCCAGGGCCGGGCACAGTGCCCGGCATAGAGAGGGCGCTCCGCAATCTTTGCCCCTTGGACTTGGAAGGGGCCCGTGGGCTCTTTGCCACAGCGGCACCTCGTGGTAGACCTCGGAAGTGCAGCGAGGAGAGACCTTGGGGCAAGGAGTGGGGTTTCTGCAGGCTCCAGAGATCCCCTGGGGTCTGAGTAGGAGGCTCTCCCCTGTCCACCTGCTCCAGATCCCATTTTGACAACGGCACCCAACCTGGGCAGAGCCCGGTGGGTGGTGACCCACGTTTCCATCACCAGAACTGCTGTCCCCTGAGACCTACCCACACCATGATCAGAGACTTGGGGCATTTAGCTGTGTGTGTGTGTGTGTGTGTGTGTGGTGTGTGTTCGCACGCACGTGCGCACGTGTGTGATGTACTTGTGTGTGTCGGGGTGTGGCTAGCATATCCCTTTACAGATACTTAATACCATCCCTTTTCTATAAGACAAAATGATTGGCAGTCATTTCAATAATCATGAAATGAATAGCAGTAAATAAATGGCAGGCAGCCAAAATTTTCTTTTATGAATTTTTTTTTAAGATTTTATTTATTTATTTGAGAGAGAGAATGAGATAGAGAGAGAGAGCATGAGAGGGAGGAGGGTCAGAGGGAGAAGCAGACTCCCCGCTGAGCAGGGAGCCCGACGCGGGACTCGATCCCGGGACTCCAGGATCATGACCTGAGCCGAAGGCAGTCGCTTAACCAACTGAGCCACCCAGGAGCCCTCTTTTATGAATTTTATCTATAAGCTCACACCATTTCAAAAAGAAATGAAATTACAGATACAATAATCATTATAGTACAAAAAGGGAAAACATGGACACATACTTTTACATTATTTTTTAAAAAGGGTAGGGACATACACCCATATATTGGTGTGCCCCAGTACGGAATAAAATTACATTAGAATTAAATAGGAACAATTTGAAAAGAAGACACTTCCATTTTAAATGTTCAAATTCAGGAGAATATTTCCTGTTTAATCTAAAATTTGTACTTTCCTAACAAAACTGTTATGTCCTCAGAACTTGCTCTCTGGTTCACTGTTTAAAACTTTTTTATTTTATTTTATTCTTTTTTATTTATTTAATTAATTTATTTATTTTTAATGTTTTATTTATTTATTCATGAGAGTCAGAGAGAGAGAGAGGCAGAGGCAGAGGGAGAAGCAGGCTCCCCGCCTAGCAGGGAGCCCGATGCGGAACTCAATCCCAGGACCCCAGGATCATGACCTGAGCCGAAGGCAGACGCTTAACCATCTGAGCCACCCAGGCACCCCTTATTTATCTATTTTAAAGATTTTATTTTTCGGGCACCTGGGTGGCCCAGTCGGTTAAGCGTCTGCCTTTGGCTCAGGTCATGATCCCGGGATCTAGCCCCTTGTCAGACTCCCTGCCTCTCCCTCCCCCCTGCTCATGCTCTCTCTCTCAAAGAAATAAAATCTTAAAAAAAAAAGATTTTATTTTTAAGTAATCACTACCCCCCAATATGGGGCTTGAACTTACAACCCTGAGATCAAGAGTTGCATGCTCTACCGACTAAGCCAGCCAGGCACCCCTGTTTAAAATTTCAAATGCAAATAAAATTAAGTGATTCAAGTCCTGTTTCTCCAAGTTCACTATCGCAGAGCTAGGGCTTGGAGACACAAACGACACCTGAGGTCACTTGGACGTTTCCAAACATCGGAACCTGCACGGGGGGCCAGTGTGGAGCTAGGAGTTGCTGGAATTCATGCCCATGTAGAGCATGGGGTTAAGGAAAGGAAATGTAATAGAAATGTGCTGACTCGAAGTCTACATATTTATTATTAAGGCCAAAAGTTGAAGACACAAAAGGACCCATATTGTAAGATTCCACTTATATGAGGAAGCTAGAATAGGCAAATTCATAGAAACAAAGTGTAGAAAGAGGTTACCAGGGGCTGGGCAAGGGGGAATGGATGTTATTAAGAGGCACAGAGTTTATGTTTGGGATGATGAAAAAGTTCTGGAAATAGATGGTGGTGATGGTTACACAACACTGGATGTGCTTAATGCCGCTGAACTGTATACTTAAAGATGGAGGGCGCCTGGGTGGCTCAGTCGGTTAAGCGACTGCCTTCGGCTCAGGTCATGATCCTGGAGTCCCGGGATCGAGTCCCGCATTGGGCTCCCTGCTCGGTGGGGAGTCTGCTTCTCCCTCTGACCCTCCCCCCCTCATACTCTCTCTCTCTCTCATTCTCTCTCTCTCAAATAAATAAATAAAATCTTAAAAAAAAATGGGGAAATATTCACAGTAAAAAAAAAGAAAAAAATGGTTAATATGGTAACATTTATGCTATCTCTATTTTGCCACAATGAAAACAATATGAAAAAAACCCCAATGGGTTAGAATTAATAAAATAATTTGGGGAGGGGGAAAGAGTATCTTATGGACAGGTGAATAGGTAGGGAGGTGCGGAGGCAGCGTGCCAAGCGGGGCTGGGAATCCTGTCACCACAGAGGGGGTGACACACTTCCCTGTCCAAAGAATTCCTGGTGCAAAGTGATAATTTAAAACAACAGACTGAAGGTGGGTTTTATTAAATTATTTATCATTACTTATTATGTTTATTATTATTATTTATTAAATTGTCTATGGACAAGGTACTCACTTGCCCCTAGGTTGGATCCCTCGGGACACCGTTGGTGTGTTTATCTTTGTGGGTCTGTGGTATATTTGTCCTTCTTTTGTGTGTTTATTTGTGTGTCTGTCTACGGTGTGCTCTGTAAGGATTAATGAGGTGATCAGGCCCCCATCACAAGCACCCACAGTGAGGATCCAACAGCTGTTTCCTCCTGGGTGCTTGTTTGTGGGTGTTCGTCTTTGTGTCTCCGTGGATCTCGTGGCGGGGGTGTCTTAGTGTTTGTTTGTTTGTTTCTTTCTTTTTTAAGATATGCTTTTTTTTTTTTTTTTGAAGATTTTATTTATTTGATAGAGAGAGAGAGATCACAAGTAGGCCGGCAGGCAGAGGGAGAGGGAGAAGCAGGGTCCCTGCTGAGCAGGGAGCCCGACGCGGGGCTCGATCCCAGGACCCCGAGATCATGACCTGAGCTGAAGGCAGATGCTTAACTGACTGAGCCACCCAGGGGCCCCGGGATCTTAGTGTTTCTATGTGTGTCTGTAGTGTGGGTGGTAGGCACACGGCGACCGACTCTGTCCCCTGCGACCTCTCTCTCTTCGTCTGAGACGGTCTTCCCAGTGACTCCCCATCTGTCCAAAAGTCCTAGCGAGCTCTGCACTTGTTCATCCCTGGACCCCAGATTGGTCTGACGGAAGTGGGCAGCAAATCACCCCAGCCGTGACACAGCCCTCTGGAGGTCACCTTAGTGCAGTGCTTATGTGGAGCTAGGGGCATGAGTCTGTGGATCCAATGGCCTGGAGCCCCGTGGGACTCCCATCCTGACCTGGGCGTCCGGGCCTCAGCCCAGGCCTCATCAGTCAGTTCCACCACCTTCAAAGCAGGCACAGCAAGACCAGCCGGAATCTCTCCCTCTGCCCAAACGCAGCCCTGCACAGGCTGCCGTGGAAGCCCCTTTCAGGGCCAACAGGCTGAGCTCTGTGAGAGGTCTTCAGAGCAGTTGGTGAATAGGTAGGGAGGTGCGGAGGCAGCGTGCCAAGCGGGGCTGGGAATCCTGTAACTTCAGAGTCAGGAGGGATCAGGCCTGACCCACAGAGGGGGTGACACACTTCCCTGTCCAGCTCCGAGGTTCCCAAGCGGAGGTTGGATGAGGGTGGTGGGAACCCTGTTTCCTGAACAAAGCTCAGCCCCCCTTGCCGCTGATGCTCTTTTGGGAGCCTTGGCTTTGGCCAACAGGAAAGAAAGGTTCCTTCTCTCTGGGTGGTGGTGGGCCTGGCACAGGGCTGCCTGGGAAACAGAGCCCAGTGTCTGGCTCCAATGGGCATTCAGAAGCTCAGGGCCTGGAAGGTTCTGCCAGCTGCCGGAAAAAGGGGCCATTGTCCCGTCCTCAGCCGAGCCAACAGGGCCTTTCCTCCACGGCTCTTGGGGGCCCGGCCAACTCCGGGCTCCCAGGGTGGGCTGTGATTCAGAGGTGCCCACCGTCATGCGCCACAGCTAGGTTCTGTGGGAGGAATCACAGGTGTGGGCTTGAGGAATGGGCTGGGACTTCAGATTCCCATTCAAGTCTGGATGCAGGACCACCCTCTGAGCTACAGGAAGGCCTGCCTTAGGGCTGAGGGGGTGTGCGTGCACCAAGCAGCAGGGACACGGGGCCCCTCCGATGCTTTGGGGAAGGGGGTCCCAGTTCCCATGTGCGTGGTCTAGCACAGCTCCAAAATTCTCCCAGTGGACTTCCAAGCTAGCAAGAAGCAACCCCCGTCCTTCCTTCATCCAGAGCTCCGCTCCTCCGTGCACTAATGAGCTTAGGAAAGCCACCTCCTGGCGGGGGAGACCCGGGCGCACCAGCAAGGTGGCTCATGCGGATCCTCTGCCCACAGTGGGGACAGCTTTGTTGAGAGCGCTCCCTCTGGAGAGCCCGTGAAGCTGATGAAGAATGACACTTCTGTCCTTTCAACCATTAAGAAACAGGTGGCTAAGGGCAACGTGGTAGCCTGCACTGGACCCTGGAAGAAAGGACGTTAGTGGAAACACTGGCGACATCCAAATAAATCTAGCATTTAATTCATGGTACAGTAGTTGCCCCTTATCTGTGGTTTGGCTTCCCACGTTTCAGTGACTGGAGGTCAACCATGGTCCTGAACAGATGATCCTCTTTCTGACACATCGTCAGCAGGTCAAGAGTAGCTGAATGTCATGTCACCGTGCCCACGTCATCCACTTCATGTCATGTCCTCATGTGGGCACATTACTATCTCACGTTATCAAAGAAGAAAGCTGAGTACAGCACAATATTTTGAGAGAGAGACAGACCAACACTCACAAAACTTTTTAAATTTTTTAATTATTTTTATTTTTTATTTTTTTAAAGATTTTATTTATTTATTTGAGAGAGAGAATGAGAGAGAGAGAGCAGGAGAGGGGGGAGGGTCAGAGGGAGAAGCAGGCTCCTCGCTGAGCAGGGAGCCCGATGCGGGACTCGATCCCGGGACTCCAGGATCATGACCTGAGCCGAAGGCAGTTGCTTAACCAACTGAGCCACCCAGGCGCCCACCAGCCCGCCTCTTTTATTGAGACTTCTGGAAGCCTTTGAGCACCACTTCTGCACATAACTAATTTAGAACGTTCAAATAGGGCCTACGAAATACGTGAAATGCCATTTATAGAGCATGTCCCGTGTGTCAGGGCCGATGCCCATCGCCTCACGCAATGCACACGCCGCGCAGCAAGCCCTGTTTCTATTCAGGCACTATTTAGAGATGAAGAAACCGTGACTCAGTGGGCCCTGAAGCGGAGATCCCACAGCTGGAGCTGCAGAGCCCAGGTCTGCTGACCCCCGAGTCCGGGGACTTGCGGAGTGCTTGCCCCGGCGCTGGGCCCCTGGGGGAGGTTGCTGTCTGACAACTCAGCTGGCGAAGGATGCGGGTCTCATAGGTATGACTGACCTGTGCAGGGGGAGGGGGGAGCCTCAGAAGAGGAGCTCTTTGCAAGCCTCCTGGGGCTGTACCCTGTTTGCAGACCAGCAGCCCCCCAAGAGGCCCATCGCTCACCGGAGGCCTGAAGGCAACTTTCTTTTTTTTTTTTTTTTAAAGATTTTATTTATTTGACAGAGAGAGAGAGACAGTGAGAGAGGGAACACAAGCAGGGGGAGTGGGAGAGGGAGAAGCAGGCTTCCCGCAGAGCAGGGAGCCCGATGCGGGGCTCGATCCCAGGACCCTGGGATCATGACCTGAGCCGAAGGCAGACGCTTAACGACTGAGCCACCCAGGCGCCCCTGAAGGCAACTTTCTCACCGGTCGCCAGTTCCTGTTGCTGTCCTGGCAAGCGAGAAAGCAGCACTTTAGCTGCCCACCCCCACCCCCACCCCTGACTGGCTCTCTTCCGGGACTTTCCAGGCCCCCTGGGGAGTGGGGGGGCCAGGTTCCCTCAGCTTTCATCAATCCCTAGTCCAGCTGCCAGGCTGTGGGTGGCTGGGGCCCAGTTGGCCCCCCATGGTGGGGCGGTGGGGGCGTGTTGAGAGGATGCTTGGGTGGGCGGCTAGTGAGAACTGGCTTCCTGGGGCCTCCCCGGGTGCTGAGCAGCGTGGCCACTTCCGAAGGCCCCTTTGTTCGCCCCTTTATCCAGAAGAATGGCTGCAATTGTGTGGGGTACAAAGCCACTGCGGGCCCTGACTTCCCACCCCTTCTCTGGCCCGGGAGGGAGAGGTTTCCCAGGCTCCTCGTGAAGGCAGCCTCCTACCCCTCCTAGACAGCCAGAGAGACCCAGGCCTTCTACTTCTGGGCCCAAGAGCTGCTCATCTAGCTCGCATCAGCTCCTCTGCCCCCCAGGGACACGGCCATTCACACAGGCCACTGGCTTACTGCTCATCCACTGCTCATCCCTGGACACGCACGAGTGCTAGACGCTGGGGGAGACGCCACTCACCTGTCACAAAGCATCTGGGGGTTGGTTTGCTGACACGCGGGCAGCCTAGGGAGGACTGAGCCCGGGCCACCTGAAGAGGTAGCTGGAAGTGGGGTAAGATGGGGAAGTGGGCCACAGGGTTCTTGCTCCTACCATGAAGGAAGAAGGGAAGAGGAGAAAGGAAGGAGATCTTTACCCCAGCCTCCCCCTCCGCCTTAGCCCTTTACGCACTGGTCTGCTAAGCTCTGTCCCCACATCACAGTGTTCAATGCTCCCACTATTTTCCCTCCAGTAGACGACTAAGCCTGAGAGACGTAAGTGACTTTCTCAAGGTCTCCCAGCTCATAAGTGAAATTCAAGGCCATGGATGTCTGATTCCTTAGACCGAGCTTTTAACCATTCTTCAGGGGAGAGGGCAGGAATGCCACCCAGGGATGAACTGCAAGGCCAAGGCCACAGAGGCTGCTCCAGGGTCGGCTGCTTTGGCCTCCTGCCTGCCCAGACTAGCCAGCCCTGGCGGTCCCCTGGGAGTGGCCACCTTTGCTCGGTGGGGGAGGTTCTGGTCCTTCCAGGAAGGGGACAGAAAAGCTCTTTGCCTTTGTCTCTCTACCTGTCCCTCACCTCCAAAGAGGGACAGAGGGGACCGCCTCCGGTCTCATGCACTACACTCTGGGAGTACTCGGAGGAAAGAATGGCTCATCTATTGGCCGGTGGCTCTCACCCAACATGTTTTCCACTGGGTCAGGGGAAGCGGGTCTTGTGGTCCACTCCTGGAACCCAGAAAGTCATCCCCAGCCCCAGGGGCCAGGCTCTGGGTAGCAGCCCTCTAGGGAGAGGGACCCCTGCCCCACCCGCAACAAGCCTCAAGTCCTTCGGGAGCCCCTGGAGCCAGTTCACTGCTTTCTCCTCCGCAGAGACTGAAGCAGCCCAGCTGGATCTTCCCTCTCATTCTTCCTCCTCCCTGCTCCTCCCTCCTCTCCCCTCCCCTTCCTCTGCCTTCCCTTCTACTCCCCCATCTTTCTTTCCCTCCTTCTGCTTCTCATCCCTCACTTCCTCTCCTCCCATGTCCAAATCTCTCCAGGGGTCCAGGACTGGAAGTTCATATGAATGATGCAGTGAGCACGGCCCTCCCCTCATCAACCCACAGGGCCCACAAATCATAAAGCTCATACCAGAAGGAGGCCTTGGACTTCCTCTACGAAGCCCTTCATTTTACAGATGGCTCAGAGAGGGGAGGCAATGTGCCCATGGCCTAATGTACAAGGTGGCCACTTGTCCACGGGAATAAAAATAATCGCAGCACCGTTTATTGAGCAGTTACTAGATGTTAGGTGCTGTGCTAGGTACTTTATATGGATTCCATGATAGCAATCCTTTAGAATAGGAGTCACTATTTCCTTTTATTTTGCACCATGGAACTGAAACACTGAGAAGCCCATTGACTTGTTCAAGGTCACACAGCTAGGAAGTGGAAGACTATAGATTCAACCCAACTCAGACCATTCATGAGATCTGTTAGGATCATTTGCTCCAACTTCCTCCTGCTCAGGACTCATTGATCACTGATTCCCCCAGAGGTTGCGTGAGGCCCCACAGGGGTCTCCCCGAATTACACCAGCCTGTCTTCTGCCAGCCAGTCTGGGGGCCCCACCGCACACCTCACTCTGCTCGGGATGCCACCATCTGTTCATCTCAGGGACTCTGTCCTGCTCACTCCGGCCCTGCAAATGAGGGCAGAGGAGCATTCTGGGAAAACAGGGGTAAGGGGCCTGCAGCATCTCCCCCTCCCATCTGCCCGCCCACCCAGGAGCCTTTCCTCTGAGATGTCACATGAATTCATCATAATAAAAGCTCAGGGCAGAGGTGGGAGTGCAACCACAGCTGTAGGAATGGAGCAGGGAAGGAGGCAGGCAGCCAGCCAGAGATGTCCTCAAGCCCCGGCCGCCGCCTGGACCAGAAGGAGGCCTGTCAGATGTGGGAGGACAAGGGGCTACCCCCTGCTGAGGAAAGACACTAAGCCTGGGTCTCTTGCCAGCCCTAAAGAGGGCCTGACCCTGGCTCAGCCAGTTTTGGGCAGAGCAGCAGGTTTGGGGGTGGTGCTTGGTCAGCAACCAGGTCCTTGCCTGTCCCCTGCATTTGCGGGTCACAGCCCACCCGGGGTGTGGGCATTAAGGGATCAAGGCAGCAGGGAGCCTCTGTTGCTGGCCTGCTGAGCACCCAGACTGAATGGATGTAAACACCAGGGACTGAGAGGAGGAAGGAAACGGATCCATTTCACAGAGGAGGAAGCTGAGGCCCAGGTGGCAGAAGGGATTTTGTGAGTTCACGCAGCAGAATATAGGCTGTCAGGGCTTTTGGCTCTTGGAGGAAAGGATCTGGGGGGGGCCACCAGGGGACACCCTTCTTGTCCCCCCCTCCCGGGTCACCAGCCCAAGAGGGAGGCTGGGGGACACTCCTTCTTGGGACAGGGGCTCAGGTCCAGAGGGAGTGCTCGTGGGGGTTCCCTGCAGCACCAGAGCTAGCCCACATGGCACCTCACCTCCGTTTGCATTAAAAAAGAGGACCCCTGGGCGCCTGGGTGGCTCAGTTGGTTAGGCGACTGCCTTCGGCTCAGGTCATGATCCTGGAGTCCCTGGATCGAGTCCCGCATCGGGCTCCCTGCTCGGCGGGGAGTCTGCTTCTCCCTCTGACCCTCCCCCCTCTCGTGCTCTCTCTCATTCTCTCTCTCAAATAAATAAATAAAATCTTTAAAAAAAAAAAAAAAGAGGACCCCTGCCCTTAACCCCTTACCACCCCCGGCTGGGCACTCCTGCTAACCTGGCCCCCCTCCTGCCCCGTCTCCTCCCTTGTGACTGTCCTCTCTCCTCAGCACTGGTCTCTCCTACCCTCCCTCCTACCCTCCTGTTCTCAGAGCTCCACTGTCCCCATGCCCCCGCTGCCCCCAGAAGGCCAGGCTCCCAGTGGGGCTCTCACGGGCTTCTTTTTTTTTTTTTTTTTAAAGATTTTATTTATTTATTTGACAGAGAGATAGACAGAAGAGCACAAGCAGAGGGAGTGGCAGAGGGAGAGGGAGAAGCAGGCTCTGCACTGAGCAGGGAACCCGATGCGGGACTCGATCCCAGGACCCTGAGATCATGACCTGAGCCGAAGGCAGACGCTTAACCATCTGAGCCACCCAGGCGCCCCTCTCACGGGCTTCTTAGGAGCTGCGGCCGCCTCCTCCCCCGGCCGTACCTGAGCGCACCTGCCTCGCACCTGCTCTTTCTTCTGATGGAGCACAGTCCCCCCCTTCTCTGCCGGGACCGCTCCTGAGCACGCACCGGGTGTTCGAGGACACTTCTTTAGGAGGCCTCCGTGACCCTGTTGGCTGAGTCAGCTGCCCTCCACGGGCTTCCCCTTGTATGGGCCTCACCTCCCTGCACGGTCACAGTGTGGCTGTCTCTCCCTCAGTGGACACAAAGCTTCTGGAGGGGAGGAGCCTATGTGTCTCCTCGCAGCTGCATCCCTGCGTCCAGGCCCATAACACAAATTGCTACAATGTAATGAATGAATGAGTCTTTCCTGTGAACGAGGTTCTGTTCAAAAACACTTTACAGGGGCGCCTGGGTGGCGCAGGCGATAAACATCTGCCTTCATCTGCCTTAGGCTCAGGTCATGATCCCAAGATCCTGGGATCGAGCTCCACAAGGGCTCCCTGCTCAGCGGGGAGTCTGCTTCTCTCTCTCCCACTCCCCCTGCTCGTGTTCCCTCTCTCGCTGTGTCTCTGTCAAATAAATAAATAAAATCTTTAAAAAAAACAAACAAAACATACAACTCCTCGATGCATCTTCACGATGACCCTTTGGATTCGATTACTAATAATTAATAATAACTACTACTAATAATGCTATTATTATTAATTAATAATAATTAATAACAAACGCCCATTCCACAGGCAAAGAAACTGAGCCCCAGGGTGGTTAGGTACTTTCCTGCTAAGCGATGTGGCTGAGTCTTCCATTATATGCGCTGCCTGGGGGACAATGTGAGTTGCATGAAGTGGTGAATAAACCGCCAGGATCTGCACGGGTAGGCAAGGGAATCTGCAGCTCTCACCAGAGCATGGCATCCGGTCACTGCTCCCATCAGGGACTGTGTCCCAGCTCCAGGAGACCCAGGACCCTCTGAAATTAATGCTGGGCCCTAGCCTCAGCTTCGTCTGGTAGGAGCTGCGTGGGCCCCGTTCTCTGAGCTTCGGGACCGCATCTGTAATGTGGTCACTGCCATCCGGCCCTAGCTCCCCCGCATACTGGATTCAGGGGCTCGGACAAGATTCTGGAGGTGAACACGCTTCAACAATGATAAAGCTTCACACAAACAGAAAACAGTATTTAGTCTCAATAGAAACCACCTGCCTTTCTGTGGCCCCCTCGGGAAGGGTCTGGAGCTCTCCAGACTGCTGGAGATCGGGGTGCCTGGGCTGTCGGGGGTCACCTGCTCCCTTTCCTAACTGGGTCCTGATGCCCCCCTGAGTCTCTGTGCGGGGGTGGGTTGGCAGCCTAGCAGGGTGTCTCCCTAGGAGATATAAGACAATGGGTTTTAGGCCCCTGGGAGCTCTTTGTCCTAGAATGGGGGCCTCGGTTTCCCCATGTGTAAGATAACAACCCGTCCGTTTCAGGGCTTTGTTGTGAAGACGCAGAGGCCAGGGGGATGAAAATCCGGCCTGCACCCAATCCCCAGGCTGGGTGCCTTGCAAGGACCGCACTTGTCCCGAGGAAGCACCCTTCCCTAATTTTCACACAGGCTTTCCTGGACTCACACCCAAAATGGGGTGGAGGCCTCTGAGGGAGAGAGCAGGGCCTAGCACCGGAAGCCCTCCAGGATTCCCTGAGGTCAGAGCACTTTTCCAGGCATGGACCTTGAGCAGGTCTCTGGGGCAGGCAGGGCAGGGTCTGTGGCCCCTGTGGCCCCTGAGGCCCCTGAGAAGGTGACTTGTGTATGGAGGTGCCCCCGGTAGGCCCTGGGCTAGGATCCACGATCCGGCAGGTGGTCTGAGCATCACCTGCAGAGGTGACTTCCGGATGCTCTGCCCTCCAACTTCCTCTCTTGGGAAGAAAGAAACAAAAAATAAAGTTCTTTCCATCACATGTGTCATTTCCGGTCTAAGTAAAGAGTGTGAAGAGAGTGACAAGCTGAAAGCTGCTGATGACTGTGGCTTCGAGGCAGGACCACGGAAAAGAGGCCACATCAGAAATAATGTGGTCCAGCCTGTTTTGGGTGCTTAACCCTGCAATTAATCAGCATTGAAATGGGGGGGCAAGGAGAAGATGGGGGAGGGTCTGTGCACTCACCCCGGGAAGTGGGGAGCCTGCTGATTAAAGGGACACACACTGTCTCCTCTCTGGGGGGGAGGGGGTGTGTGGAGGGGTCTAAGGATGGAGGAGACAGCATCCAGGGCAGAGTCATCATGAATCAGTTTGCTTATTTTGAATTCAAACCCATGTTGTGAAGCTGTGGCGTGGGTCTCCTCCCACCCTCCCTCAGAAATCCCTGGGATTATCATTCAATCCGATTTAGCAGCCTGCCCTCTGGGGGCCGAAATGTTAGAACAGATGAGGCTGATGGACAAACACACACACACACACACACACAGGCATTTAATCAGTCTGGCCAGAGGGACTGTTTATAGAAATGATTTCATTTATTTTACTCCCAATATCAAGCAGGCTTGGCAGGGAATAAACCTTTCCTCTGGGTAGGCTGGTAAACTTTGCAACTTGCTTGCAAGCTTGTTTTAAACACATGGCCTCATAGGAATGAGAGTTTGGGGCCTGGTTCCAGCTTGCGCTTCCCATTTTTGACTCACCGGAGTTAACGTTGAAGGCGCCAGAGCACCATGCACACGACCATCCGCATTTGGCTTCTGGCATTCCTGTAACTGCCCCAGCGTGCTGGCCCCTCTGTGGCTGGGGCTGCCTTCTGGGATTGAGGAGCTGTCAGCCAGGGCTCCGGAGGAGACCTGGAGCCCAGATCCGACTCCCGGGGGCAGGGCAGCTGTGCCTCCCTCAGAGATGGGCATGTGTCCAGGCTTCTAAGTGGCCAGGATGAGGAAGCCGGCTGGCGACTGTCCTCTGAGGCCATGGGGCAGGGGTGGGGACTTGATCTCTCCGTCTTTCAGCCCCTGAGGATCAGTAATTAATCCACTGAAGAGGCTTGGTTGTTTTGATCTGACTCCTAGCGCTGCCCCCCACCCCCACCCAGTCCCCCTTTGTACGCCCTGGGGGCTCAGAGACCAGACAAGACTAAAACCCACAGAGGGGTCAGAGGGGAGGGCCTGGCAATTAACCCCACATCCTGAGCAGGATGGGGTCGGCGGGGGGGGGGGGGGTGTCACTGGGATGGGGGAGGGGCTGGTTCCCAGCTGCCTCGCCCAGGGGGAGGCCTCCAGGGGCACCCACAGGTGGCATTCCAGCCCCCGCCCCCCCCTCCAATTTTTCCTGCCCTGCGCCACCTCCCAGCTCCATGGCCCAGGCCTCTGAGAAGCATCTTTCTCCTTTTGCTCCCCCAGCAGGCAGGCCCGTGGGGTTCCCAGGGGCCAGGCCTCTTCCCGGGTGGGACACTGCCCCCCTCCACCCCCAGCTCAGAGCGGCAGCTGATCCCCCCGCTCCCCGCCCCACCCCTGCTCCACGTTAGGGGGAGAATAACCTGTGATAATTTCTTCTTCTTCTTTCTGGCAACTAATGGACTCCTTAAATAGCAAAAATTGCGGCCTGTAATTAAGATCTTGCTTTTTAAATGATTAATCATTGTAACCCCTTTGAGCAGTTTCCTACTTTCCTCCCTTCTCACATTGAAATGCAGATCGCTGGCAGGGGAGGGAGGTGCTCCTGAGCCACCGAAGAGCAATTCAACCTTCCCAGCTGTCTCTCGTCCTGTCCAGACAGCCTTGCGGGAGAGCACAGGCCCCGCTCCACCACACTCGCCTGGGGCCTGGCTGGGGGGCACCCGGCCGGTCTGCCTCCGAGCCTGACCCTGGCTGTGGCAGCCTAGCCGCCGGCTCTTGGAACCTCCTAGGAAAGCAGATCACGTTTGGGGAGCACCTCCTACGTGTCCAGTCCATCAGTACTAAGATCTCATTCAATGTTCACAATAGAGGAAATGTGAAGGAGCCCCATTTCCACAAAGGGACACAAGGAGGTGCAAATTCACCAAATCAGTGAGTGGGCCTACCAGAATTTCAAACAAGGACAGGCTGATGCCAAAGCTAGGCTTGATTTACTCTTCCCTGGGGTGGACAGGCAGGTATGGGAGACCTCACTAAACACACACACAATTCCTCACCAGCATGCAAAGCGCTCTCCGGGTTGATGGCCCATAAGCCATCCTTGCAAACATTTATTTATGGGCCCACAGAAGGGTTTCCCAAGCCTTTCCTCCCTTTGGTACATACATAGACTGACAACATCATCTGGGGATGATACAGTGTGAGAACTGGCAGGGGACTTGGACCCTCCTGTGTGTGTACCGCTCACTTAAGAGGACCCTGGGGCTCAGAGGTTAGGGAACTTGGCCGAGATCACATACCATATACACAGACAGCACTGAGCAGGATGCCAGGCCGCTAGCAGGCGCTCATGGATTTGTTGAATGAGTCAACGTGGGCAGACTTCTTCCTTAAGGGCTTTGCTGCTGCATTTCTCATAACGATTCATGCATGCGTGGTTCCTGGTGGCTGGGGGCAGGGGGAGCTCCTACCTTAGTCACTATCCCAGAGGAAGAGGCAGGAGAGAAAGAGTGAACAGACTCAAGCATGAACGGGTGTGCCATGTGTGGTTGGACAAGATCCCTGCACCGGGGCCTTGGGCTGGGAAGGTTGAAGGGTCCACGTCCTACTGGCCAAGCCGAGACTGTGCACGGGAATTATCAGTGACCCCTCCTTGTAGCCATGTCCGGTGGGTAGGTGGTGACACTTGACCCACGGAAGACGATTTGGCAAGATATGGTGAAATGACAAGTTGCATAGAAGCTTTCGTCCCACAATCCCCCTTCTGTGAATTTATCTCACGGATACGCTTGCTCTTGTGAGAACGGACTCACGCGCAAGGTTATTCGTTGTAGCGACATTTGTAAAAGCAAAAGGTTGAAACAGAGCAAATGGCGCCTCAAGAGAGGACCGCTTGATGTAATCCTATGAAGCTGAGTAAAATGGGGAGAAAAAACGAATACAGATTTGTATCGGCTTGTTTATGTGTCAAGAAACTGGAAGGAGACACAATAAATGAAGAATAGTTCTTATCTTTTTAGGGAGTAGCGAGAGCGGGGCAGATGTGGGACAAGGACATGAAGGACACTTCTCACTGTAAAACTTTTTATTTTTGTCCTAGGTGAAAGTATTAGCTATTCAAAAAAGATTAAATATGAATGACCTTAAATGCCCTCACCGGTAGGGCACGAGCTTGCTCACAGGCTCGGACACGCGTCAGCCACCCCGTCTGTTGGTCACAGGTCTCTCAGGGACGCACGCCTGCCCCCAGGGGTTCACATGCTCCGAGGATGGGTCCCACTTCAAGCCTGCCTGCAGGGGTGTCCAGGGGTGAATGCAGTGCAGATCTGCAGCTGCCGGTCCTTCCTGAGGGATAATCCAGCTTCCTTGGCCTCTTATTTCACCGGTTCCACATTGGGACTCATCCCCACAATCTAGGCATCACCGTGGGGCCACCTTTGTTTTGCCTTTTCGGAGTATCGGCGTGGTTTGAGGCCCCTGCTCCAGGCCACATGCATCCGGAGCTAATACGCACACGCAAACACACACACACAGGCCTGGCCTGGGCTGGTCCGCAAGTCATGGATGTTTCGGCCACTGTCGGGAATGAGAGACTGAGGAGTGCTGAGTGGGGACGTAGGAGAGAGGGAGCTGGAAGATACAAGGGAACTGGGCTCATCCATCCTGGGCAGTCACCTCCCAAGGGCCTGCACCTAAGCGGGGAAGGGGGCCCGTGAGAAGTAGCAAGCATGTGTCAGAAGTCAGACCACACTGGATTCAAATCCCAGTCCTGGGACACACTAGGATGTGTCATTAACACTGGCAGGTCTGTAAGGTCAGGCACTGGGGAGTCAGCTGGGCTTGCTAAGGTCCGACAGCTGGTAAGTGGCAGAGCGAGGATCACAAGGAGCAGGCTGGCCCAGCGACCATGCTCTGCCTCGCACCTTTCAGGGGGGCCACCTCAGCTGTGAGAGGCTTTTTCAGGTGTAGTCTGGGGGCAAGTGCACAACAGGGGTGCTCAGCAAGCAGAAGGGTCATTATCAGGGCTGTTTCTGCTCTTGACCCCTGTAAGAGGTGGCTCACTGGCTTTTGTTCAGGGCAGGACACATGTGGCTAAAGGGTTAGTTGCCTGGTCCTGCTGGGGTCCCAGGGAGCCTGGGGGTCCTCCTCGGGAAATACCTTTGCTGCCTGAAACCCCCTGGGGATGAGGTCTCCTGGGGCAAGGGCAGCTCAGGGGCCACCACCCTCTGGGAAGGGGCAGCCTGGCTCACTGTGCCCCACATCAATGCTCTGTCCCAGGTCCTCACACCCCACCACGGCTGTGCGGCCTCCCCTCGAGGTGGCTCTGAGTAGCACAAGCCCTTTGTCACTCTGAAAGTGCACAACCAGGAATATGAGCCCCGGGCTGTCCTGCCGAGTCCGGTCGGATTGTTTTGGCTGCAAGGAACTAACAGCCTAATGGGCAAGACAGAGCTTCAACAAATGCAGGCTTATTCAGGTGAGAGGGCTGAACGTGGTGATTCCCGGGTTGGCCCAGTAGCTCAGCGATATCAGGGAATGGGCTCAGCGTCTCTGGTGGCCCTGGGACTTGAACCCAGGCTCTCTTCATGCTGTCCCCTCAACAACACGGCATCGTAACCTATCAGGAGGAAGGACCAGTGAACCCTAACCCTAATCACTAGAGGCCAGGGGCACTGGACCACCTTGGTACCCACAAAGGCCTGGGAAGGGGGCCAGCCTGATACAGGGGGATTGTGTGGCTCTGGGCCTGCCCCCATCCCCGGGACCTAGGCCTGGCCTGGAGGAGCAGGGAAGGGAGGTGAGCTGCTCCATTCTGTCCCCACCCCAAGGCCACATTCCAGGACACCTCTCAGAGCTGGGTCAGGCCAGCCCAGCCTGTTCCCATCCTCCCTGGGCGTGATGAATGCCAGGGCTGCTTACAGAGTCACAATCGCCAAATTAGGTTGCCAAAGGCATGGGCCCAGCCTGGAAACACCTCCCCAGCTGAAAGGAGGCGCGTCTGGACTGAGCAAATGTCTTTATTCAGCTCTAACTGACGTTTCACAGCCGCCTGTAACTCCGTCTGGAGGGGCACAAAGCAACCCCCTCCTCAGCCCAGGCAGCCCCTTTATGTCGCCCCCTTTCATCTGGCAGTCAAAAGTGTACGAGCTGCCTGGGCCGTCCTACCCCGTCCTGAGGCCAGGACAAAGGCGGGTGCTGCACACAGAGGCCACCTGGTGGGCCTTTACCTCCCGGAGTGCGTTATGCTAATCCAGCGCCAGCCGGGACCCTTCCGGCATATCGATGGGCAGGTGCCAGCCTGGCTGGGGACGGGGAGCATCCTGGCTCACCCAGAGAAGGGGTAGCCCGGCCAGTCAGGTCTGAGAGTGTGGGTCGGCCTGGACTCAGCTGGCTAAGGCCGAGGGGGAGAGGACCCTGGTGCTCAGCAGAGGTTCTCAGCCTGGGATCCTTGGCCCCCAGGGGGAGGGGCACGTGACGGTCTCCAATCACAGGCAAATCTATGCACAGGTCCTTTTCTCTAGGCAGAGGGTCCACATCTTTCGCCAGATGCTCCTAAAGGCAAGTCTTACTGCTGGGCTCCTCCAACCTCCCATTTCACAGATGGAAAAGCTGAGGCCCAGAGAGCAGGCACCCCTTGGCCAACGTCACAAGTTAAGTTAGTGGTAGCACTTGGGCCTCTGTTCCTGCCCAGAGCATCCCTCTGCTGTCAGAGGCCACATACTTGTGAGCCTACAGAGATGGGGCAGGTGACGGCAAGGAGGCATTGCAGGTTCAAGGAGGAGGGGCCAGCAGGACAGGGGAGCTCGGAACAGGCCGCCCGGGCTACTGCTGCTCAGCCGTAGCCCAGCGTTGCCAGGTCCTCGAGAGAGGACTCAAATAATTTTTAAATAATAATAAATTTTAAATATGCAATTTGCCACTTTAAAAATACAGATTCCTATTTTAAAGCCCCTGGGAGGGTGGGGACGGGTGGCCAGTGGGCTGCTGGGTTTGAGACCTTTGCTTTTGGCCTCACCGAGATCCCTAACCTCCATTCCCAGGGCTGCAGGCAAGGGAGGCTTGAGTGTGGCCACCAGCCCAGATTCTCCCGGTGCGGAGGTTCCCCCTTGCCCAGAAGTCAAGAGCGGGTGGCGACGCCGGACACTTAGTGTCCGGAAACCCACCGCAGCTGTCCTTGGTGCCCTGGAGCACGTCTGCAGCCCTCTGACTGGGTGGCTTCTACTCTCAGCTGTCAGCCTCAGGCTGAGATGCCCAGCTCCAGTGACGGCCGTCCCCTCGCTGCCCCCGGGCCCCACTGTTTTCCTGGCTGGAGGCAGAAATGACAGGTTAATGGCAGTCTGTACTGGTCCCTACAGGGTGCCCTGACCTTCCCTCTGGGCTTGGCATGATCCCACAGAGCATCCTCCAGAAGGGGTGAGTGGGGAGGGAGATGGAGTATGAGAGAGCCAGAGAGAGAGGAGAGGAAAATAGAGAAGATGGGAAGGCAAGAGGGGGAATCAGGCAGATAGAGAAGGAGGGAAGAAGAGGGGAAATCAAAGGGAGAGGTGGAGGAGAGGCTGTGGATGGGGGTGGAGACAGAAGAAGGGAGATGGAGAGGGAAAGGAGAGCAAGACCCACACAGGTAGACAGAGACGGAAAGAGGAGGGGGTGCTGAACCAACTGAGCCATGCAGGTGCCCAGGGAGAGGAGGCAAGAAAGGGAGGGAAGGAGGGAGGTGTCGGGCGCTCACTCCAGGCTCTCTCAGGCTCTGCAGACCCAGTCCCCCGCCTCCCTTAGCAGGGCCATCTGGGCAGTTCTCGGAGGCTCTGAGCGGAGAGCATCATGCCCTCTGTCCGAGCTGATTTACTCTTCGCTCTGAAGCTCACGGGGAGCCAGTTCTACCTCTGTGCTGGGTCCGAGGTCCAGAACTGGCCCGCTGGGGGCCCTGAAAGGCAGGAAGATGATTCTCCCTGAGACCCCACGGAGGCCTTCCAGATGGGGAGCTTCATTCACCCTTCAAAAGAGTTTATGTTTATTTTGGGAAGGATGAGACCCAAGTTTCCAAATTCTTTTTTTTTTTTTTTTTAAGATTTTATTTATTTATTTGACAGAGAGAGCACACAAGCAGGGAGAGCGGCAGGGAGAGGGAGAGGGAGAAGCAGGCTCCCCCAACCCAGGACCCTGGGATCATGACCTGAGCCCTAGGCAGACGCTTAACCAACTGAGCCTCCCAGGTGCCCCCCAAATTTCCAAATTCTTAAAAATTTTCTTTTTGAAAGAGTTATTAGCTTTTAAGATGATAAAGGAAAAATGTTTGCTATGATGACACAGGAGGGATCAAGGGAAAAGTTAAGTTTTTCCCAGCAGCCTCCCCGAGGACACTCTGGGGGGCAGGTCTGAGTCGTCCAAGCAAAATTCACAAGGGCTTCCATCCTCTTCCTCTCCCCTTGGCCGAAGGGATTGGCATTCGTGCCAGGTCTGCCTGCTGGACCTCGCAGCAGCATCTCTCAGGAACACATGGGAGGGCCAGGTCCTTCGTGAAGCAGCTTTTTACAAGCACCCAGTGTGTAGGTGCGTGAGCGTGCGCATCATCCACCTTCCAGGGCTGGTTCCTGGTGTGTCGAAGGGTCAGCTAGGTGACCTGTCATTCAATCGGTGGTAGCAGCTGACCAGAGAGGCTAGAAGAGGCCTCAAGCACTGGAGTCCCGCTCGTAACTAGTAACTACGACCTTTGAGACATCTGACCTGGGGGGCTTGGGGTTGGCATTCAGTGACACAAGTAGGGAAATCTCAGGGACAGGCGAGACGGTGTTAGGACAACAGGGGGGTGGTTTGAGGGGAAAGACAAGCAGATGGGCCGGACTCGTCCCTGGGTTTGTTCAGTGATTGATACCTTCTTCTATCAAGCATTTACAGTGATGTTTCTCTCGTGTGCTTTTAATCATGTGCATAAACGCTCAATGTTTTTAATTAAGAAAACCATAAAAATACATTTAAATATGTACTCTTTCTCCTATACTATGTGTTAGTACATCCATTTACATAGGTATGGGACTGTTTAGAGTTGTGTATGCCAAACCATGCGTATGGGCTTGCGGGGCAATTGTGAAAGGCACACCAGGGGTAACTGCCAATACTGGATGTTTACCCTGAGAATTGACTAACCCCACAAAGATAAGACTCTACCCAACCTGCGCTCTGTGCCAAGCCCTCCATTATGCCCTGGGGAAGACAGAAAGGAATGGTCTGTCCTTGTGAAACATTGTATCCTATTGGTAACATCTAGGCACTTGATGAGTATGCCCTGTGATGCGTGCTCTGTGGGAGGTATGCCCATGGTGAAATGGCATTCAGGAAGGTTCTATAGAGCAGGGACACTGGAATGAATTCCTAGGTGCCGAGAGCCTAGAACTGAGGCTGGCACACAGGAGAAGCTTTGTATTTGCTGTTATTAGTCTTTCGTCCTTCCTATCCTGACCAGCTACTGTGTCAGTGGTCTCGGGCTTGCCTCCCTGTGGAGTCCGTGGTTATGGCGTTGGGGGCCTCCCAGCACCTGGCCCGATGGAGGTCAAATGGTAACTGCCCATTGAAGTATATTTGCTCTGGGGAGAATTTCTGGCCATCATCCCATACCGTGATAAATGTGGACCCTGGCCTTTTCTCTGTCTTGGGGGGCGAGAGGTGCTGAGCTGTGGCTGCAGACCCTCCCCCAGGTCTCTCTCCCTGCCAGTGCCACCCTGCATCCCATCCCCCTGCCAGCTTCCTACAGGGCAGATCCTAACAGCCCTGGATGGAAGAGTCAGGGTGTGTGTGGGGGTCGGGCAACAGCCCCGCAAGCCCAGATGGAGAGGGGGCTCCCTACATTCGGAGGGACACTGACAAGCCAGGTGGGTCCAGCAGGGAGCAGCCAGAGTGGACAGGGCCCCATAATCAGAGGAACTGGGGCTGGAGTGCCATACCCAGGGGAAATGGGAGAGTCTCGGGAGGTGAGGGGAGCCCAGAGGGCAGGGGAATGCAGCTGGTGCAGGCTCCGAACAGGGAATATTCCCAACATCATGACAGCTCCTGAGCAACACATCCCCTGCCTGACCCTTCAGTGTGCCCACAGCTCCCAGCTGAGAGCGACTGGAGCACATACTACAGTGTGCCAGGGCTAAGGGTCCCATGACCATGCCCTCCCTGGGTCATCTTAGTCTTCTGCATCCTCCATGCCTCCTACAGAACCATGTGGACTGTTGGCTCCTGTTTGCTGCTTAAAGGAAGAACTGAACTCCCGTGGTGGCGGAGAGACAAGAAGGGGTAGAGGGATCGGATAGAGCTGGGTTCACATCTCTATTCCTCACCTATTAGCTGTGTGGCTTTGGGCAAGTCACTTAGCTCCTCTGAGCCTCAGTTTCTTTGTCTGTGAAATGGGAAGCCCAGGGCCTACCTCCCTGGTTCAATGAGCCGCTGTGGTGGCTGGCGCCTTCACAGAGGCTCAGTGAACTGGTGAGAACTTTCTCTGAGTTTCCACACATCTCCGTCTGTGCATGCTGCGACTCTCCTTCAGGACCGCGTCGCTGACACCTCTTGGGTCCCATGCAGCTCTCTAACTGCTCAAGACTCAGCCTGGCCCACAAGGGACTATGCACCAGAACAGACAACTGCCCACCTTCATCCTAATGGAACCTGGAGGCCACCTCTTCTGTCCCCTCTGGGGTCCCTGCCTCCTTCCCCATCCTTCATTTTGATAGACTCAAAAGGACACCCTAGAGCACAACTCAAGCTGGAAGTTTCTAGAATTCATGAAAAAAGCCCTACACTGGTGGCAGAGGTGTTCCCAAGGCCCGGGTGCCTCACACCCCCAGGCCAGCCTGCTCCTTGGAGAAGGGTTGGTACCTCCTATTTTCCCAGCCAGGAGGCCGGCGGGTTCCCACATTACCACATGAATGGGGCACAAGCCCCTGGTCCACTCGAGCAAACAATTTGGCTAGCAAATTGACATAATTATGAGAGACAGAGAGGGAAGAAAGCGGCCCCCACCCCGGAGGCCCCCCAGCGGGTGGCTCCCGCCGAGCTCCTCCCTGGCTTTGTGGGCCCGGCGCTCAGGGCTGATTAGAAACCGTGTGGCCTTTTCAAGAGCCCTAAGTGATTGGCCCCCTTAATCTGATTACAATTTGCAGAGCCCCTCCAGCCGCCTCTGAAGGGTCTTTCTCAAGCACCCCGCTCGATGGTGCACACACACACACACACACACTTAGCACCCACTTGGGCCTGCTGGTGAGGGCTCTGCTTCTCTTTGTCCATGCCTCACTTCCTCAGTCAGGGACCTTCAGTGGCCCCAATGGCTGCCCTTAGGCCCCAGTCCCCTCAAGGTACGCGCTAAACTTCAGACACATGCTGCCCCTAACACACTGGGTCACCTATCTTTAAGGTCCCACACAGATACCCCGCCCAGGCGAGGGGCACATGTGGACACCCCATCATCCATCCTTCGTCAGAGAGGCCACTCCCAGCATCCAATTCCAGGCTGCGTGACCCCATCAAGGGCGACCCTCTCTCCACAGCAGCTATATTTCTGGGGCTCCTCAGGCTGCAGCTCCCAGGGGATTAGGCCCAGCGGGCAGCCAACTCAGGCCCAGGCTGCTCAGACTACCCCCCCTGGGAACTCAGCCCTCCACAGCCACTTTGTAGCTCTTAATCCCCGAGGCTCAGCCACAATGGCTCCTTTTCCCATACTTGTTCTTGCAGGCCCCAGCCTGGCCTCCCACCCCAAATGGAGTCCCCCCACCCCCGGGCAGCAGCTTAAGATGAGGGTGGGGTGGGGGGTAAATCTGGGGCCAAGGCAGAAGGGGACAGAAGATGGGGCTAGCTGAGCACGCGTCCCCCAGGAGGAGCAAGTTGGGCCTGAGCCGGTAGGGAACTTGCCTAGGGCCCTCGCGGGTGACCACCCCCAGCCTGCTACACCCCCATACTTCACAGCCCGCAGCCTGGAGGCCCTGAGAAGTGTTTTCTCCACTTAGGAACCTCACTGTCTTCTCAGACTGTCCGGAAGCCCTTCATGGGGCTGGGCCAGAGAGCAGAGAACCTGGAGCCCAGTTTGAGACGTTGGAATCAGAGGGACCCGGGCCCCAGTCTCACCCTAGCACCATCTTTAATAACCCTGTGACCTCGGAAGGGTTACTTATCGCCTCCGGGCCTCAGTCTCCCCACCTGTGAGATGGGTCTGATACAAAGCTTTCTGTCAGGGTGGCTGAGAGGTTCAAGAGCAGAGGGACTTCAGGCACTCAGTAGGGCGCGGGACACACAACTGCCATCAAGGCATCACGGGTAAGCCAAGGCCAGGAGGAAACCCGGGGTGCAAACACAGGTGGGGGAACAGTCTCTGTGCACCCCTGCAGCCCTGCTGGAAACGTGAGGCTCTGCAGTGCCGGGGCGCGGGGAGGGGGGGCCCTGCCGTTCAGGACAAGGCCTCGCAGGCGCCAACAATTTTTAGATCTCATCCCTGATCACGAGACGAGCCACAGAGCGAGTCTGGGCAACAAGGTCTAGACCTAGGTCGCTCCCTGCATAGGGCCCCGGGCACGGGCCCCCAGGGCAGCCTCGACAGTGCCCTGAGGCGCCCGACCGACCTCCGCCCTCGGTGCCCTCCCCGCACAGCCCCCAGGACCCAGGTCGGGTAATGGGGTGGGGGGGGAGGAGGGGTCCCGCCCCCGCCCCTCAGAGCCCCGTGCTGCGCGGGCTCTGGCCCCGCGAGCGGACCGCGGGCGGGCTCCTCCGGCGGCCTCTGGGAGGGTCTCCCCCGGCGCCCCCGCGCCCCCGCCCCCGCGCACAGGCCCCTCCCCGGCCCTCGTGGGCGTGCCGCTGGGCGGGGCCGCCGGGCCGGGGGCGGGCGGCTGGGGCTGGGCTCCGCGGAAATCAAAGCCGCCGCTCCCCTCCTCGCCACGCCGCACCCCTGCCGCGCCGCCGCGCACCTCCTCCTTTGTCACAATGTTTTTCAATCCGGTGAAGCAAACTGTCCAATTAGAGCCGGGGCCTCCAGCTTCCATCTTTGCCGACGTTTAATTAACATGCTCCTCTTGGCAGCTGCTGACAAGTTCCAGAAACAGGTTGTAAAGGGTTTTTGTCTTTACCCAGCATGGAAAATGAGGGGTGTTACATCGCGGGGAACATGAATAGGTTGCATTTCATCTCCCTCCTCCCCTCCTTCCCCCCCACCCCCTCCCGGCACGGAGAATGAAGGCCTGAGTGTGTATGTATGTGTGAATTGTGAGGGGGGCGGGGAGGGCGGATTTGGAGGCAGGAGAGACCTTCTCCTCCCTCTCCCCTCACCCCTTCTTCCCTGGAGTCTTTGCTCCACAAAGGATCTGGATTCTGCTGCTTCTTCGCCAGCTGGCACACTTTCGCCTCGCGTCTCTTTTAGCCATACCAAACCTCGCCATGTTGATTCCTATCTCTGGGTCTCTGCCTGTGCCATCCTTCTGGTAAACTCCTATTCAGCCTCCAAAACCCTGCTCCAGTGACCTGCTCTGGGAAGCCCCCTGGGCATCGGACGGCTGTCAGAGTTCAGGGTGGACCCCAGCTAGACTGTGAGCCCCCTAAGGGTAGGAAGTGTTAATCTGCCCAGGGTGGTGGCTGGCCGCAGGAAGTGGGGAGAGCTAAACTGCTGAAAACTTCTCCCACTGTGGAGGGAGGGAAGGGTTGGGGTCGGGGGACTGGCCCGAAGGAGCCTTCCCCCCTATTCTCCCACCCTGCCTGAGTGCCCTCGAACGGGAGCAGGGTCACATGAGGGGCATGGTAAACATGGCAGTTTTCATCATGGGTGTGTTTCTGGGATGGTTGATGTGAAGTCAGGAAGGGCCTTGGAGAGAGGCCCTAGCCCAGAAGCTGAGCCTGGGAGGGGGCCCCAAACTGGGGCAGCCTCCAGCACCCCAAATTCTTCCTCTTCAGCCTGGGATGATTTCCCTTGCCTTGTGGGTTGGTGTGGGAGATCAGGACTGGGGCAGGAGGCCAGGCCTCTCAAGTCCTTTTCTCGCTCAGACTGGCCCTGTTGGAGCATTCACACCCATTCTACAAAGAACACCAAGAACGTTTATTCACGGAGGCCGCCATCTGCACGGCACAGAGTGGTCTGGGGGACGCAGGGAGCAAGGGAGGTGCTGGCCGAGGGGCAGGCAGGGAGTGGAGGAGCCCAGCAGTTGGTGGCTGGCAGCTGCGTTGTCTCCTAGGAGGGCTCGGGTCCACTGCCAGCTCCCAGCCCCACTCCTGCCTGCTTTTCCCAGGATGTGGCCACCAGGAGCCCTGGAGGCAGGCCTCCTGCAGCCAGAGCCTGGCTTGGATGCCCACTTTGTCTATAGCTCTTCCTCCTCTATTCTCAGGCAGGCCCCCTGGGATGAAGGGGAAGGAAAGAGAGGCACCCTGGGCCAGGCCAGTAGGTGGGGTGCTGCTCGCCTTGCTCTTGTGTTCCCAGCTTGGTCAGCACCGCTCCTTTGGGAGCGCCGGGACAGTCTGTGGAGCCTGCAGGGAGAGAGCCAAGAGCAGCGGGCCACTGTGGGGTCCTGCTATAGCCCCTTGGGCACATTTACCTTTTCCGGACAGGGTGGGCATCAGAGGCAAGGGGTCCCAGCCTCGCTCTTCTCTATCCTGCAACCCCAGCATCCTCTCCTGCCACATCACTCAGCCTTTTGCCCCAGACACAGCTCTTTCCAAGCTCTGTCCTCCAAGGGGATCAAACAGCCCTACTGAGTGTAAAGGTAATGACCTGCAAGGATCCCATGCCCTCCACTTGCACTGTGTAGCCTCGAAGAGTCTGAACTTCTCTGAGCCTTAATTTTCTCATCTGTTAGAAAGAGGGAAGTAGTTGCACCTGTCGTGTCCAGCTCTCTGGAGGGTGAGATGCAAAAGGCGGGGCTTGGTGCATTCCACAGAGGAGCAAGGAAAGGTGAGCTGATGGGAAGAAGAAAGGAGACAGAGAGAAGGAAGGAAGAACAAGCCTGAGCTGATCCACTGAATAGAGCCAGACCTGTCATTTCCACTTTTATAGATGAGGAAATTGAGGCTCCGTCTGTGGGTGAGGAGATCCTCAAAATCACAGCCAGTAAGCAGCAAAGCCAAGTGTGTAGCCAGGTCACCTTCTATACATTCCTTCCAGTTCAGAGCGCCTTCCATACTCCTGTGCCTGTCCCGGCTTGCAAGGAGTGTCTCTGAGGCCGCCAACCCCCACGTGCCCACTCCAATCCAGGCAGGAGGTGTGGAAGCTCACATCCTCATTTCTTGATGCTTTCTTTTTGCCCCTTTGCTGGTGGCATCCAATTCCCAGAGCTGGGCCCCCACTGGGAGAACCTGCCCGTGCTCACCTGCTTCTCACCTGCCCTGGGAGTTTAAGGTTCTGAGGGCTTGAGGGTAGAGTCCTCAGGGTGCAAGACCGTGCTCTTTGGCTCCTCAGGCATCTGCAGAGAGAGGAGGGCAGCTCAACGGGCCTTGTCCCAGGCCAGGCGGATGGGTGTCCCTGGTAGAACTACAACAGCCTGGACAAGTCTGGAGCAGCGTATGCTGTGTGGCGGGCGCCACCTTGTGATCACTGTGCAGAGCTCATGCAGAGAAGCAGGGCAGTCCACACCGGTATCATGCCCTCTACAGCAGGTTAGCCACTGTCCAGGGTGCTGGGGCACTGCAAGGACGAGACGGGGTCCTTGCCCCACTTAGAGCAACGGGAGAGCGTTCAGGTGACAGGCACAGTGACAATATGAGCTGTAAATGCACACGAGAGGCTGATAACCCGCCTGGAGGGGTGGGATTCCGGTTGTGCTGAATGAACCCACTTTTGAAAGATGAGTAGTAGTGTGCCAGAGAGAGGCCGCATGGCAAGCTCCCTGAACAGCAGGAAGGTCCCAAAGTGAGGTGGGGTGAGATGTAGGGGAGGCCAGAAATGGATGGGTAGCTTGAGTGGGGTGTTAGGGGGGGATCAGTCTTGCCTTGGCTTCAAGGCTTAGATTTGATCTTAAAGACGGCCTCAGCTGAGGTCCAGGGGAGCATCTGTCTCACCCCGTCCTCTGGAAAGCCACCTCATCTCCCAGGTAAACCACCCAGGGGCCAGGGGCTGAGGGGACGGCCTGATGGTGGCTCACTTCCACTGACACAGAATTAGATTTCAAAACCGAGCATTGCTGAAGGGTATTCAGCAGATAGAAGGTGTGAACTTAGAATAAATTATAAAGATCAAAACAGAACCAAGAGTGAACTTCTTTGTATGGGAATTGGTAAGTTTTTTAGTGTATTTCATTAGCGGTAAATCCATGTGATTTCTAATTGTGGTGTCTAAAATAGTTTAAGTTCTGACTTTAAATATGGAATGAAATAATGCTGCTAAAAAAGAAAGTTTATTAAGAATGTAATAACACAGAATAGTTTTTACGATAGAGAGAGAGAGAGAGAGCAGAATCCCAAATTGGGCATATGATCTTCGTTAAGAAAAATCTGGGCGGATTAAAAAAAAAAAACAAAAAACACTGGAGGGACATATACCCGAAATATTAGCAGCGCTTGAATTAGGGTGATGGGATTTCTTTCTAATTTTCTCTATTTCCAGATTTCTCTTAATGGGCTTCTATTCGTTTTATAATAAAAAGATAGTTTAAAGAGAATGAATTCAAAAGCGTTATTAGTTATGTATATAAAATTGGCTTATAGTGGATATCAGTGAAAATTACTCAGAAAACTTTCTGGTGTGGTTTTAAAAATACAGAGCCATATGAAAGGCGGTGATGAGCAGGCCCGTGTCTCAGGGACCACAGACACAGGTTAGGTCCTGCCCCCTGTCATGAGGGGAAATGCAGGTGGCTGTCATCCTCCACCATCTAATGCAGGTAAACACCTGCAACAAGGATTCGTCGGGAGGGAGGCCTGCCTGAAGTCACAGAAAGCCCAAATTGTGGCATGTTTTTAAAGAAACAGAGTTTTGTGACATCCTACTACTTTCAGCTTCTAGAACAATGTTTCTCAAGTTGGGTTTCTGTACCCATACTCTCTGGATGCTGAAAGCAATGGAATGTCGCTCAGTTTTCTGGACCAGAATCAGCTGGGAACTTGTTCCCAAGAGGAGGCCCTACTCAATTACAGTTCTGGGCTGGCACCTGGGAAGCTGCATTTTTCCAAGGTCTCCGGGTGGTTCTTATGGAGTCTGAAGCTGAACACCACAGTGTGGTTCTTAATCTGGGCTACATTTGGATTTACCTGGGGAAGCTTTAAAAAAAAAAAAAAAAAAACCCCAAAAAACTCATAACGTCCAGGTCCTAACCCCAGACCGATGAACTCCAAGCCTCTTAGAGCTGAGGCCTGGGCTCCGAGTGTCTTTAAGGCTCCCCAGGTGATTTCAATGCACGTGGAAGGGCCGTGGTTCTCAGAGGCGGGTGTAGTTTTCATCAGAATCACGTGGAGGGCTTGTTGAAACAGTGCTGGGGCCCACCCCTGAATTTTGGATTCAGGAGATCTGGGTGGGACTCAAAAACTTGTATTCCTAACACGTTCCCAGGTGCTGCTGGTGCTGGGGAGTACAGGGGACCACACTTTGGGGAGGACTGCTCTAGAATAAAGCCTTCAGCCCCCAAGAGACACACAGCCTCTGGATGGAGGAGCAGGGTGATGCAGGCTCTGTCCCCCAACCCTCAGCTTCCGGTCCCTCGGGGGCCCCAGCTCGGCTGATGTGGGCAGGGTCCCCTTTGTGCAGGGGAACAAGGCCCTGGAACTCACCTCCCAGTAGACCGAATCCTCAAAGCAGTTCTCGTCAGCGGGTTGCCCCCAGAATGGCAACTTCAAAATAATCCCTAAAGAAAGTTGGGGGTCACACAAGGTCAGGAACCACTTCTTCTCAGTCTACCCAGCCCTTCTCCTTAGCTGGGAAGCATTCCCCCCCCACACCCCAGTCCCACAGCCACAAGAGCACGGGATTCCTGGGGGCTCTGGGCTGACCTCTGGTACGTGCTCTTGGGTCCCCCATCCACAGCGGCCCCAACTCCTCTCGCCCAGCCACTTCCACTCACCCACGATGATGCCGCCCACCAGGGCCATGGCCAGGGACACAAAGAGACCAGCAGCCTGAAACTTGCCCTGCATGCTTGCGTTCCAGTTAGTCTTGGAACCATCAAAGCCAAAGGCAACGGCAACCCTGGGGTGGAGATCAGGGGCAGGTCAGGGCTCTGCAGAGAGGCCAAGAAAGCACTTGCTGTCGCCCCACAAATGTGAGCGGGCACCAAGGCTCTGAGCCTTCCCGTGTGCACTGGACAGATCAGATGGTCCTAAGGCTTTTGAGGAAGGACAGAGGTTGGGGAGAGAAGCCTATGGACGGTGGTTCAGATTGGGGTAGGCTAGGAATACAGACAGTATGTTGGACCCCAGAGGAACAGCAGGAAGGAGGGAGCTCAGGCTCCCCTACCCCTCCTCCACACCTACCCGTTTACTCCATACACATCACTGGTGGCACAGGACGCCGTCACGGCCCCCACGATGGCGCCGATGATGCCGGGAATGCCATGCAGGTTGTGAATGCCGCATGTGTCCTGGATCCGCAGCTGGGCCTCCAGGAACGGCTGGACAGGGGAGACGGCTGTTGCTCAGACCCTGAGCAGTGGCAGGGGTGTGGGCAGGCCAGGATTCTGGAGGCCCCAAACACACGGAAACCCAGCATCCTCCAGCCCCCAGGCCCTTCCCTAGGGACCCCCCTCCTGTCAGGAACACAGAGAGCCCAGGATTTTCCAGCCCTCAGCCCCTGGCCTGGGGTCCTCACCGTCAGGTACACAAAACCCAGGGTGGAGACAATGCCGCAGATGAAGCCAACGATGAGGGAGCCATAAGGCATGAGCATCATTTCAGCGGCCGTCCCCACGGCCACCCCTCCTGCGAGCGTGGCGTTCTGGATGTGCACCTGGGTAGGGCGGGCGGGGCGGGCCGGAGCTCAGTCCTCTCCCAGAGCCCGCAAAGCTCGCCATGGGGGGGGGGGGGGCTGCCGGTGCTGGGAGGCAGGGTTGACCCCCAGGGCACCTCGCGAGCCCGCAGACCACAGAGGGCCCCACCCGGGCCCCGCTCCTGTGCTCTCTGCACATTGGGCGCCACACCAGCGGGCTGAGCATTGTCCATGGCCACCAATCGGCGTACTTGCGTCGGGGTGGGTGAGCCCCCTTGGCACGTCTGCACGTTCCCTCTAGCTCCATGTGGGCAGGTGTGCATGTCTCCTGGTCTCTACGCTCACGTCTGCTGACGACAGGCACCTGCGAGGCCCTACATGTGCGCAAACACCCCTGCCGGGGTCTGTGGGCCTGCAAGAGCACCAGCTGACCCCCTCTGAGGGCCGACCTGCACCCGGTACCGTGCTGCCCGCTGCGGGGAGGATTTCTGTCCGTCTCCACAGCAAGCCCAGGAGGTAAGGACAGTTATCTTTGGATGTTTGCAGAGGAGGAAATTGAGGTGCAGGGAGACCACACAGCTAGCAAGAGGCAGCAAGGTGTCTTGATCCAGGTCTGTGTGGAGCCAGGGCCCCTGACCTTGACCCTGTTCTGTGTCCTTGTCGGCGTGCGGGGGGGTGGGGGTGGGGTCTTGGGCGCACACAGGTGTGCCCATGTCGGTGTGTCTGATTCTCTTCCCCCTGATGCGGGGGGAACCTAGTGTCAGACTAGGAAATAGAGAGGTGGTCTTCTTTTTATAGAAAAATCGACCAACACCTATGGGGTTTGGCCCCTCCCCACTAACGACAGAACAGTTTGTCCCAGTGGTCTGAGAGGAAGGACACTGTGAAACCTCATCTCCCCACAAACCTCCCCAGGGGAGTGGACAGGCATCAAAGGGGTCCCCTTTCTGAGGGTATGGGGTGGGGCAGGTGGAAGCAGCTTTAGGAAGGCTGAGGGCCAGTGTTTGGAGGATCAGAAGCCTGGCAGAGGGGAAGTGCCCCTGGCAACCGTACAGGGTAGGTCTGATGGGGTGCTCAGCCCAGAACAGCCATCAGCCCCCCAGGCTGGGAGGAGGAGAATGAGGAGGAAGAGGCGCTCATCCAGCGCAGCCAGTATAACAGAATCTGGGAATCTGGTTCTGGGCTCTGCCGAAAGCCAGCTATGGAATCCGAACAAATCATTTCTTCCCGAGACTCAGTTTTTTCATCTGCAGGATGGGTGTGATCATCCTGATGCTGCCTGCTGCCTGCCGCCTGCCTCACAGAGTCGTTGGCAGGGCATGGTGATCAGTGCGCACTGGGCACAGGCAGTCATAGTCACACCTCCCCCCAGGGCTCCCCAGGCTCCCCCCCCGGCCCCGCCCCGCTGCTCACCATGTCCAGCTTGCCCTTCTTGTGCAAGGCACTGGACAGCGCCACCGAGGTGAGCACGCAGGCTGCCAAGGAGCAGTAGGTGTTGATGGCAGCTCGGTGCTGGGCATCTCCGTGGTTGGACACAGCTGAGTTGAAGCTGGGCCAGTACATCCACAGGAAGAGGGTGCCTGGCCAGACCAGACAGGACCGGTGGGCCCGGGAGAAGAGGTGTTAGATGGGCCCAACGGAGCTTAGGCAGACATCCTGTCCTTTAGTTCCAGAGATGTCATATGACTCACATACCCCAGCAGTTTCCCACCCCTGCAGCTTTCCTCATGCTGGGGGCTCTTCCCAGAACATCCTCCCTGTCTTACTTACTACCTAACTTTTACTTAGCCCTCCACTCTGCTCCAGGAAGTCTACCCTGACCCCATAACTGGGCTAAATGCCTCCCACCTTGCTCCCATAGCACCATGAGGGAGAATCTTTTTCTCTACTGTAGTTAGATTGTCTTGTAACATTGCCCTCTCTTCCACACACTGTGAGGAGCTCCTTGAAGGCAGGGCTGGGTTTTAGGAGGCCAGAGCGGGTGGTTGATATGTATTCTCTGGAATGAATGGACACAGGAAGTAGGAATTCACACCTTGCCCTAGCCCAGGGGATGGACTGACCAGTTCCTGGTTACCACTTTGCCTTGGGGCACCCTAGGGAAAACAGGATGAGTGACCAACTTCTTCCAGCCCCATGGGAAAAAGGGACAAACATCTGGGATCCTGGAGGTGTCTACAGGCAACCCCCCTCTGCCTTTTCCCCAAAGGGAACTGCCTGCCACCCACCAGACCACGTGGGGATCAGGTGTAGTTTTGGTGGCCTGAACTCCTCATGGAGACCCTCACCCATCATGGTGGTCCTCACCCATCATGATAGCCCGTGTCCATCATGGCCACCTTCACCCATCACGGTGGCCCTCAATCATTATAGCCGCTCTCACCAATCATGGCAAAGAGGTCCGAGTGGTACACAGCGCTCTGTCTCTCCTTGCTCTGCTGTAGGCTGGGTCGGTAGAGGATCCAGGTCACTGTGAGCCCAAAGTAGGCGCCAAATGTGTGGATGGTCATAGAGCCCCCTGCGTCCTTTACCTGGGGTGTAGGGATCTGTCAGGCTCTGATACCTTCTCTCCCTCCCATCTATTAGCACTTTCCGTCCCCACCCCCGTGAAACACACACACACACACACACACACACATCTCCATCTGTCTCTGACTCCACAAGCTGCAGGATGGAGCCCAGGGCCCCCACAGAACAATCAGTTGGGAAGGTGAGAAAGCAGGGATCCCTGAGCCCACACTGTGAGCCTGTCAGCAGAATGCTAGAGCATCCTCACCCAGCAGATGGGACTGTGCCCAGATAGGGAAACCCGGGCTTGGAGAGGACCTTGCTCAGTCACACAGTGGGAAGAGGTGAAGCAGAGCTAGAACCCAGGGCCACCCCCTATCTAGTTTGTCACCCACTAGCTTCTACAGTATCTTAATTCCTGGGAGCCCTTCACTCCCCTCCAGGCCGCCCCTCCCCACATTTCTTCCTCCATAGTCACTCCTGGCCCAACCCCACTCCGTCTAGACTACCGCTTCTCATCTCCCTGGCATCCTGCCACACTCCTTGCCCAACAACCTCCCAGCTGACTGCCCACCGCCCACTCCATCCCCATCCTCCTCTCCCCCGTCCCCCCTCCCCCAGTCAGAGCATGCAGATTGGTTTCTTCCTCTTCTGTCCCTTTCTGCCCTACCCCACTCTGTGCCGCAAGTTCCTCCTTCACAAAGTCGGGGAGACCAGGGTGCCTTACTTAGCAGGGCTGTCTCGAGGGTGAAATTAGACAACTCGTGTACAGCACCTGGGAAGTGCCTGGCACGCCACAGGCGCTTGGTTGGCTTAGCCTTCCTCCCCGTGCCCCCACCTTCCCTCTCAGCCTCCTGTTCCTCCCTACTCAGAACCAATCTCAGGGGAAATTCCAATCAGAATCAGAGACTCGCTCCTTCACTGTAGATGGGGAAATCCAGCCAGAGAGGTTAAGTGTGTTGTCCAAGGTCACAGAGCTAGTTAGTTGTTGACAGAGCTGGGTTTCCCGGTTCCCAGCCTGGCAGGTGCCTCTACTAGCCATGGGACCTGGGCCTAGCCCGTTAACCTCCGAGCCTCAACTTTCTCTTCTGTAAAGTGGGGGTAATAATTGCGCCTATCTCGGAGATGAGGATTAATGAGATAAGCCATGTGAAGCATTCAGAGCCAGGACCTGCCAAGGGCAAGTGCTCCTTACATGTCAGCAGTGATTGTTGTATTTTGGCTTGGCACAGAGACAGGCCCAAAGGCTGTCAGGCATTCAAAGAATTTCTGTAGCAGGTTGGGAGGATTTTTGAGGGCCTTTTAACTTGCGCCCAAGATACTACATTCTCAGCCTATTTCAAATCACACTAGCTGCTTTATTCTCCACACCTCCCACCCCAGCCAGGCCCCAAGGCCAGCGTACTCACCTCTTTTATATCTGTCGAACTATCATCTCCTCCTTGTACTACCTCAGTCCCAGTCCCATTATCTCTCATCAGGGCAACAAGGGCAGCCTCCTAACTGGGCTCCCTGCTCCCAGCTGTTCTCCTTACCACAGCCAAAGAGGCGTTTCCATTCCATGTGTCTGACCGTGCCACTCCCCTGTCTAAAACCTTCCATAGCTCCCCACTGCCCGCATGACAAAAGTTGAAACCATTTAATGCCATCTTCAGGAGCTTGATGATCCATGCTCCTCCCTCCATTACCCTTTCGAACATTCCCCCCACCCCCACCGCATACCCTCTTCCAGCCAGGTGGAGCCACCGGAGACCTCTCGCCGTGGGCCTCCCTCAAGGCCTATGCACTCACTGTTCCCCCTGCCTCACTCCTTCGCCTGCTTATTTCCCACTTGATTTCTAGCTTTGCCATCTTTTCCTCCAGGAAGCCTCCCTGACCTGTCCCGCTGGTACAGACACCCTCCCTTTAGGCCGTCAAGCCCCTGACCCCACTCCTCATCGTACTGCGTGGTTACTGTCTATTGACTTCCTGGCTCCCTCTCTAGATTGTGAGCTCCTTGGGTGCGGAGCGAGAGGCCTGCTCACCTCTGTATGGCAGCACCAGGAGCATTGCTCAATGTGCAGTCAGACTCCAAAATGCATTTACTCGATAAACACTTGTTGAGCACTTATTAGGCATTGAACTAGGTGCTGGGAAACAGACGGTCCAGACACATCAGGTTTATCAGAGAAGAAGTGTTACGAAGAAAATAAACCGAGTCAATATGAGAGATAGTGACTAGGGCTCAAGTGGGGGGGGCAGTAAGATAGATGGCAACACTATGGGGTGGGGAGAATCTGGGAGGGCCTCTCTGAAGAGGCGATATCCCAGCTGAGACCTCAGTAATGAAAATGACTGAGGGACGAGCATTCCAGGCAAAGGGAATAGCAAGTGCAAAGGCCCTGAGGTGGGACCAAGCTTGATGTGTTGAGGGGCAGACAGCAGGGTGTGGCCAAAACACAGGAAGATGGGGAGAGGGTAGATTATAAGCTTGAAGGGAAAGGCTGAGGGCAGAACATGTGGGGCTTTATAACACATTTGGATTTTACGCAAAGAAATTTTAAAAACCACTGGAGGGTTTTAATCGGGGGAATGGTCTTGCATGCATTATTAACAGGTCTCCATGGCTGCTGGTGGAGGTTGGCCTGAGGCAGGGAGTGGGGCAAGGATGAAGATAGGGAGATGAGTGAGGAGGAAGAGAGATGGTGGCTTGGGCTAATCTGGTGGCTGAAGAAAATGACAAAATGAATGACTGAATAGTGTGACCTAAAAGAAAAAACAAAAAAACTCTACCCCTGTGGGGGGTGGAAGTGTTCCAGGCAGAGTCCAAATGTGGAGGAGCTGGGGGCTAAGAAATGGATGAAGTCTGTGAATGACCTTCACCCCTGCAAAGTACCAAAGAGGCCTCTGAGCTAGAGTCAGAGGTCTAAGGTGCCTCTTACTTGGGTCATTGAATTGGCCAACTTCAAGGGGCATCATTCCTGCCATAGTCCATGTGAATGTCATCTCTGGAGTTGTGCAGGGCACAACCTATGCAGCTGTACATGTCCACCATAGCTATTCCCCTAGGATCCTTCCTTATAGATGTGCCCCCTCAATACACTGGGTCCTTTTCTTGGCAGAGCATTCTGGGAATGAGGTGTGTGCATCAGAGTGTGTGCAGGAACACCGACTCTTTCCATCCGATATGCAGGAACGAGAAAGGAGGGAGAAAACCACCATATGAGGAGCCCCTGCTCTGCCCAGGTGCTGGACTGATTTGCTAGGTGGACCACCATTCCTGCCCAATAAATGTCATTACTCTTCTTTTAGAGATGAGGAGACTGAGGTTCAAAAGGTTAAGTGGTTGGCTAAGGGTGAATTGAATCCAGCTGGCACGCCTCTTCAGCCCTCCCTTTCTCTCCTTCCCTGCTGTCACCCCAAGTGTCCCCCGCCACCCCCATCCTGAGCCCTGCTCACCTCTAGCAGGCTGAGGAGGATGTACTCATTCACTGAAAAGAGGGTCACTTGGAAGAGAGTCATGATGAGTAGCTGGACGGGGCTGACTTTGCCCAGAACTGCCCCAAAGGCCACACAGACAGAGCCCACGCAGAAGTCGGCATTGATGAGGCTGCGGGGAGACAGGTCAGGGGAGGGGTGAGGCAACAGCGCAAAGTGGCACTCTGAATCCCGGGTTTGAATCTGGACATGGTCATCTGTGTATCTGGCCTTGTGGCTTAACCTTTCTGAGCCTCAGTTTCATGGTGTGGTCATGAGCACATAACATCTTAAAGCTACTCTAGGAATGAGACGAAATAGCACGTGAAAGGGGCAGTACAGCAATGTACCAGATGCCAGATGCCAGACCCTTCCCCCGTGGCCCCCATCCCAGCGCCCCCTCCTTGCAGGCAGCTTGTATTCAAGTCACCCAAGTTGTCTGGCTGCTGTTCTGGAACATGCCCCATATTTGGGGGCTTGCCCTGCCCTCCATCCTCTGCCTGCCCTTCTAGAACCTCCTCTGACTGTCTTCTCTTTCAGGAAGCCTTCCTGGATTCCTCCACGCAGATGCAGTATCCACCTCCAGACCCTTATCTCTCACTCTACACACACCTCTCCTGCTGGCTACCAGGGCCCTGCTTGGGTTTGAGCTCTCATGACCTGCTCGTCACCTTACCTGGGAGAGGGGATCTGTGTCCAGGGAAGAAAGAGAGGCCTTCCTGCAGGAGGTACATGGGGAGCTGGGGGCTCAGTGGAAGGGGGCAGGAAGGCCAACAGAGAGAATAGAGGCAGAGGAGCACCTAAGTTCTCCTAAAGTCTGGACCCTGAAAGCCCAGGCAGCCAGCAGAGGGCTGATGGAGAGGCAGACAGCCAGGTAGATGTCTTGTGGCCAAAGGAGAGCCTGGTTCCATCCACGTGCCTGCCTAACCCAGGCCTTCCTGTGCTCGGCCAGCAGCAAAGCTCAAGGCAGAATCATGAGAGTTGTTAATGGGGGGGTGGGTGGATATAGGGACAGTAGAGGCTACTTCCTCAAGACGTTCACATCCAGAGGAAGTGCCCTTGCCCCATGCTCAGGTGTCTATGAGAAAATCAGGAGGTGAGAAGTAAGAAGCCAGCTGATGGTTGGGCCCAGGGTGTGGAATGGGAGCTGTTCTCTCAGGGTCCCTCCCAAGATGAGGATGTTCATTGGAACTTCTGCTTCACTATGACCTTTGTTCACTGCTGTGTCCCCAGGGCCTCACACAGGGCCTGGCTGAAGGAATCATGGCATTTACTAAGTGCCTGGCACTGAAATACCTGTTAGGTACTGCGTATGCCCTCCTGTACCATGTCTAAACCCGAGGGGACAGGTACTATTACTAGCCACATCATAGAGATGGAACAGGGAGGCTTACAGAGGCCGAATTATTTGCTCATGTTCCCATAACTGTAGCCAGAAGACTGATCTGACAGAGGTGACCATCAGGAAGGAGTGAGGGGGAGAGCAGAAAAGCCCACACCTTGGGCCATCAGCTCCGGGGAGATGGAAGTTTGCATGTCACATCTCAGGAGGGCCCACGGAGGCTTGGGCAGAGCCCGTACAGGGCATCGCCCTACAGTGACAGGTAGGACCTGGAGGACTCTTCAGCAGGGACAGGACAGAAGCCAGGAGGAGGGTCTGGGGACAACATGATCATCCAGCCCTGAGCACCAGAATCGGCTCCATCTTGGTTGCTGCAAATCAATTCCCTGAAAGCCAGTTTGCCAAAAACTCAATTTGTCAAGTGACCAACTTGCCAAATAACTAGTTCACCAAAAACCTGCCAATTCACAAAGTTTACGATAATTCCCTTTGAAGATTTTTAAAAAGTTGTATACTTTTGTTTTTTCATTTAGCCATAGCTCTTTCGCTGGGGTGGCCAATGAAATATATTACAGGTGTTTTCATACTTTGGGTCTACGGCTTTGGGAGTGAGACTTTCTCGTGTATTTTGAACTGCATGTTGATATGCATGTCAACGATTTTATATACAAAACACTGACTTATTGATTCCAACACATTTTCTTTTTTGGGGGGGGGGTTTTTTTTTTTTTTTTTAAGACTTTATTTGCGAGAGAGACAATGAGAGACAGAGAGCATGAGAGGGAGGAGGGTCAGAGGGAGAAGCAGACTCCCCGCCGAGCAGGGAGCCCGATGCGGGACTCGATCCCGGGACTCCAGGATCATGACCTGAGCCGAAGGCAGTCGCCTAACCAACTGAGCCACCCAGGTGCCCCCAACACATTTTCTATCTAGTCAACTATTTTTCCAGTTTCTCTTAAGTCATGGCTTCACTGACCTGCTTGAGTGAATTCGTATCTTACAAGTATTTGGCATGTTTTAAATTTCAGACACCTGGCCTATGACCCCCGGTTGATGCCCTCTATGTGACATGGTTTTATGGCAGGTTGCCTCTAAACCCTTTCTGCGGACTTGGTCTTCCAAGCAGGCTAACGAGTGTTCGAGTGTTCGTTTGCCCACCAGCCCCTTCGCCCTCTGGGCCCCGCTCCCGGGCCCCGCCCCAGCCCCGCCCCTTGCCTCTGGGCCCCGCCCCAGCCCCGCCCCGCCACCCTGGGCCCGCCCCCGGGCCCGCCCCGCGCTCACTTTTCCACGCCCACGTGAATGTAGCCTTGGTAGTAGGAGTGGAACCAGCCCTGCATGAGCAGCGCCCACTGGATGCCGAAGGCCGCCAGCAGGAAGTTGAAGCCCACAGAGCTGTAACCGTAGCGCTGCAGGAAAGTCATGAGGAAGCCGAAGCCCACGAAGATCATCACGTGCACGTCCTGGAAGCCTGCAGGGAGAGCGCAGCCCGGGGTCTCGGTGGCCTCGCCCGCCCTAGCCCTGGGTCTGGGCCAGCGCCGCCCGGCGCAGCGCCTGGTGTCTTCCCGGCCGCCGGGCCCCCAGGTGGTCTCCCGAGCCCCCTCCTCCCATCTCTGCATCTGGATCCCAGGGCTAGGCGCAGTTGCCGCAGGCAGAACGGCCACTACCCGCATCTTGTCCTCAGAACCTCTGGAGGGGGCTGGGCTTGGGGGGACTGAGGTGAGCCTCCCACTTTCGACCGCTTGTTCTAATGCCAAGACGTGCCTGAGCGCCCCCTCAGGAGATGACAGCTTCGTCTCTCCACCCTCACCCAGGGCGGGGGTGGGCAGCTGGGCGTTTGAAATTGGGGCCAGGCTGTGGCTCACACCTAGAATCTAGGGTCTAGAACCCAGACTTTCTGCGGCCTTGCCCCCTCAATCCATTTTTTTAGTACAGAGAAGTTAGTCTCATCTGGGTCTGAGTCTCTCCAGGGGCCAAGCACATGAGTTGATCATCCCCCCCACCCCCGCCCCACGAATGTCACATCCCCCCTCCACCCCCTGCAAGTACACTTTGTTGTATCGCTGAGACCCGAATTTGGGCCCCAGTTCCTCCATCTGCTGGGCAGATGACTCTGGAAAGTCAGGTAACATCCTTGGGTCTCAGCGCCTTCTGTAATGCTTACTTACAAAGCCTGCAGAGATTAAATGCAGCAGTGTAGGTAAACCATCTCGCAGTGCCCATCCCATAATAGGTGCTCAAAATGGACAAGTGTCATTATTATTGTTGCTTTATTATTATTTATTGTTACTTAGGCATAGGCTAATTCTGCTTTTTGAACCAACTCTTCCACCAGCTCTTGGGGTGTGGCCTTGACAAGCTACTTCCCCTCTCAGAGCCAGTTTTCTCCATAAAACCAAAGGATGGATTAGAGTGATCGTAACTGTCCTCCCAGTTGCCTGATTCTAGAGTCCCAGAAAATAATAGAAGGCAAGGAGCTTTGGGAAGCAAAGATGGGTACAAAGATATAAGGCGCTAAGAGGATCTAGAGGTGTCCCAGGACACAGGAGCCAGATTGAAGCGTCCCCATTGGCCAAATCTGGGATGGTTTGAACACCAAAATAACTATGTACTGTAGTAAATTAAAACTATTAGGAAATAGGAACTCAGAATAGGAAATAAATGAGAACGCGGAGAGGGCTCTTGTAACTGAATGCTGAGAGCCAGACAGCTAAATGTGGAATGAGCGCTGAAGTTGGAAAATCGTGATTTTCACAGTAAAGACTCCATCAGTGGATGCTAAATCCAGGAGGAAATTTTGATGAAGAGCAGAACATTTGCAATGTCTTCAAGAGTCTTCCCAAAGACTGTGAGTTGCAAGGGATTGAAAAAAACAACCCAGTAATTATGAAGTGGAGAAACAGGACGACATCTCAACTGGGTGATCAAAATTAACCTCACCCATGAGGGACAGGTGGATTATCACGGGCCTTCAGATGTGATCATCTGGAGGAGACTTATCACCTGTATGGTATTCTAGCGCAGCAGGTATTATCCCAGTCTACTCATAAGGAAGCATCACACAAATAGAAAATGAGTAATGTGCAGTTAGAAGGGGGGGGTGAGGATTTCGTCTTGAAAAAGGTCAATGTCATAAAAGACAAAGGCTGCAGAAATGTTCCAAGTTAAAAGAGACTAAAGAGACATGCCAACTACATTCACTCCCTAACTCTGGACTGGATCCTGGATTTGGTGGTGGGGGAGTGCGAGGAGAGCTGTAAAGGTTATTTATTTTTTTTAAAGATTTTATTTATTTATTTGAGAGAGAGAATGAGACAGAGAGAGAGAGCACGAGATGGGGGAGGGTCAGAGGGAGAAGCAGGTTCCCCGCCGAGCAGGGAGCCCGATGCAGAACTCGATCCTGGGACTCCAGGATCATGACCTGAGCCGAAGGCAGTCACTTAACCAACTGAGCCACCCAGGCGCCCCTGTAAAGGTTGTTATTGACAAAAGTAGAAAATAATTAGAAAATTAGGTTGAGGAAATTAGAAACCGTATATTAAGGTATCACACAATGTCGATTGATGAAATTGATTAGCCTCGTTATGGAAGAGAGTCCCTCTATTCTCAGGACGTATCCTGGAGTCATGAAGGTGACAACAGGGCCATGGCATGTGTCACCGACCCTCAGATGGTTCAGAGGAAACAAGTGTGTGTGTGTCTATGTGCGGAGAAAGAGAGAGAAGGAGCAGGTCGCTGAATTGGAGTTACAGAGTAGATAGTGCTCTTTATGCTAACTTCTGTTTTAGCAACTGCTTGAAAATGTGAAATTCTTCCCATGTAAAAAGTAAAAAAAAGGGGGGGGGCCTGCAGGGCCCATCCACCTGCCCCATTGTTCTTTCCTCATTCTTGCCCCCTGCGCCCCCTCCATGCACCAGCCACACCAGCCGCACCAGTCTGGCATGTTCCTCCGCCTTCCCCTGGGGTCTCTGCCTGTGGCCTCCCCCTGCCCGGGATGCTGTTCCCGCAGAACTTAGGCCAACAACCTCTCTCTTCCTGCAGATCTCAACAAAATGTCACCTCGTCACAGAGGCCTTCCTGACCCTCCAGTTTAGAGGCGGTCCTCTCCCTCCCGGCCCGCTCTTCCTTCCTTTCTAGTTCTTACTACAGTCTGCAGTTAGGTGTGTTTGTCCAGCCCACTAGACTGGAAACCCCCAGAAGGCGAGGCCGTGCCTGTTTGCTTCGCTCCGCTGTTCCCCAGCACCTGTTGTGGGAGTGGCCAGGGAGACTCTCAGTCAGTATGTGTGGCAGAATGAATGATGACTGGTGTGTCACCCCACAGCACCCAGGGGTGCCCGCTGAGCAGCAACCCAGGAGCCCCAGGTGGGACTTCCTAGTCAGGGGAGGCTACAGCCCCTCTCCAGTCTGACACCTCTTGCCCCCGGGGTGGAGGGCCTGGCCGAGGTAGGGGCAGCAATGCTGATGCTATAGCGTCCTAACCTTGCCTGCCCCCGGCTGCCCCATCTGTACCCCCCCCAGGTCTCCCTGGGGCCCAGGCCATGGCCACAGCCCCCTTGGCTAGCGGCCACCTGGAGGCGGCTTAGGGAGGAGGCACTGGCCCAGTGCAGGGTGGGGGTGGGGGCATGCCAGCTGAAGCAAGAGAGCCGTGGGTCTCACCCCAGTGTGGTCCTCGGAGCTGCTGTCTGGAGACCTGTGCGAATTTGCACGAACAAACAGCAGCTTGGTGTAGCTTTCACGATGCGTGCAGCTGATTTCATGTATTATCGCGTTTCCTGGTTTATCACGTTTCCAACTGTTGTGGGGGAATCTGAGCTAATGCGTGTGAGTCACCATATGCGGCATTATGGTTATTCTTGGAAGAACGGATGGGTGGCAGACTGGAGGAGAGGTGTGAAAGAGGGAGGTGACGCTTTCAGACTACAGTTCCAGCGGCAGGGAGGGGAGCTGGATGTGGAGTGGGAGGGAGGGGCTGCGTCTGGTGCTGGCCTAGGAGTTGAGAGGACCACGGTGGGGTGGGGGAGTCGTGAGGGTGGGCAGGGCAGATGGGAGGAACAGAGCCTGGCTGGGTGGGGTGAAGCGGGGACCTGAGCCCGGGGTGGGGGTGGGGGGCAGGCCGGCAGATGGAGCTGTGAGTCAGAATGTGGGCACAGTGAGGGGGAGAGAGCAGCTGAGAGTTGGCTTCCCTTTGAAGCTAGCAGGCCGGACAGGGAAGGCGCGGGCAGGGGGTGGGAGGAATCCCTGGGAAGAGGCAGTCACAGAGGATGGGGGCCTTTCGGCTGTTTGGTGGCAGAGAGGAACCATGTGGGCAGGGGTGGGTACTGTGGAGGGGGCCCTCCTGGGGGATAGCTGCAATTTCAGGGCTGCCTGAGGCTCTCCCCTTCTCAGTGCACCATCCCTGCCTGCCCCCCTCACCAGTTCTCTGTCCTCCGTGACTCCCCTCTGTCCTCCTGACCTCTCTCTTTGACCCTCTCTGGGGGGGGGGGGGCGTTTCTCTTTCTTCTGCCCCCACCTCAGGCACACAGATGCCAGCTTCCCTCTCCTTGGGCACCTCCCTGTTCATTCTCTTGCTCCCTTTCTGTTTATCTCCCAAACTGGTCCCAATTTAGAACCCCAATCTATCAGTTCATTAATTCATGTTTTATAAAGTTTGGTGCTACCTAGAATGCTTTTACTAGTAATGGTTTGAAGGTCCCAATTGTGTGACCTTTGGGAAGGACATCATCTCTCGGATCTTCAGTTTCTTTTTCTGTGGAGTGGGGTTAGTCCGTGAGCTTGGGTAGTGCTCACCCCAGAGCTCTGTGGTTCACATTTAATGACTTCATCCAGCCCTGGGTAGAGGCCTGGCTCTTTAGCAAATTGATCAATCATATTCGTTACTATTTCTCTTTTTCTCTTTCAAGGCTGTCCTTGTGTTTTGCACTGAGTTGGCGACTTGCTGTAGATCAGTGGAAGTTGGTGAGACACCGTCCTCTCCCCCCTCTCTTTCCCCAGCCTGGGGTGACACAGCAGTCCTGCGCCACTCAGAATCTGTCCTCTCTACCCCGGGGGCACCCTCCCCCTGCACCGCCCCCCATGGGGCACAACTGGCAGGCTGGCTTGCAGCCACGAGAGCTGCCACAAGGGGGCACCAGTACACAGCGGTTCTCACTCTCCCCTTCTCCACCTCCTTCCTAGCTCCCACTCTCCGCGGCCTCCAGGATGGTTCCCCAGTGAAGCTGGCCTTGGCTCTGAAATCTCTGAAATCTGAGTCCAGAGTTTCCCGGGCCGCTGGACCATAGCAGCTTCCAACCCCCCTGCTGCATCGGCACAGAAAGCGTGGAGCCCTGCCTGGTGCAGGCTGGTGCTGCTCCCTTCCCATTCTCTGCAGGCCAGCCCAGCCCAGACTTGCTTTTGAGGCCTCCTGGCCAGGCCCTCACTTCCCCAAGGCTCTGTGCCCACCTCTCCCACACCGCAGAGCCGACCACAGAACCACCCCATCACCGCACAATCTCCTGGCAATGGTGCAGAGGCCCGGGAAAGCAGGTGGGCTGTGGGGTGGGAGGGCTCAGCCAGTCCCCGCCTATGTCACTGGTGCCGAGAGAGTTGGGCACATCTCTAAGGTCCACCTCGGGCACCACGAGATGGAAGGAAATGCCCTGCCTGGCAGAGCATGCAAAAAGCACTCGTAAGTGGGGAGAGCGCAAAGGAATTTAAATGCTAACATCGTTGAAACTAACATTCAGGAGACACTCCTTGGCTATATCTCTAAAGAGATGCTGTCCCTCCACTCACATACCTTCTGCGCCGGAGCACTCACTCCCCTCTGAGGACGCTTGGTACCAGCATTCACTGTCCCCTCACTTCTTGCCCCCAGATGTGCCCTACCAGTCATCTGCCCTCTTCAGTTTTCCTGGAGATCCAGTGCATTAAATAACATTCCCACTTCACAGATGAGCATACCGAGGCTCGCTGCATTTAGCGATGGACCCGGGTCTGTTTAATTCCCTCTGAGACTAGTGGGAATGGAGCTGAGCTGAGGTGTAGGTCCCAGGAGGGCAGCCAGCCTCACAGCTGTGGCTTCATGAAACAGTCTTTCGGGCGTTGAAACTAGGGCATCCCCTGCCCTGGGTCATCTCCTAGAAATGTGTCTCGCTCCCCCTTCAGTCTTTGCAGGAAGTTTCAGGAGCCCAGACTCTGAGGGCTCCTCCTCAAGCCAACCTCCCCCGGACACTGCCAACAGCCACGGAGGCCCCAGAGCACCAGCCCGTGAGGAAGCTTTCTGTCCAGCAGCCAGTGCCTGGACAACAGGCCTCCGAGGGCACCGTCCAGGCAGGTCCCCAGCTGGCTCGGTGCCTGCCGCCTGCCGAGGGGCCCATGCCTGGGGAGCAGTCCTGAGGGCCTCTTGAGCCCCAGCCTGAGCCAGCTGGAGCTGGACTCTTCTGGAAACCAGAGATACCCGGCAGGCTCCACTAATCCCCCCGGCAGGAATGAGGCCCACACAGGTGTTGTGCTGACAGCCTAGAGCCAAGAACCCAGGAGGTACCACAAGGGCATGCCCTCAACCCAGGCCCCTGGGAATTGCCACACTGGAGCCCCACCTGCACCGGAGGCCCCGTGCCCTCCAACTCCTAACCGTAACCACCATGACCAGGTAGACCAGAGAAGGGTCAGGCGGCGGGGGGGAAAGGGGAAAGGCGAGCCTGGAGGAAGGAGAGTGAAGGAGAGGAGCCCAGGGTTCCTACGCTGGCTCTCTGGATTCCCTAGTCACTCCCCTTCTCTGGCCTTAGTCTCCTTGTCTGTAATATGGGGAGTCCCGACACTGCCTTCCTTCTGGGGTGGTGGGGTTGTCAAAGGAGAGAACGCACGTCTGCTAGCTTGCCGTGTTGCCATTACTTGCCAAGGAATCCCGAGGCCAAGAGTCTCTCCCTATACTCCTCTCCTCTCTGTCCCTTCCTGCATGATGACCAAGGGCTTCCCAGCACCACAGGGGAAATGACAGGAGAAACGCAAGCCCTCCTTGATGGCTGGGGCTGTCTTGTCCCTCTTAGCAACCTCCCTCCTGTCCCTTTCACAGGCCTACCCTTGTGCCACTCTGCACCGCTCACGTGCTCCCCGCATGCCTGCCCTGCTTCCCCCCTCCTCACTGTCCCATTACCTTCCAGGACGCTGTCTCAGATCTCTTCTACCCAGAGAACCTGACCCCATTGAGGACAGGGTGTTGGGGTGCTCTCAATGAGTCTGGGAGCCCCTCAGGGTTAGAGACCCAGGATGTGCAACTTGTTCATCCAGAGTGGCCATAAGTCTTGGTCTCTTGGAGGAGTCGGTGGTTTACATGTGTGTCCTGGCAAATTACTGCTAGCACAACTTACCCACCTCCTCACTCTCAAAAGTGTTATTGGTCAATAAATTATATGGCCACCCTATAGGTAAGTGATTGTTGTGTGAATAAATGAAGGTGGAGTATGGAAGGTGGATGTGGATGGAGTGGGGATAGGAGCTGGGGAGATTCGAGGACCACACTCCTCATTGGGAAGGTTCTGTAGCTCCTGTTTTAGGGTTTTGAGACTTTCCACTGCCTGGACTCCTCAAGGACCTATGAACGCCATGGGAGACCTTACCTCCTGTGCTTTGCTGGGAGGCTGGCTTTTTGGCCAAGAGATGAGCAAGACCCAGAGCAAAGGAGTGGAACAGGCAAAGGAGGATCTCAAGCTGGTCTGCCTCTCCATTTGCCGGGTCAGTCCAAGGAGAGAAAAGGTGGGCAGTGAAGGGCAGATTTGGAGTCTAAATGCTAAGGCCTCAGCTGTCAAGATCTCTTAAAACACGGCACCAAGCGGAGCCCAGTAGAGGCTGTGGTCTCAACCAGCACAGGGTACACCCCCGCCTCCATCACCTCCCTTCTTCTAGGCACCATATTTCTATTAATGTAGCCTGGGGTTGCGGTAGCTTTTTGGCAGCCATTTAATATGGCTGGCTCCCACTGAGTTGGCAGCCTCCTCACCCTTGTCTTTGTTCATTCAGGCCATCATCTTGAATGTATGCAGTTATTTATTTGGATCTAAGTGAAATGTTATTTCTGGAGGTAAAGACTCCCATTACTGAGGGTATTCAAGCCACGGAGGGAACGCCGGTTGGCATGGGTGGCTGTTGCCAATGAGCTTTAGGGTCCCTGCCGAGATTAACAGTCCATGACCATGTGAGCACCACCAAGTTGGAATGATTGTCATTGGCTGCTGGTGGATGGTGTGGGCCGTCAGAAAGCACACGGGTATGGAAAGAGCCCTGGGCTGAGAGTCTGGAGGTTGGGCCGACCTGAGTGACCTTGGGCCAGTTTTTCCAACTCCTGAGTCCTAGGGCATCTGTGCTTAGTGTTCCTCCAGTAATTGCTCCCTTAGGAAGTGAGAGCTCCGTGGCCAGGGCCGTGAGCTCGACGAGCACGGTCTCACGCCAGCCTCACCCCTGCCCCGTAAGGCAGATGTGGAAATGGAGTCTCAGCGAGGTTGACATGAGCCTAAGGCCACCCACCTGGTCAATGGCGGAACCATGACAGAAGTAAGGTCTGGTGATTCCAAAGCCAGGCTCTTAACCACAGTACCACAGATACCAGAGAATTCAGGATGTTCCTTCTTCCTCTCCAAGCCAGAAGAGGGTGGGTGCCAGGGTCCCACACACCTCTCCTCGCAGCCACCTGCAGCCCTTGGCATGGGACCTACCCCCTTATGTGGAGAGTACGGGTCCAGCTGGACAAGGGAGCCAGGGTCACCCCCTGGTTGGTGACTGAGATGGGTCTCGGGTCTTTGGAGGACAAGTAGGGCTCTCTGGCAGGGAGGTTGGAAGGCTCTGATGGCCCCCGGAGTGAGCTCCCCCGGGTGAGTTTTCCCTATTTCTTTAACGCAGGGAAAAGGAGCTGGGGCGCACGCAGGTGGCCCTCTCTCAAGCGTGCTCTCCAGAGACTGGCGGGGGCCGGGTGGGGAGGCTGAGTGGGGAGGGCCAGGGGGCTGTGGGCAGCTTCCCCTCCTCCAGCACCTCCCCCCCACCCCGCCCCGTTCCCGAGCCGCAGGCTGCGCAGGTGCAGCGAGGCAGGGCTCTGCGGGGACCTGCCGGGAACGCCTCTGGCGGGCGCGCGGGGTGGCCGGACTTACTCGGGTAGCGGTAGTAGAATTCGTTCTCCAGGTCGCTGGTGAAGTTCTCTTGCATCTTTTTGTTGGTCCAGTGCGGGTCAGCATCGGAGTCGTAGCGCACAAACACGCCGAAGAGGACCACCAGGGCCACCTGCAGGAGCAAGCAGGTGACTGGCAGCCGCCAGCGGAGATTGGTGTTCCAGACCATGCTGCTGGGGGCGCCTGGCGCGGAGGGCAGGCAGCAAGCAGTTCGGACTGACGCTCGCAGGCGGGAGAGGCTTATAAGACCCGGGCAGGGGCGGGGCGGCCGCGTCGGGTGGCGGAACAGCTGACCCGGGTGCCGCCCGCGCGCTCGCCCAACCCGCGAGGGGACCCGCGGGCTCGGGGCTCGCCTCCACCCGGGCGCCCCCCCCCCACGAAGCTCCCCCGTCGGGGGCCCAGCGGCGGGAGCAGGGGCCGAGCGGGCAGGTGGGCGGGGATCGAGGCGCCCCAACCTCTGCGGATCCCCTCGGTACCCGGGCCGCAGGTCTGTCCCCTTTTGTTCCCGACCCGAGACGGAAAAAGCCGGATTGTCTGCCTCCTACCGAGAGAGAGGAACGGAGGAATTCCTAGACGGCGCTCTTCATCATCAACAGCACCAACAGCATCACCATCCCTTTCTTTTTCTGATCACAAAATTCGCATAGGGTACGTGAACAACCAGCAAAGGCTAAGACCTGCTTGGAGAAGCTTGGAGAGGCGTGACCGCTCATACAATCCGTATCCTGGAACAGAGAGAGGATGTTAAGGGAAAAACTGGTGAAATCCACATAAAGCCTGAAGTTTGGTTAATAGCGTCGTGCCCATGGGGGTTTCCTGGTCGTGACAAATGTACAGGGCTTATGTGAGATGTTAGCAGGGGACACTGGGTGCCGGGTAAAGGAACTCTGTACTATCTTTGCAACTTTTCTGTAAATCTAAAATTATTCCTGAAAATAGGGTATTAAGAAAAATTATATATATATATATACACACACACATACATATATATGCTTATCAGAACAGTTGAGATTTTCACAGTTCATTGAGCTTACTCAGGAATTATCTGTTGGTCAATACGTGTGACCTTGACATGAGGAGGTCATAGAATTTAAGTTAAATCTATGCTTACGTCTATATTTTGTCGAAATAAATTTGATTCTCTAATTTTTCTTTAAAAAAGTATATTGTAGGGGTGCCTGGGTGGCTCGGTCGTTAAGCGTCTGCCTTCGGCTCAGGTCATGATCCCAGGGTCCTGGGATCGAGTCCCACATCGGGCTCTCTCCTCTGCGGGAAGCCTGCTTCTCCCTCCCCCACTCCCCCTGCTTGTGTTCCCTCTCTCGCGCTTTCTCTCTCTCTGTCAAATAAATAAATAAAATCTTTTTTTAAAAAAAAGTATATTGTAGAGATTTTGGAAAATACAGAAAGCCCTCAGAGGAAACAAGAAGACCACCTGTAATTCCTCCACCCAGAGGCAACACTGACATGAGAAAGAGGAGGGAAAGAGAGATTCATTCCGTAATACTGATTTATAGCTGCTTTATCTGCTTAATATTTTGTAGACATCTTCCCATATTCTTGTTCTTCTACACCATTTTTTTTTAAAGATTTTATTTATTTATTTGACAGAGAGAGACACAGCGAGAGAGGGAACACAAGCAGCGGGAGTGGGAGAGGGAGAAGCAGGCTTCCCGCGGAGCAGGGAGCCCGATGCGGGGCTGGATCCCAGGATCCCGGGATCATGACCTGAGCCGAAGGCAGACGCCCAACGACTGAGCCACCCAGGCGCCCTCTTCTACACCATTTTTAATGGCAGGATATACCATGCCGTATCTAGCCAATCCCCTAGTGTTAGGCAATGGGGTTGCTTTGGGTTTATTTGGTGTCATAAAGAACACTGTCATGAACATCCAGGTTTATAGGTCTTTGTGTGGGTTTCGGTGAGTTCCCAGAGGCTGAATTGCTTTGATACAGGTTGCTCAAAGTCCCCCAAACAAAGCGTGTGCCTCATGAGCCGTGTGGCACCCATGCACCCTTGCCAACGCTGGATTATAGAAAACCATTGCCAGTTTGAATCCCAGATTCGTAAAAGGCAGGAATGGCATGCAGAACACCGGAGGCTGAGCTCCTGATCAGGGGGCTGGGAACTTAAATGTGGCTGCACTGCGCCCGACGGGCACCATTCCCTTAGCGGGAGAAGCAGACAGCTTCAAGACCCAGCCAGACACGCAGAAGCGATACCAGCAAGAGGGGCTGTTTATTACGTGCTTGCTGTGGCCAAACCCTTTAGACATGTTCTAATTCTCAATGGAGCCCTTGCAAAGGGGGGTGATGGAGCTCCATCCTACAGATGAAACTCAGTTGAGATTCAGACTCAGGGCTGTCTTATCTCACTACACCGTGCTGCTTGCCCCCTCTGGGCAGGGCAGAAGGAAGGTTCGGTTTCAGGTACGTGTCCCCACTGTTGCAGAGAGACACCTGAGTCCTGCACAGCCAAGGGAGAGTGGAGGGCAGGAGGCAGGGGCTGGGATTAAAGTTTGGAGATGAAGTTGGTGGGAGCACAAAGGCCTCTGGAGTCATCTATTCCCCAGGGGGCCATGAGCCCCTTTAAGAGAGGAATGCGTCTTATGTCTAACTCTCTCCCCTGCCCACAGCACAGCGTGCATGCAGAGCAAGAAGGATGAAGGAAGTGGAGAATAATATTCTTTGAGCCCCTGTGTCCTAGGCGCTGTTCTAGGTGCTGGGAGGTAAATCCCTGTCCCCATGGAAATTGTTGGGGCGGGGTGACAAAAGCAAGCACAGTAGAGAAGTATGTGGTATGTGCGAGGGTGACAAATGCCATGCAGGAAAAGGACATGGAAAGTGGACGAGAGGGGGCTGGGAGTGGGGAGGCCACATTGGGGGAGGGGGGCTGGGGGCATGGAGAGAGGGAGGGAGGGAGAAAGGGAGGCAGGAAGATAGAGAAAGAAAGAGAAGATTTGGGGCACCTGGGTGGCTCAGTTAGTTAAGCATCTGCCTTCAGCTTAGGTCATGATCCTGGGGTCCTGGGACGGAGCCCCACATCGGGCTCCCTGCTCAGTGAGGAGTCTTCTTCTCCCTCTGCCTCTGCCTCTCCCCCTACTCATGCTCCCTCTCTCTCAAATAAAATAAATAAAATCTTTAAAAAAAAAAAAAAAAGAGAAGATTCTTCTGCTGGCTCTAGTCCCACCTTGCCCCTGATCTGGGGGCATGGCCCCCTCAGCAGCACTTTGATGAATGTCCCAGAGCAGCTGTTTCCTTCATTGGCTGAGCTTCCAGTCCCCCCCAGCCCCTAATGGCCAGTAGTTGTATTTCTGGTGCCTCTGGAGGAAGAAATGGCCACTGCTCCCAGAAACCTAGAAAAAAATGTCTCCTCCAAGAATATTTTCTCTGCAGCTACCAAAGTAAGGCCAGGCCAGCAGGCTGCCCCACTTCTGAAGAGGCTGGCCCTCTGCAGAGTGTCTATCCTCCCATCATGATGTGGGGCTGGAGCTGGGCGGGAAGATGGGAGCTCTCTCCCCTGGACCCTTTGTCCACTTTCTCCTGTCCCCAATCTCCACTTCATGCATTCATCCATTCATCTTTCTTCCCTGCACTGGCCTCACGTGATCTGCTCGTTTATCTGTCTGTGGTCTGTCTCCTTGTACCAAAATGTCAGCCCCCAGGGCAAGGGCCCCTAGAAGAGAGCCTAACTCAAGACAGTGCTCATTAATGGCTTTTTGAATTAATGAATGAACTCTTTCAATTTATTCAGTAATCAAAGTGTGTCCAGAGCACCTACTGCATGCACAGCTCAGTGTTCGGCCCAAATAGCCTCACAAAGCTGCCCCCCATAGTTTGTACTATACAGAAGGAGACACAAGTGACTTGCCCTGGTGGCAGAATCAAGGACTCTCCCATGTAGTTGCGGAGAGCTTGGTGAGCACTGCGGTGATCAGGGTGGGCTTTGTGGAGTAGGAGAACTGATCTAGGATTTGCAGAGCAGGTAGGAGGTAGACCTTTCCTTCTTTTCTTTTCTTTCCTCCCCCCCCCAACCGCCCCGCCCCAGATGATTCCAGGCCACCTCCCCATCCTGACCTGGTACTTCCTCTGTCTACCAGCAGGCTGGAATTCTGGGCTTGTCCTCTGAGACCAGCGTTCAGAAACTGGCTGCTCAGGTCTATCAGGCCAGGCAGGGGTTTGCCAGAGGAGTGAGCCACTTCCTCCTAAAAAGTGGGTGACTTGACAAGTGGGAATGACAGGTGGGGATGATGAGTTGGGATGGTTCCCTCCCCAGCTGGGGAGGTAGGGTGTGGCGGTGACAGGGGCTGGCAAGGCCGGAGGTGGGGGCAGCGGAGGCCGTGTGGTTTGGGCCAGGGGTGATTCAGTTTGTCCTGCTTTTGCAGCAGGGTCTCCCTGCTCCAGGCTTGGTGGGCGCGCAGGGGGAGCTGTGCAGGGACAGTCACTGCCATTATGTTTCGCCACGCCCATCCCTCAGGGCAGATCACCATCAGCATCCTTGGCATCTTTGGCCTGGGTCCCACAAGCAGCTTGAGGTTGTGGCAAGGACAGTAGGCCAGGACTCACAGGTTCCCGAGGTTGGTCTCAATGCCGCCCAGTTGCCGGTCCACACAACCTCTCTGGGCCTTATTTCCTCCATCTGTGAATGGGTACGTGCCCTGCTCACCACTCCAGTCTGCTGTGATGCTCAAAGGAGAACAGCAGCCTGATGCTTAGCGCCTTGGCCCAGAGGTTCAAAGGGGGCCGGGGTTTGAGTGCTAGCCTGGCTGCTTCCTAGCTGGGTGAACTTGGGCAAGCTGCTTAACCGCTTCGTGACTCCATCCTCCCATCCACACCATGGCGCAACAATACCCACCTCCCAGGATGGTTAGGAGGGCTGGATGGCAATTGCTGGAGGAAACGGTAGCTCTCATTTGCAACTGGAAATGAATGGGAAAGTCCCCTGTAAACTGGGGAGTCATAAATATAATTAGGGGTGGCCGCTATGATGCTGGATAATGGCATTCTCCTCTGGTGCTCTTTGAAAAGTCTGTAGAAGGTAAGGCCCTGGAGAGGGAGCCCCGTGCCCTCCCCAGAACCGCAGGGCTGGGAGCAGGGTTTGCAGCCCTGGGAAGCAGTTCTGGCCACACACCGTCCCCTTCATTCCCTTAGAGCACTAAGCCGCCTCCCCACACCCATGGGGAGCTCTCCAGTGTGGCCAGCCTGTGGGTCAGGGAGAGGATCTGGGCCTCTCTGCAAAGTTCCCTCCTGTGTGACAACTTGTGGGATCAAAAATAAGGTGACTGATGGTGGGAAAATGGCCATCTTGCTTACTCCGCCTGGTGGGTCGCTCTGAGACGGACTCAACATCCCATCCATGCTATTCCTGCCAAAAACACTTGCCCTGAATTCAGTCCAGAAGCAGCGGACGAACCCAAACGGAGGGACAGTCTGCAAGATAACTGACCTGGAATCTTTTTAAAAATGTAGGTATCTCAGATGCCAAAAGAAGGGGAGCTGGGTTAGGAAGACACGAGAAGTGCACGCAATGCTTCAACTCATCTGCGATTTATCAATGTGAAGGTCTGTGAATATGATCATTGCATGGTGGTTGTCTAGGAGAATGTTCTTGTTCTTAGAGGGTGCCTGGGGAAGCATTTAGAGGTGGAATGTCCTATCTACAACTCTCAAGTGTGTGTGTGTGTGCGCACAGAGAAGAAGCAAAGGTGGTGAATCCAAGTGAAGGGTGTATGCATGTGCATTGTACTATTCTTTTTTTTTTTTTAAGATTTTATTTATTTTTGTGAGAGAGAGCGAGCAGGAATGGGAGGAAGGGCAGAGGGAGAGGGAGAAGCAGGCTTCCCGCCGAGCAGGGAGCCTGATGCGGGGCTCGATCCCAGGACCCTGGGATCATGACCTGAGCCCAAGACAGATGCTTAACAGTATGAGCTGCCCAGGTGCCCACATTGTACTATTCTTGTATCTTTTCTATAGGTTTGAAAATTTGTAAACAAGAAGTTTGGAGAAAAGCCCTGTGGGGCCATCATGGGAAGTCTCTGACGTCTGTAGGAAATATTTGCCTCCCCAAGGCCTCGGGCAGAAGCCACAGAGTCATAGGCTCAAGGGCAATCCCACGCACACCCTCTGCCTGAAGACGGTTCGAACTCTGCGTAGCCCACGGGGCTCTCTGTGTTCCTTACAGCCTAGGGGCTAGTACACGCTTAGCGAGCACCCACTCCCTCCACGCCAGGCTCGGGACAAGCCACTGTGCCATGAAGATGTGGCCTCTGCTCTGTCAGGGCACACGGTTCACGGGGGCCAGCCTGCATCACTGCAGGGTATGTTGTGGGTAAGGGAGTCCAAGGACTCACAACTCGCGGGGGCCTGGGGGAAGGCAGAAGCAGAAAATACAACGGCAGGAGCTCTGTGAACGGGGAGCACGTAGGAGCCAAGCACAGAGCTAGGCCTTCCCTGGGCATCCCTGTGTCTCCTCCTCACCGTGGCTGACCATGCTGGAGGGATTTTTTTTTTTTTTTTTTTAGCAAGGTGGAAACTCCAACTCGGAGGGTTCAAACCACTTGCCTAACGTCACATAGCTAGAGGATAGCAGCTGTGGAAAGGAAGGTGACATGATCTCAGCCGTGAAGGGGTTTAACAAGCCGACTTAGCAGAGCAGGGCATGCCAGGCAGGCAGTGGGACAACCGGAGGGAAGACGTGGAGGGACGAGGGCGTGGGGTGGGGTTTCTCAGCCTGGGCACTGGTGACATTGTGAGCCCAAGAAGTCTGTTGTGGAGGCTGTCCTGCGCTTTGCAGGATGTTTAGCAGCAGCCAAGCATCCTGGGTGCCAGTGGCACTCTCCACAGACATTGCCAGGCAGTGGGGCTGAGCATCTACGTTCTGCCTGAAGCCGAAAGGCAGCTCTTGGCCTCGCCCTGCTCCTCACTGGAGGGCTGTGTCTCTGCCCCTGAGGCGGGCAGGCGGACAAGCCCTGGTGGGAGCTCTGGGCTACCTCTGCAGGTTCCTCCCACAGAGCAGGGAAGGGGAGCTGGACCTGGCTTACCCCCCAAGCTGCTCTTGCCTCCGTCGCTCCCCTGGCGGCTCTCCCTGGGGATCCAGTGAGTGACAGCCCCACCAGGACAGGTGAGAGCGACCAGAGACAGGCCAAGCCCTGTTCATCACCCTCAGGCCCGGGAAAGTCTCCCCTGCCAGCACCCCACCGTCCCAACCTGTAATGTGCTTTGAGGAGTCCCAGTGGCGTCAGGGTTCCTGGCCAGACCTGGCATTCCAGACAGTCAGAAACGAAGGGAGGGATCTTGCACACGGGCCGACCCCTACATCCCCACGCGGCGTGGCTGGAGTTCTCTCTGCAGCCCAAATGAAGGTGCTGCTCTCCAATTATATTTTATTTATTTTATTTTTATAAGGTTATTTATTTATTTATTTGACAGAGAGAGCCAAGCAGGGGGAGCAGCAGGCCAAGGAAGAGAGAGAAGCAGGCTCCCCACTGAGCAGGGAGCCCAATGTGGGGCTCCGTCCCAGCACCCCAGGATCATGACCTGAGCCGAAGGCAGATGCTCAACCCACTGAGCCACCAAGGCGCCCCTCTAGACAATTTTAAAAAGTCTCCGAGCCCTCAGACAGCCAGGTCTCTGGGAATTTGCTATTAGCACTAAAGTGCAGCCCGTACGCAGTGGTATGGCCAAGCCAGGGTCCTTCTCCATCCCAGCTGACCCGGCCCCCTGCCTTCCCCCAAGCCAGTCAGTGGAGGCTCAACACTCTTCTAACGGGGACCGTCCAGAACCTCCTCCCCACCCCTACCCCTATCCCGCCCCACCATGCTGCCCTACTGTTGTTCGATATTTTGACCATCTCTTTATCATCCAATAGACGTTTATTGCAAGGCTACCAGGAGCCAGGTCCTATGCTAGGTCCTGCTCTCAATGTGTTCCGGAGTCCCCAGGGGAGAGAGACATCTGAATGCCTTAACATAGCACAGCAGGTGCAAAGACAGTGGCCTGTAGAGAGTCCCCTGGGGGCACCACGGAGGTAGGAAGCGTCTGTGGTGGAGTCTCAGGTATGCAGACTGGGTCTTAAGAATAAGTGGAAGGTCATAGTGAAAGACAAGGGAAGGGAATTCCAGGAAAAGGGACCAGCATGTGCAAAAACCACAGAGGTCATCCATAGGAAGCGGAGAGAAAATATTAGAGCTTGTATTTATACTCATTTTTAGTCTCATACTTATATATTTTCTATTTTATAAACACTTAATGATGCATATGATATATTAACATAGTTATATATATAACATATATACATATATAACATCGATATATGTATATACAAATATATATGTATATATGTATAATATGAATATATGTATAAGATGCATATGTAAATATATATTTGTTTATAAATTTATATAGACATAGAAATATAAACACTTAATATGTATATATAAATATAAATATATAAATGTAATTTATATGTGTTTATATGTATATAATATGTGATTTATATGTATATATATAAATATATTTTTAATATACATATTTTGAGTGCACCCCCCCCAGTTTTACTGATGCATAATCCAAATTGTTGCCGAGCCTGGTTATGACATGCTATATTTGAAGGGCATGTAAATGCCCAAGAGGTGATGTCTAGGCTTGGAGCTAGACATGGGTGTGGGTTGGGGAGACAGCCTTGGGTGCTGGGCGGAGAGGAAGGGAAGGGAGAAGGGCTTAGATGGAGTGGAACAGAGCAGGGTGGAGGAGGAAGCAAGTGAACCAAGAGGTTCTCAGCCTGGCTGCCCTTTGAATCACCTAAGGAGGTTTTAAAAAATACTCACTCCTAGCTCCTTTGATTTAATTGGCCTGGAGTGAAGCCCGGACACCATCTTCTTTTAAACTCCCCAAGTAATTTCAATTGTAACCAGAGTTGACAACCACTGTCTTAGATCAGGTTTCTTCAGACTTTCGTGCTTGTGTGCCCCCTAAAAGGATTTTGGAAAACAACACACTCCCTTTCGTGTTTTTAAGTTGATGTCTAAATTTTTAATCATAATTTTATTTTTTTTTGAAGATTTATTTATTTATTCGAAAGAGAGAGAGGGAGAGAGCACAAGCGGAGGGGCAGGGAGAAGGAGAGAGAATCTCAAGCAGATTGCTCAGCACGGAGCCCGACTTGGGGCTCCATCTCATGACCCTGAGATCACAACTTGAGCTGAAACCAAAAGTCTGATGCTCAACCGACTGCACTACAGGGGCCCCTAATCATAATTTTAATAGCTGCAAATATATAATTTCCTGTGTGTTATATATATCTTCTCCAGAACCTCAGAATTGCAAATTTGGTTTATTTAATTTATGGAAAAGGTCTGCCATAGAAGCTAATTAGCAACACCGGAATTCATTGCCAAACCAGTCAGCCCAATTAGACTCTCTGTCAAAAGAAAGCCTGGACACATTTTTCAATTCAAATAAATATATTAATACATAGCCCTGTGACAACCATCTCACTTCCATATTCTACTTCTAAGCTAAATAGTGCGCAGTCTTGTCACCTAGAATTGGTCCCTTTGATGTAATAAGATGCTGCCTCATCAATATTTATAGCTGATGCTCAGTGTGTTTTTTTGAAGGGGGTCTCTCCCTCAGGAGTGTACACGCTCTAATTGCCCCTTTGTTTGGGTCCCCAGTGGTTGGCACACATCTAGATGATGCCCCATGGTTGGAGTGGGGTTGAGTGAAAAGAAAACCTTACTTGGAAAGCTAAGTGAGATGAGAAGGGAAAACTGGCTTGATGTTTGACTGCAGAGGCAAACAGATTCATTTTGGAAAGAAGGACCTAGAGAAACTGAGGACCTGGAAATCGGTATCTTTAAAATTGTTCATGGTAGATTGATACATATATGGTAACTTGATTTACAACGAAGACACATATGCACTTCTGTGGGGGCCACAGTGTTTTTTTCTATGCATACTCATGAGGGAAAATAAATGAGCTCTCATCCCTTTCTCACACCTTACACATTAATTCAAGATGGGTCATAGACCTAAATATGAAAACTAAACCAATAAACATTCTGGAAGAAAACATGGGAGGGAATCTTCATGAGCAGGTGAAGATCTTTTGAGCAGGACATAATAAGGCACTCACTATAACTGTTTTTAATTTAAGTTTTAGTTAACATACAGTGCAATATTGGTTATAATTTTTTAAATGGTAAATTGGACTTCATTAAAGTAAAAACCTCTGTTTATCAAAAGATGCCATTAAGAGAGCGAAAGGGCAAGAGAAGACTTTCACAATACCTCTATCAGACAAAGGACTCATATCCTGAATATATAAAGATCTCTTTCAAATCAATGAGAAAAGGACAACCAACCCAACCAAAATTTGGGCAAAAGCCTTGAAAAAGAGGCTATTTAAAGGGCTAGTAAGCATATGAAAAGGCTCTCAACACTATTAGTCATCAGGGAAATGCAAAACAAAACCTCAGTGAGATTCTATGATACTCAACAGAATGACTAAAATTGAAGGGATCAGCAATAAGAAAAGTTGTCAAGGATATGGAGCAGTTGGAGCACTCCTACATTGCGAGTGGGAGAATAAATAAGTAAAAACCAGACACACCCCTGCTCTGGTCTCAGAAATTCCACTCTTCGGCATATATCCAAAGCAAAGTGGTAGCTGCAGTTCAATTAGTATGCAGGCAATAAGGGGGTACTTGTGGAGAATTTAGGATAGTACTAAAAACAACTAAAAGTCAATCTGCTTTGGGGGCTCCTGGGTGGCTCAGCTGGTAGAGTGTTTGACTCTTGATCTCCGGGGGTCGTGAGTTTGAGTCCCACGCTGGGGGCAGAGTTTACTTTAAAAAAAAGAAGACAATCTGCTTTTTATTATCACTGTGCACCAGGATCAGCCATTCTTCTTTTTTTTTTTTTTTAAAGATTTTATTTATTTGCGAGAGAGAATGAGAGACAGCACAAGAGGGAGGAGGGTCAGAGGGAGAAGCAGACTCCCCGCTGAGCAGGGAGCCCGATGTGGGACTTGATCCCGGGACTCCAGGATCATGACCTGAGCCGAAGGCAGTCGCTCAACCGACTGAGCCACCCAGGCGCCCCATGGATCAGCCATTCTAAACAACGATAAAATATTCTCTACCCCAGAACATCTTTTTTGGTCTAAGTTCTAAACAGTTACTGCAGTGACCATTGAGTTTTAAAAACACATTTATAAGCTTCAAATGAGCATCTTTACAGTACATAACCTTTCATAAGCATTGCATTCTACATGGAAGTTAATGTGGAGGATGTCCAGGTATACACTTGGCCCCCAATGGACATGGGTTCTGTGCATTTATTTATCTATTTAGTCAGGGTTTTTTTTTAATTGTGGTAAAAATATATGTAATCTACAATTTGCCATTTTACCCATGTTTGAATGTACAATTCAGCAACATTAATTACATTCACATTGTTGTGCAACCATCACCACCACCCATCTCTAGACTTTCTCATCTTCCCAAAGGGAAGCTCTACCCATTAAACACTCACTCCTCACCCCTTCTCCCCCTATCTCTTGGTAACCTCTAATATACTTTCTGTCTCTATGAATTTGTCTACTCTAGGTACCTGGTGTAAGTGGAATCCTACAGGATTTGTCCCTTTATGTCTGACTTACTTCACTTAGTCTAAAGGTTTCAAGGTTCATCCATGTTGTCACATGTACATGATTACTTCATTCCTTTTTTTTTAATTTAAAGATTTATTTGAGAGAGAGGGAATAAGCAGGGGGAGCGGCAGGCAGAGGGAGAGGGAGAAGCAGGCTCCCCTCTGAGCAGGGAGCCCGACGTGGGGCTCCATCCCAGGACCCCGAGATCATGACCTGAGCTGAAGGCAGAAGCTTAACCGACTGAGCCACCCAGGCGCCCCATGATTGCTTCATTCCTTTTTATGGCTGAATCATATTCCATCGTACCTGCATTTATTTTGAGAATAATTTCCTAAAAGTTCAAAACCATGCAAATTTTTCAGATTACAGTTGCTGTCTCCAGTCCCTATGGTATGACATGTTTCTGAACTTCACTGTGTATTTGAAATAATGGTAGCACCATGATTTTAAAGATAGAGAAACAGAACCTAAGGGACTTTAGTTCCATCATTTTATGGGATTACTGGAATTTTTGTGTTTAAACCGAGAACAGTAGGGGCACCTGGCTTGCTCAGTTGGTGAAGCATATGACATTTGATGTCAGGGTTGTGCATTCAAGCCCCACGTTGGGAGTGGAGCCTAGTTAATTAAAAAAAATTTTTTTAAAGCTAACATACTTTAAAAGTATTAATCCTTTTTTGGGTATGGTAATATTTATTTTATTTTTAATTTTTTTGCTGATTACATGTACCTGAGGTACAATAAAATAAAAATGTCTCTTTTCTTGCCATTCTGATTATTATTAATTTCATTATTATTGCTGAAACTAATTTTGTCATATAGAGGACGGGGAGCATTAAAAATGATCCATTCTAAGCATCAGATATTCCAGCTATGCCTCTGGATATAGTCAAGAGAAATGAATGCACATGTCCTCCAGGAGACATGTATGAGAATGTTCATAAACATGTCAAACTGTAAATAACTCAAACGTCCATCACTCAGGGAACAGATAAACAAATTGTGGATTGGGGCGCCTGGGTAGCTCAGTCGGTTAAGCGTCTGCCTTTGGCTCAGGTCATGATCCCAGGGTCCTGGGATCGAGCCCCGCATCGGGCTCCCTGCTCAGCGAGGAGTCTGTTTCTCCCTCTGCCACTCCCCCTGCTTGTGCGCTCTCTCTCTCTCTCTCTCAAATAAATAAATAAATAAATACATTCTTAAAAAAAAACAAATTGTGGATTATTCATACAACGGAATATTACACAGAAATAAAAAAAAAAAGGAAATAACTACTGATATGTGCTGCCACCTAGATAGCTCTCACAAACAGAAATGAAGGAAGCCAGGCCTCAAAGAATTTGCACCAGATGACGCCATTTACATCAATTTTACCTAAATTTTAAAGACAGGCAAATTTTTCTAAAGTTTTTATTTAAATTCCAGTTAGTTAACATACAGTGTAATGATAGTGTCAGGTGTACAATATAGTGATTCAACACTTCCATGCATCACCCAGCACTCATTACGACAAGTGCCCTCCTTCACCCCCATCACCTGTTTCCCCTCCCCGCTCCCACTGCCCATCTGGTCACCACCACCTTGTTCTCCATAGTTAAGAATCTGTTTCTTGGTTTGTCTCTCTCTCCTTCTTCCCTTTGCTCATTTGTTTTGTTTCTTAAATTTCACGTAGGAGTGAAATCAAGTGGTATTTGTCTTTTTCTGCCTGACATTTCACTTAGCATGATACACTCTAGCTCCATCCATGTCATTGCAAATGGCAAGATTTCATTCTTTTTATGGCAGAATAATATTCTGTAATATTTTATGGAATAATATTCCATATTCCATATATATATCTCACATCTTCTTTGTCTATTCTATTGATGGACACTTGGGCTGCTTCCATAATTTGACTATTGTAAATAATGCTGCAATAAACATCAGGGTGCATCTATGCCTTTGAACTAGTGTTTTTGTATTTTTGGGGTAAATACCCAGTCGTGTGATTACTGGATCGTAGGGTAGGTCTATTTTTAACGTTTTGAGGACCCTCCATACTGTCTTCCCCAGTGCCTGCACCAGCTTGCATTCTCACCAACACTGCACAAGGGTTCCCCTTTCTCCACATCCTCGCCGGCACCTGTTGATTCTTATGTTGTTGATTTTAGCCATTCTGACAGGTGTGGGGTGATATCTCATTGTAGTTTTGATTTGCATTTCCCTGATGAGTGATGTTGAGCATCTTTTCATGTGTCTGTTGGCCATCTGGATGTCTTCTTTGGAAAAATGGCTATTCATGTCTTCTGACCATTTTTAATCAGATTATTCATTTTTTGGGTGTTAAATTTCATAAGCTCTTTATACATTTTGGATACTAACCCTTTATCAGATATGTCATCTGCAAATATCTTCTCCCATTCCGTAGGTTGCCTTTTGTTTCATTTTGTTGATTGTTTGCTGTGCAAAGACAGGCAAATTTAATCGATGGTGAAAGAAATCGGGAGAGTGGTTACCTGGGTGGGGGGCAGTTATTGATTGAGGGTGGTGGATACTCAGATGTATACATTTATAAAAACTTATCAAGCTTTACACTTAGGATTGATACATTTCACTATATATAAATTATTCCTCAATGCAAAAGAAAAAAGAATGCAAGCTCCAAAAGGGCAGAGATTTTTGTCGGTTTGGCTCAACTCTGTATCCTTAGAGGTTAGAGCAGGGCCTGCACGTTGATGAATGAGCCTAAGATCGCTCTCAGCAATGTGTGAGCATTGCTCTTATCATGTAAGTCCTGCAAGGTTACGTTTATGTCTCCCCCGTCGATTTCTGGCCTTGGGGATCAGGGACCTGTTGGAGGGGCAGTGAGCAGTGAGGTTGGTCTGTGCCCGGGATTAGGACAGTTTGAAGACCTCGGTACATTTTTGCCCCCCACTCCCTTTACGGGAAATTACAATGGGCTGGTCTCTGGAACCACGCAGAGCATTCAGAACGCACTCCAAGGACTTTGAGATGGACCATCAGTGTGACTAGAATAAAGGAAGGAGAGAAATAAAGGCCCTGTGGCCACGCTGATCCCAAAGCCCTTCACGTTCCCCAACCTTAGACCATATGGTAGGCTCCACTCCTTCAGCCCAGGGTCCCTGTGTCGCTGCTGGCTCAGGTGGGAGGTCTGCCCCACGGCTCTTCCAGATTCTCGTCCATCCCTCTCCATGCTGGACGCTCCCTTCTGAATGCCTCCAGCAGCTTCCCTGCCAATCCCTCGCTTTCTCTCTCCTTTTTTGAATAGAATTTATTCAAATGTTATTTCTTATCACACAGGCAGGCATGTTTATTTGTTCTCCTTTCTTTACAAGAGTTCAGTGGGTCTCTCTCCTCTCCCTTGCTCCAAACCTCTCATGCTGGTCTCCAGCTCCCATGTTGGACCTTCCAGCATGACTCATCCTGAACCTGACCTCCCCAAAGCCGATGTTCACATGGAACACCTTTTAAAACCAAGAGAAAATTTGGAGAGGGCAGTGGCTTTAACCACAAGGGCTAATAATCCCTGATTAGGTAGGTCTTTTGTCAAATTACAATCCAGACATGGCAGGTGGATCAGGATGCCAAGGAGGGGCCCTTGGCAGAAGGGACAGCAGTGAGCAAGATCCCCAAACACATTCCCGGTCCCTCACACCTTTGCTTGAAGTGGCTCCATGAGCCGAGCCGTGCCAGAGACACACCTGATCACTCCTGCCTAGGGCTGGAGAGCTGCTCTCCAACGGAGCGAGGAGACCGGTGTTTTGTTTTCAGTTTTTAAATCCTCGGGGATAAAGCAAAGGATCCGGGATTAAAAGCAGCAGGAAGGGTTGGGCCTCCAAATCAGGAAGAAGGGCCAAATTGATGGTGAGAACGCGGAACCTGGGTGTGACCTGTCGGGAGCAGTGGGGCAGGCCCCTTCAGGGGAGCCCTGAACACAAAACGATTCCTGATTCAGCTGAGGTTATGGGCTGAGCCAGAGCCCAGCCCTGAAGTCATGGCCTACCACCATTGCCGGGCCAGGCAGGCCAGGTCGCCGGGGAGGCAGGGGCACCGGATGGCCAGGGAGTCTGTCCCAGCCAAGGAGGGCTTCTGGACAGGGCTGGTTCTGTAGAGGCCCATCAGGAACTTGAAGCAACAACAGATTTGCCCGTGAGGGTTGGCTCTTGTCCATTTTCTTTCCATCAGCTCCTCTGCGTCTGTCAGGATTCAGCACGGGTGTTACCTCCTCCAGGAAGCCCACACCCAGGGCTCTGAGCACACAGCAGCGCACTCTGGACTCAGTTGCTTGCAGATCCCTTGGGGGGGGGACGGGGGCGGGGGTCATCATTGTGTCCCTCGGGCTTGACAGGTGCTTGGAGATGAGAAGGCAATGAAGGAAGCAAAGAGGAAGGGACGGAGGGGAAGACAAAGGGAGGAGGGAGAGAGGAAGGAAGAGAGAGGTAGGGAAGGAGTGAGACAGGAGGATGAGAAAGGGAGGAAGGGAGGGAGGAGGGGAGGAGGGGAGGAGGCAGGGACTCCTTGCCCAGAGCTGACACAGATGCCCAAAGTTCAGCCCTACTCCATAGACAGTGGCTCGTCCATAGCAACACTTTCTGGCGGCTGGCTGGGACTCGGGCTGCTCCGCGTCCCACCCCCACGGCCCCCTCTGCGGGCCCAGCCCAGGGAGAGGGTCAGCCCAGGCTGGCGGTCGCCCAGCATCCGAGCTGGGGGCTGCAGGGGAGGGGATGGGCACAGGCTGGTGGGCGAGGGCGGACAGCTCTGGGGGCCACGGGAGAGCTCCGTGGCAGATTGCCATTTATCTGCTTCTTGTTCATTTCTACTTGATTCGCATAATTTCCGAGCTGTGTTCTTACAGGGAAATGTGCTTTTCATTTAATGTTTTTCACAGAATGACGATAGCATTCTTGTTCTTCCTGAATATAAAGGAAAGACAGCACATTATAGCAAATAGAAACAAAGAATACAAGAATGACCTGAAATCCCAGAGGTAACTGTCGTCAACATTTTCTGGTGTATCATTCTAGAATTTATATATCCATGTATGTACATTAACATATTTAAATACAGAAAGGATTTTTGAAAGCGAACGCAACTGGAATCACGCTGTGCATATGCTCTGTAACCTGCTGGTTTCCATTCATTAATGCCCTGTGAACACTCTTCCGTGTCAGCAAATACAATTTCGCGTCATGACAATGGCTGCCAATATTTTGAGTGAATGAAGGTCCCATCATTTACTTACTTAATGTCTTTGAACATTTAGGATTTCCCCCCAGTTTTTACTGTTAAAAAACAACTTTGGGGAAGATGCAGCCCTCACAGCGTCATTTTTAAACCACACAGATACATGTGCCCTACAGAAGATGGTGGGTTTTGAATCACAAGTTCTAGAAATAACTTGCTTGTAAATGAGCGACTGCATCATTCATTAAGGTCAAAAATTGTGGTAAAAACCAAGAATTGGGCAATATCTGAAATTGAGATGACTGAGAGTGAGATGAGAAAGGGAGAGGTTTCCTCCTGAAAGGAACACTGGGGAGATCAATCGATCGATCGATCATCTATCTCCCTTTCTTTCTCTCTTTCTCTCTCTCTTTCCTTCTTTCTTTCTTCTTTCTTTTTTCTTCCTTTCTTTTCTTCTTTTTCTTTCTTTCTTCTTTTTTCTTTCTTTCTTCTTTCCTTCTTTCTTCTCTTTCTTTCTTCTTTCTTTTTTCTTTCTTCTTTCTTTTTTCTTTCTTTCTTTTTCTTTCTTTCTTCTTTCTTCCTTCCTTCCTTCCTTCCTTCCTCCCTCCCTCCCTCCCTTTCTTTCCTTCTTTCTTTCTTTCTTTCTTTCTTTCTTTCTTTCTTTCTTTCTTTCTTTCTTTCTTTCTTTCTTTCTTTCTTTCTTTCTTTCTTTCTTTCTTTCTTCTTTCCAAAAATAGACCTCTCCACATATCTTGGTTTTGAACAAACCAGTGCCCATAATCGTTCCATCTACCAATCTCTCTCTTTCTCTCTCTCTCTTTTTTTTTATTGTGCCCTCTCAGGGCACCCCTGGTGAAAGTGTTCACTAGGGATCCCTTTCTGCTCCAGGCACTGTACTAGGCTCTGGGGATAGAGTGGTGGACAAGACCCACCCACTTCTTACCTCCTGACAGGCTTAGTGGAGAAGCGAAGGAGGTGCTCACGCCTTCAGTAAAGATGGGCATGCTGGGTCTCTAAGAGCCAGCCTTCTCCCCGCTTCTGTGGTCTGAGCAGCTGCTGTGATTAAGGAGTTCTTGGGCACTGGCTCTGTGCTGCGCACTCCCGGGGAATGGGAAGGTGCTTCTCCCAAACAGACCGAGGTGTTGGAATCCCCTGCCTCCTCCTTGCAGCTGCTCCAAAGTAACCTGTCCCTCGCTGTACCACACTGCACAGTAGATACCAGCCACCCAGACCATTGGGGCACATGGTGTTCGTACTACCATTCTGCAGCACATGCCAGCTTCACATGTGTTTTCATGAGGCTGCCAAAGAGCTTAAAGGTCACCTTGTCTAACTGACCTGGTCTGCTGAGGATTGAATCTTCTCTCTGATTCCCCAGCCCCCCTTCAGGGGATAACTTAGGTGGCAAGAAGCATTTTATCTCTCAACGTGGTCCAATTGGTCTGTTGGATACCACTATTTATTAATCCATTCAATCAAATGGTATGTATTCAGTGCTATGTACTGAGTGCTTACTATACACTTAGAAATAAATCAGTGAATAAAACAGACAAAAATCTCTGCTCTTGTGAAGTTTAGCTTCTAATGGCATGGGTTGGGGGGAACAAACATTAAACAAAATAGGTAAATTATAAAATGTTAGGTAGTAATAAACGCTATAGCAAAAAAGAGGAGGGGAAGTATGCTAGACTAGATCAGGAATGGCAAGGATTGGATTGCAATTTTAATATCAAAACATTAGTGTTATTATGTGTTAACTAATACTAGCTAGTAAGTGTTAACTAATTAGTGAGTTTAGCAAGGTCATGAGACACAAGGTCAATATACAAAAATCAAACTTATTTCTGTATGTTAGCAATAAACAAGTGGAAATTGAAAAAAATTTTGAAAACATCATTTACAGTAGCACCGGAAAACATGGAATACTTAGGTAGAAATCTAACAAAGTATGTGCAAGATCTGTATGCTGAAAACTGCAACATATTGGTGAAAGAAATCAAAGAAAACGGAAAACATGGAGTGATATACCATGTCCATGAATTGGAATCTAGGCTTACTAAAATTCTGCCGACATCAATCTATAAATTCAATGCAATTGTATCAACAATTCCATCAGAATTTTTTTTTGGTAGAAATAGATAAGCTGATTTTATTTTCTTTTATTTTTAATTTTTTAAAGATTTTATTTATTTATTTGACAGAGAGAGAGGGAGAGAGTAGCCGAGGGAGAGGGAGAAGCAGACTCCCCACTGATCAAGGAGCCCGATGCGGGGCTTGATCCCAGGACCCTGGGATTATGACCTGAGCTGAAGGCAGATGCCCTGCCCACTGAGCCGCCCAGGTTCCCCTGACAAGCTGATTTTAAAGTTTATTTGGAAAGGCAGTGGAACTAGAATAGCAAAAGAATTACAAATAAGAACAACAAAGTTGCAGAATTCACACTAATTTCATGACTTACTCTAAAGCTATTATAATTAAGACAGTGTAGGCAAAAAGATAGTATAGATCAATGGAACAAAATAGAGTCCAGATATAAACCCACACATATATGGTCAATTGAATTTTGACAAAGCTGCAAAGGCATTTCAATGAGGAAAGGGTAAACTTTGAACAGAACAATAGGCCATCCACATAAAAATATTTAAAAAGGGGCGCCTGGGTGGCTTAGTCAGTTAAGCGTCCAACTCCAGATCTTGGCTCAGGTCTTGATCTCGGGATCGTGAGTTCAAGCCCCACACTGGTCTCCATGCTGGCCTATTAAAAAAAAAAACAAAAACCTTAATCCATGCCTCACACTACTTAACATTTAAATCAAATGGGTACTAGAGTTAAATGTAAAACCTAAGACTATAAAACTTCTCAAAAAATCAGGAGAAAATATTTGTGGCCTTGGGCTAGACAAAGATTTCTTAGATATGACACCAAAAGCCTGATCCATAATTTTTTCAATAAATTGTACTTCATCAAATTTAAGCATCTTTGAACGATGCTGTTAGGAAAATGAAAAGACAAATGACAGACTAGAAGAAAATATTTGCAAGTTAAATAGCTGATAATGGACTTGCATCGAGAATACAAAAAGAAGTCTCAAAACTCAATATTACAATGCCTCAAAAAATTAAAAATAAAATGACCAGACTAGTCAGTAATTCCACTTTTGGGTGTACATCCAAAAGAATTGATGGCAGGTATACAAAGATATTTGTATACCTGTGTTCATAGCGACATTGTGCACAATAGTCAAAAGGTGGAAGCAACCCAAATATTCACTGATGGATGAAGGGATAAACAAAATGTGGTATATACATATAATGGAATATTAATCAGCCTTTAAAAGAAAGAAAATTCTGACACATGCTACAACGTAGATGAACCATAAAGACATTTTGCTAACTGAAATAAGCCAGTCACGAAGACAGCTACTGTATGATTGTATTTTCATGAGGGACCTAGAATAGGCAAATTCATAGAGACAGAAAGAAGGATGGTGGTTGCCAGGGGCTGGCGGGAAGGGAGAACTAGGAGTTCACGTGTAAGGGGGACAGAATTTCAGTTTGGGAAGATGAAAAAAAGGATGAAAAAAGTTAGCGATGTGTGCACAGTGTGAATGGACTTCATGTTACGGAGTTGTACACTTAAAAACAGTTAAAATGGTAACCTTTATGTTATGTATATTTTACCCCAAATAAAAGTTAAATTTTATTTTATTTTTAAAAGATCTTATTTATGTATGTATTTAGAGAGAGAGAGAGTGCATGGGCACACATGAAGGGGGGAGGGCAGAGGGAGAGAGAGAATCTTCAGCCAACTCCACGCTGAGCACAGAGCGCCACACGTGGGTTCAATCTCACAACCCTGAGATCATGACCCGAGCCGAAACCAAGAGTCAGAGGCTTAACCAACTGAGCCATCCAGGTGCCCCTAAAAGTTAAATTTTAAAAACTCAAAAGGAGGGGCGGGCGGCTGGCTGGCTCAGTTGAAAGAGCATGTGATTCTTGATCTGAGGGCGAGGACTTTGAGCCCCATGTAGGATGTAGAGATTACTTAAATAAATAAAACTTTGGGAAAAAAAACTCAAAAGGAAACAAACCCTCATGGGAGCATGTACAAATCACTACTAAGATGAGTGTCTGGAGTGGGGGTGGGGACTGGAGTGAGGTGGAGAAGGGAGGTAGACTTTCACTATGTGCCTTTAATACTTCTCCAATGAACCTATTGCTTGTTCAAACATTAAACATAAAATGATTTGTTTTTAAAAAAAGAAAGTTCTTTCTGATATTGAGCCAAAGATCTGTCCTACAGCCATGTTGAACAAGACATACGCCTCCTCTAAGTGACAGCCCTTTAAGTCCTTACGACAATAGTCTGCTGACTCTGAGCATCTTCTTCAGCATTTTGTTCCTCCTTCTCAGTACCGGGGGAACAATCACTGCAGAGGGGTGTCTGAGTCTGCGGACTCCCTGGTGGACATCTGTGGTTTGGGAATATTCAGCATCTACTTCCCCTGCCCATAGCACCCTGCCTCTCCTTTGGAGAATCTCCTACTATGTACAGTCTCTGAAAAGGATGTCCCAACTTCCCAATATGAAAGCAAAATGTAGCTAGCAGTGGGTCCTCCCTCTGTCTATACTGGCCCAATTAGAAGGAAAGCATGTGACTCAACCCATGAACTCACTTTTCCTGGGCTTTGCTCTTCAGAGTGCTTTAAGGAAGCTGGGCACCTAAAGGTCGTATGTATTCTAGCAGTGATGGGTTAGACTATTTGGATTGGACAGTCCTTGTGCTCCTCTTTTGTGGGGGTACCTGCTGCCCAGGCCTCCAGACTCCCTTGGCTCTGGCCCATTTGCCAATCCTGGCCCTCCAACCTCCACCAATTGTGAGCCCTAAAGGCCTTACAAAAATTTTTTGCTTAAGTTAACCAGAGCCAACTTCTTTAGTTTATGAGCAAGAATCCTGTCTGATAAAAAGCCCTGACTGACATACGAATTTGGAGGATGTGACAGATTGCATTTTCCCAGAATGGCCTCAACAATTTCTCCCATCCCACATGCTGATTGACAATATAACCACTCCTTCCATGGAGAGGTGGAATCTATGTCCCCTCCTCTTGAGTCTGAGCAGGCTTCCACAGGTAAAGTATGACAGAAGTGACAGAAGTGAATGCTCTGTGACTTCTTTCTTTTTTTTTTTTTAAAGATTTTATTTATTTATTTGAGAGAGAGAGAATGAGAGAGAGCACATGAGAGGGGGGAGGGCCAGAGGGAGAAGCAGACTCCCTGCCGAGCAGGGAGCCCGATGTGGGACTCGATCCCAGGACTCCAGGATCATGACCTGAGCCGAAGGCAGTCGCTTAACCAACTGAGCCACCCAGGCGCCCTGCTCTGTGACTTCTAAAACTAGGTCATAAGAAGCCATGTCTTTTTTGGCCTATCCCTTTAAGAGGCTTGCTCTGGTGGGGAAGTCAGCCCCAATATAAGAAATCCAACTACCAGGGGACACCTGGGTGGCTCAGTTGGTTAAGCGTCTGCCGTCGGCTCAGGTCATGATCCCAGGGTCTTGGGATCGAGTCCTGCATAAAGCTCCCTGCTCAGTGAAGAGTCTGCTTCTCCCTCTGCCTGCCGCTCCCCCTGCTTGTGCTCTCTCTCTCTCTGACAAATAAATAAATAAGACCTTTAAGAAAAAAAGAAATCCAACTACCAAGATACTGGACAATCCCAGATGGAGCTCCCAACCAACAGCCATCATCAACAGCCAGCCAAGTGAGTGTGTCATCTTGGACATCCAGCCCAGTCAAGCCTTCAGATGATGACAGCCCCATTCAACAACTGCCTGGGGGAACTTTCCAGGTGAGTCTTCCCAAATTTCTGACCTATAAAATTATGACCAAAATAAAGATTTTTTTAAAAAGTAGGCTCCACTCCCAGCATGGAGCCCAATGCAGAGCTTGAACTCATGTCCCTGAGATCAAGACCTAAGCTGAGATTAAGAGTCTGATGCTTAACCCACTGAGCCACTCAGGCGCCCCCCTCCAAAAAAGATTTTTTTAGGCTGCTGTGTTTGGGGATGATTTGCTATGCAGCAATAGAAACTAGAAACTCTGGCTTACTTGGTTGCTTATTTTGCCCCATAAAAAATTGTATATTCTCAGCCAAAAGAAAGATAATGGGATAAAAGCAATAAAACCTACATTTATTGGGTCCTGCCTCAGTACAGATCCTTTTCATACACAACCTCATATAACTCTCACGATTCTGTGAGCTGGAGATAATTCTTCCCCAGTTGAAATGAGGAAGAGACAAGGCTGCAGCTGGTTAAGTGTCAGACTCAGAGCTGGTGTTCTTCTTGGTGGAACAAAGCACCCAAAAGCAAGAGTAAAGGAGCAAGTCCGGGAAGAAAGTTCAATTTAACCACATGATGTTGCAAGAATAAAGATGACTACAGCTATGTGATTGTTGTAAAGGAATTAACGTGTCCATGTTGCCTGACCCTCCCATTAGTCAGATTAGTGGCAGAACATGTTGTCCATGAGGTGAGCCTGGTGGGGGTGGGGCGAGAACTTCTGCAGAAACTTCTGGTGCTTTCATGCTTGTAAATCACCTCCGTTAGTTCTCAGGTAAGTCTGTTAAGACCTGGGCTGAGCCCCCCAGCAGGTAGTTAACTTGAAGATGAAGAAATAGAATGTATTAACATTAAGATGGGAAATAGGCTTAGTAATCCCTGGGTGAGTTCCTACCATGAACAGGGCACCTCATGAATATTATCCCATCCCTAATGTCTTCATATTGACGTCATTATTCCCCTGTGGGGGGAGACACAGTTGCACTGATTAAATTATTTGTCCCCAACATCACACAATGAGGAAGTGCAGGCCAGAGAAGGGTCCCACCGGGGTGGAGTGTAGGGACGCAGAAGGCAGCTGATGGTGCCCTGGAGCCCTGCCACCACAGAGCCCTGGGCAGAGACACAAGCCTACGGCCCCCATGAGCTGTGGGCACAGAGAGCAGGGCCTGGAGGAAGTTCTAGCAGAATGTGGGGTTCCCAGCAGGCCATGAGGTCAACAACACTAGAGAAGGGGCAATGTCCCCATGGACCTAGGGACGTCCCTCCTCTGACCCTCTCTCAGCACCTGCTCACTTCCTTCAGAGTGGTCATCATAACTTGGCATTGGTCTATGTGTTTGTTACTGATTTTGAGAGATTGTTACAGTCTGCCCCCAATTCATTGTGTCTCTCCAGACACACACTCTTGTGAAGCCTCTTCTCATAATGACAGGGGTCCGACCATGTGACCGGCATGCGCCAACGGCTAGCAATCTGATGCAGTCACGGGCGTGAAAAGCACCTGTGCCCAGGGCTTGCACTCTTGGAACACTGCTGTCTAGTGAAGAAGCCCGGGCTAGCCTGCCTAGAGGTCCTTCTGTTAGAAAAATCTCAGACCCCTGCGTGTATTTCCAATCTGCACTAGCTGTGCAAGTAAAAATAAAGGTGGGGGGCGGCTCTAGCAGATTCAAACTCCACAACATAGAGCTTTGGTTCAGTGGGTATCACCCAGAGGGAAGCACCCGAAACTGGAGTTCCGCTGCACATGGCAGGGCGCTTGCCCTCTCCTAGGCAGGGGCAGTAAAATGGGGCCTCTGTTTATGCATACACAGCACTGGGTGGGGTAGGGAGGCCACCCACGGAGCAGCCAGTTCTGGGGAATCCTGAAAATCTCTGGGAAGGAAGGCCAGACCCGCGAGGCTGCTTGGTCCTCCAGCCCCTCACTGGGTGCCGAGGGTGATAACAAGTTCTCAGGTCCCTTTAGTCATAAGGCTACGAAGAAGCTTTCCTGGTGGGCAAGTGGGGGGCGTTCAGCTGTCATGCTAGAGTGATCATGTGTCCCATGTGCCCAGGGCAGGCCTGTTTACACCTGCTGTCCTGGTGTAATTATTAATAATGCCCCCCTCACTCTGGTTTTGGTGAGAACTAGGGTCACCCTAGTTATGGTCCAGGTTTGATCCCCAGAACCAAAGGAAGAAGATCCTTTTTTTTTTTAAGAGAGGGAGCTGGGAGGGGGCAAGGAGAGAGAGAGAGAAGGAGAATCTCAAGCAGGCTCCACGCCCAGTTCGGAGCCCGACTTGGGGCTCGATCTTACAACCTTGAGATAATGACCTGAGCCAAAATCAAGAGTCAGACGCTTAACCGACTGAGCCAGCCAGGTGCCCCAGGAAGATGATTCCCTAAAAGAGCACTGGTCCAGGAGTGAGTGCTTGTCTTGCCCCACTGCCGACAAACGGGGGACGTTGGCACATTTTCTCTGGCTGAATCGAAGAGGTTGGATCAGACAGGCCCCTTCTAGCTGGGGGGTTAATGTGAGATGAGAGTCATTGGGGGATTCGTTTTAAGACCTTTCTGAACCCAGACCTAATACAAATAAGTACAAAACAGACAAACAGTAATGAAATGAGTGCTCTTCTCAGTTGTCAGGGAAAACGTTGAGCAACTGGGGGACACGGTGAAACACTGAAGGGAAATCTGTGAAGCACTCCAGAAGGAAGTGTTTCCTGGAGGTTGGCCAAGACCTGGTAGGAGGGGAAGGGAAGGGAATGGAAGAGACTTAGGAAGGAGGAGGCTCCAGGCCGTAGGTCCAAAAGGGATCAGTCCATAGAGAGACGAACCTTCTCAGCACCACCTGGACCTCTGGAATTTCATCTCTCGTGGCTCTATCCTGTGGGGCCCATCTGTAGCATCCCAGGCATGGGAAGAAAGATTTCATAATCGTCTCTCCCGCCTAGGTCTTAAATTGGCTGAGCCTACTTGCTCCCACTCTGGGGTGGGTCTCCCCGTGGTCACATCCAAAGAAAACACCAATTTTACTTCGAATGTCTTGTTTATGCATTTCCTGGAGGCTTTCCTGGACTTGGGGTCAGAGCAGCAAAGAGAAATCTTCTCCCCCAATGTCAGCCAAAATCCTCCTTACCCATCTCTACCTCTAGACAACCACTTCTCAGTATGATTTCGACTCATTTGGATCCTATTCTCTGTAAATTCTAAAGCGGTGGTTCTCAAAGTATGGTCCCCAGACCAGCAGCAGCAACTTCCCCTGGAAGCTTGTTAGAAAGGTAAATTCTTGGGACCCGTGGCATGCAGAATACTGGCCCCCCATTCTTAATTCCCAGAACCTGTGAAAACGTTGCTTGGCAAAAAGAACTCTCCGATTGATTAAATTAAGGATCTTGACCTGGGGAGATTATCCTGGATTATCTGAGTGCGCCCAGTATAATCAATTCCTTATAAGTGAAAGAGAGGCAGGTGTGTTAGGGGCAGAGAAGGAGATGTGGACAAGGGGAGGCAGGAAGATGCCATTATTGGCTCTGAAAATGGAGGGAGGGGCCACCAGCCAAGCAAGGCTGAGGGGCTCCAGAAGCTGGGACAGGAGTGGGAACCAGCCTCGTCCAGAACCTCCAGAGGGAACACAGACCTGCCAGCACCTTGATTTCAGCCCACTGAGACTCACTTCGGACTTCGGACCTCCAGCACTGTAAGATAATAGATTTGCGTTGTTTAAGTGGTTAAGTTTGTGGTGATTTGTTAAAGCATGAATAGGATGGACCTAGAGGGTATTATGCTAATGGAAAGAAGTCAGACAGAGAAAGACAAATACCATATGATTTTGCTTATAGGTGGAATCTAAAAAACAAAGCAAAACAAACGAAAAATCAGAAACAGACCCATAAATACAGAGAACAAACTGATGGTTGCCAGAGGGGAAGGTGGGGAGGAGGGATGGGCAAAATGGGTGAAGGGGAGTGGGAGATGCAGGCTTCCAGTTATGGGATGAATAAGTCACAGGAATAATAGGTACAGCATAGGGAATATAGTCAATGATGCTGTAATAGCTGTGTGGTGACAGATGGGAGCTATACTTGCAGTGAGCACGGCATCACGTATAGAGTGAATCACTATGTCCTACACCTGAAACTAATGTAACACTGTGCGTCAATTATACCTCAATTAAAAAAAAAAATGCAGCAGTAGGAAACGGACATAGGCTCCATCCCGGACCTGCTGAGTCAGAAACCACCCGGGGGCAGCCGGCACCCTCCCTGTGTGTTACAAGCCTTTCCAGGGCTGCAGAGGTGAGCTGAAGTTCAGGAACCAGTGCTCCCAAACAGGGGTGCTTGCCTTTCACTGTGCAGCAGACTCAGCGGGGGAGTTTCTAAAAAACATGAACACCCAAGCCCCCTCCGCCCCCCCGAAGTTCTGAATTAATTGGTCTGGAGGGGGGCTCAGGCACCCCGCTTTCAAAAGCTCCATCTCTGATTCTGGTGCTCTGCCAAAGTTGAACCCTGGGATTCCCTTCCCGTTCCTGCTTCAGCCTCTGCTCTTTCCCACCCCTGGGGTATGGGTTTCCTCTTGGTCTTCTCTTCCCCTCTCTGGGCTGAACAGTCAGTGAGACTTCATCCTGGGATGGTAGGGCACAGGTTTGCCAGTATTCCTAATTAAAGGGGGGGGGGGAATATATATATATTATATATTATATATATAATATATTATATATATTATATATATAATATATAATATATATATATATATTATATATATATCTGTCACAAACTCAACAAACAGGGTATAGATTTAGTCACACATACTCCTAGAAGGAAAAGATCTTGGAGAAGGGTCTGGTCCAGCCACATTCTTCCCAGTTGAGAAAACTGGGGCCCAGAAAGAGGACGTGACTAGTCCAAGGTTATACAATGAGTGAAGCTCAGAGCCTGGGACAAAATCCTAGTTTGCAGCGCACTGTCCTTTTCCCTCCACACTCTGACCCAGTTCCCTGGCATGGCAAGCGGAGGACTCCAGGAAGGGAGCTGGCTCTTTAAAACCATCCCCCATGTCCAGGCAGAAGGGGGCCTGTGCAGCGAGCAAGTGCCAAACCCTCTGGAGGTGACCTTGGGTTGGGGGGGGCAAGGCAGGAGAGAGTCTGATGGCTCAAGATAAGCGAGAGTTGCTGGGGAGGAGAGGCAGCGAGCTGAGACTATCGCCTGCCTGCGGAACAGCTAGCCTGTTCCCAGCCTCCTACGAGGGGCCCTGGGTTGGGGGAATGGGGGAAGAGGAGAAGGCGGATGGAGGAGGGAGCGTAGGGCAAGGACTTGCAAATAAATAGCACTCCCCTCTCCCCCCGGCCCCACGGGGCCTTGGGCTAACAAGGGCAGGCATCACGGTGAGGGTCAGTCTCTTAGTCTGGCCTCTGGTGCCTTAACCCTCCCTTCGACACCTGCAGGACCCTCCCCCTGCAAGGGGCAAGGAGGGGACTTGGCCTGGCTACAAAGTGTCAAGTTCGGGAGGGGCGGCGGCTTGGTGTCTTTAAAATCACAGGCAGTGTTTGGAATCACACAGAGGCGGGTTCAAATCCCGCACTTTCAGCCAGTGTGACCTGGGCGTCACTAAGCCAGTTTGCCTTCCTGTGAAATGGGGCTATTGATTCCTGGCCCTGGGAGGATTTGGAGAAAATTCACATCCATGTATGTACATGTGTGGCTCAGAAAATGGAAGGCAGCATGAAGAAGGGTTCAGACTGCCTAGGTTCAAATCCCAGCTCCGGTTCCACCTGGCACGGGATTTCCCGTGCGTATTTCCTCTACCGGAAAGTGGGGGTGGAGGTGGGGAGCAGTAGTACCCACCTGATTGGAGTAAGTGAACTCATAGATGCGGAAGGCTTCTGACAGGGCCGGGCTCAGTGAGTGCCCCAACGTGGCAGCCTTATTTTGTTGCTCCTGCTTTGTGGTGCCCCCAGAAACCCCAGACACAGATTGGTGCCTGAGAGATTTTTCTATAGAAAGACCTAGAAAACAATGATTGGCTTCAAACTGTCAAAGGAAAACTGTAAAGTCAAAATTAGTGAATGCTTTGTTAAATGCACTATTATCTTAACCTTATGAACTGTGTTCCTAAACATTTAATAACATTTGAAATTCATTTATAGGCTAGGTTTTCTCATCCTGCAAGAATTGCAGGGATGACAAGAAATCAGAACCAGGGACGCCTGGGTGGCTCAGTCGGTTAAGCGGCTGCTTTCGGCTCGGGTCATGATCCTGGAGTCCCAGGATCGAGTCCCGCATCGGGCTCCCTGCTCAGCAGGGAGTCTGCTTCTCCCTCTGGCCCTATCCCCTCTCATGCTCTCTCTATCTCATTGTCTCTCTCAAATAAATAAGTAAAATCTTTAAAAAAATAAAAATAAAAAAATAAATAAAAGGACGGGTCTTGGGCGCCTGGGTGGCTCAGTCGGTTAAGCGGCTGCCTTCGGCTCGGGTCATGATCCCAGGGTCCTGGGATCGAGTCCCACATCGGGCTCCTTGCTCGGTAGGGAGCCTGCTTCTCTCTCTCTCTCTCTTTCCCTCTGCTTGTGCTCTCTCTGTCAAATAAATAAAATCTTAAAAAAAAAAAAAAAGAAATCAGAACCAATCATCATTTAAGTAATTTGTAGCCAAATAACTGAAAGGCAAAAACTGGAAAAATCGTTTTAGTAGATCACTGGGATAGAGTTGAAAATGCAAAAAAATTAAATCTGTTTAAAAATATATAAATATGTATATATAAGAAGTTTAAAGAAACGAATGGAGACCGTACACTCCAAATTCAGGATGTTAGTTTCCTCTGCAGGGAGGGGAGAGGGGTATACAGAATGTTTCAACTATCTTGGTAACCTTTTATTTCTAAGGGCGGTGGTGACCACCATACCACATTATTATATACAATAATAAAGATTATTCTTTATCTCTTTTTTTACATATGAAAAATGCAATAAAAGTTTAAAATATCTTTTGGGGGGTGCCTGGGTGGCTCAGTTGGTTAAGCAACTGCCTTTGGCTCAGGTCATGATCTCAGGGTCCTGGGATTGAGCCCCACGTCAGGCACCCTGCTCAGCTGGGAGCCTGCTTCTCCTCTGCTCCTCCCCCCTGCTCATGCTCTCTCTCAAATAAATAAGTAAAAATAATAAAATAAAACATGTTTTGGTAGCAAAAAGAGGAGAAAGAAATGTCCCCACACAATTTCAAACAATTTTACAGCAAATGTATATTTAATGTGAAATGTGTGGACGGGTGTCCTTTAAAATGTTTTATGTAATGTAAGGCAGAGCTTCCAAAAGCCCTGGGCTCCTCCAGGCCCCAGAGCCCTTACCTGGGATGAATGATCAGCTGCCCACCGTGGGCCCTGCAGAACCATGTGGGTGTTTGTTTTCTTTATGAAGCATATGTCTGTCTCGGAGTGGCTATGTTTCTCTCTCCCTGTGTCCTAAGTAGGGAGATGTAGCTACATGGTGTAGGTACATGGAGTTGTGAGAAAGCCAGACAGTTCCAGAAAATTAGGAATGGAGTAGAAACGGAGGTCTGAGCAGACATGGCGGCTGCTCCCACAACCAGGGCTAGAGGAGGTCCTGCCCTGGGTGACAAGGTGCTGGCTCAGCTTAATGGCCTGAAGGCTGCCTCCTTCATCTCTGGGGACTGGAAGTGGCTGCCTGAGGCTTGCTGATTATAAAGAGATGCTGATAAGGCACATGGGTAAGAGTGAGCAGTGAGATGGGCGCCTGGGTGGCTCAGTTGGTTAAGCGACTGCCTTCGGCTCAGGTCATGATCCTGGAGTCCCGGGATCGAGTCCCGCATCGGGCTCCCTGCTCCGCGGGGAGCCTGCTTCTCCCTCTGCCTCTGTCTCTCTCTCTCTCTCGGTCTCTCATGAATAAATAAATAAAATCTTTAAAAAAAAAAAAAAAAGAGTGAGCAGTGAGGTTTCAAGGGGGGCCTTGCTGGGCAGGGAGACAGAGAGGGGAACAGTGTGTGGGGGGTGGGGAAGAGTCTCAGAAAGACAGGGAGAAAGGGGGTTGTTTATTACCGGCAGTATGAGGAAGCCGGACTCCCCAGAGCATCACTGGGCGCCACCCAGGGCCCTGGCTTGTTGGAGCTCCCCAGAAAGGGGAAAGGTCCTAAATAAGAATCTGGGGGGCACCTGGGTGGCTCAGTTGGTTGAGTGTCAGACTCTTGATCTCAGCTCAGGTCTTGATCTCTGAGTCGTGAATTCGAGCCCTGTGCTGCTTAAAAAAAAAAAGAAAAAAAAGAAGAATCTGGAGAAAGCCTTCCTGCCTCTAGGGAAGCTGCCAAGTGACCTCTGGGCCAGTCCTCTGGGCTGGATCTGACTTGGGGCCTTGTTTGGCTTGAGATTAGAAGCCAGAGTCCAGGGGCACCCCACCTGATTTCAGCTCAGGTTGTGATCTCAGGGTCGTGAGATTGAACCCCAGGTTGGACTCCATGCTGAGCATGGAGCCTGCTTAAGATTTTCTCTCTCCCTCTCCCTCTGCTCCCCACCCCCCACCTGCATGCTCTCTTTCTCTCTTAAAAAAAAAAAAAAAAGCCAGAGTCTAAGGAAGAAGTCAGCCAGCACCTGATCCCTGGGTCTGGGCAGTGACGCCTTTGGTCTTCTACTCCTGGGTGTGAAAGCAGGGTAGAGATGTATATGTATGTATGTTTCTGCTCCAGTTCCTGACACTGGGCTCCTGAAAACCCTTGTAGATCGCTAAGGGATAAGAGCATCTTTTGTTCTAATATTTTGTCTTTGACCCTAGTTCTTGACACAGAGTTCCTAAATCCCTTGGAATTTCCTGGGTCATAGGAGTGTCTTTTGTTCTGGGGCGGTGACTCTGGATGGGCTCCTGGATGGCTTTTTTTGGGGGGGGGGTTGCTGCTCACCAGAGAGACCAAGCCACGATCAGAAGCTTGGAATTTTCAGTAGCACCCCATCCTCCAGAGAGGGGAGAGGGGCTGGAAATGATCCTGCCTACGTGAGGAGGCTGCCACAAAATCCTGAGAGTCAGGGGTTTGGCGAGCTTCCAAGTTGGTGAACATGTCCACACAGGGAGGGTCATGCATCCCAACGTCATGGGGACAGAAGCTCCTGCGCTCGGGGCCCTCCTAGTCTCCGCCTTGTGTGTCTCTCTCATCTGGCTGTTCATCTGCATCCTTTATCATGTCCCTTAATAAACTGGTAAACATGTCATCTAATAAATGAACCCCTGGGGGAACAGTCCAGTTCATGACAGGTGTATCATGGCAGGTGCATCCCTGTTGGCAAGGGTCTGAAGGCCAGTGGGGAGGGGAGGTCGGCAAACTGATAAGAATGTAAACACATTGGGGCACCTGGGTGGCTCAGTCGTTAGGCGTCTGCCTTAGGCTGAGGTCATGATCCCAGGGTCCTGGGATCCAGCCCCGCATGGGGCTCCCTGCTCCGCAGAGAGCCTGCTTTTCCCTCTCCCGCTCCCCCTGCTTGAGTTCCTGCTCTTGCTGTGACTCTCTCTGTCAAATAAATAAATAAAAGCTTTAAAAAAAAAAGAATGTAAACACACCGATGACCTTAATTTATGAAAACCTGTAGGAAACATCATTCTTAGCAGGGAAAGTAGGAAATACCTCTTTTAAAATCCAGATGAGGACACCAAGGCTCGCTACCACCTTTTCTATTTAGCATTGTGTCAGAGGTCAGAGTCAGGTCATAAAATGAAAGGAAAGGAAAAAGGATTTGGAGAAGAGGGGAGGAGATAAACCATCCTTGCAAATGATGTGATTGCTGGGGAGGCCAAATGAATCCACAAACAAATTATTAGAAATAATAGAATTTAGCAAGATGGTTGGCTACATGATCAGTAATGGACAATCATTTTTTAGAAAGATTTTATTTATTTATTTGAGAGAGAGAGAGAGAGAGAGACAGAGATAGCAAGAGAGAGCACAAGTGGGGAGGAGAGGGAGATGCAGGGGCTCCATCCCGGGACTCCAGGATCATGACCTGAGCTGAAGGTAGATGCTTAACCGACTGAGCCACCCAGGCGCCCCTGGACAATCATTTTTATTTTCACTGATCTCACATTGTGCCCTGTAATAATAATAATAATTAACCTTTATTAGATTAACTTTTCCCAGGTGCCATGAGCTTTACATTTACTCTGTGCTAAGTGCTTTCTATGGATCAGCTTAAGTCCTTAGAACAACTCTGTAGGGTTGGTACTATCACCATCCTCATTCAAAAAGTGAGAAAACTGAGGATCAGAGAGGTCAAGCGAATTTCCAATAGTCACACAGCTGGTGTGTGGTGGAGGTAGGACCCACCCCAGAGCCTCCCTCTTAACAACTACACTATCCTACACACTCAAACATGCAATCTCTGACGTCCACAGTGGGACTCGAGATCTAGGGCCCTTCTCCCATTCTCCATATGTCATGAAAGTTACCGAGATTCCTGTGTGAGTGGAAGGGGTAGTGGAGGGAGAGGGAGGAAGGAGGCCCCGGGAAGGACTGAGATTGGATGTCCCTCCAGCCCCCTGGGAGTCGGATGTAAGCTGATTTATTTTTTTTTTTAAAGATTTTATTTATTTATTTGAGAGAGAGAGAATGAGAGACAGAGAGCACGAGAGGGAAGAGGGCAGAGGGAGAAGCAGACCCCCTGCTGAGCAGGGAGCCCGATGCGGGACTCGATCCCAGGACTCCAGGATCATGACCTGAGCCGAAGGCAGTCGCTTAACCAACTGAGCCACCCAGGTGCCCCGGATGTAAGCTGATTTAAATAGAATAAACAGGCGTGCTATTTCTCGCACCCTTGGTAGTAACTGCAAAGCCTGCTTGCCATACGCCCATAGCTTATTTAATTCTCAAGGGAACTGTGTCTCCATTTCACTGATGAGGAAAGTGAAGCTCCTAGAAATTCAGAGACTTGTTCTGGGAAGGGGCAAAGGCAGCATTCCAGCTTAAGCTCAGCCTCCAAACTTAAAACTGTTTAGACTTTTCCAAAAAACCAAAGGGGAAGGTGGGCAGGTACAGCACATCCCTAGAGCCATGCGTATGTGTGTGGCAAGGGCGCATGAGCACGGGGAGGGGGCTGGGAAGGGAGCAGGTAAGGGAAGGGTAGCGACCACTTCGTAGGGAAGGTGTCCTTCAAGCCAAGTTTTCGGGGAGGAGTAGAAAGGAGCCAGCAGAAAAGGGGGAGGAGGCAGAGAGAGCATCAGGTGTGAAGACCCAGAGATAAGAGAGAAATAGCAGGTTCTGTGAACAACTAAGGGTTCAGACCAGAGAGGAACTGGCTGAGGACTTGCCTTCTGTAATGGCCAGTGACCACTGGCCCAAGCCCCAGGCAGACTCTTTGGAAAGCAACACAGCCGTGGGGACCTTGCCCAGTGGGGCCCTTTGGACAGTGCAAGGGGCTGGCTGGGAGCTTTGCCCAGGGTCAGTTCTCAGCAGTCCCAATTCCTCAGGCTTGGCTCCTTTCCTTTCCTCTAGTCCAGCATTCCCCAGGGCTGCACTGGCCAAGGGAACTCACAATGCCACCCGGCATCAGCTCCCTTCCCCGGCCCCCCTGAATTCTACCACCGCATTCTCAGTATGGCTCATGACCAAGCCGGGGCAAGTCACACCATTTACTTCAGTGCTTCTCAAACTTCAACGTGTGTTCAAATCACTGGGAATGGTGCTAAGACACAGATTCTGACTTGTCAGGTCTGGGATGGGGCCTGACATTCTGCCTTTCTGTCCTGATCTCGGGCGATGCTGCTGGTCCAAGGACCACACTTTGAGTGGCATCATCCAGGAAACTCTGTATTGAGCCCCTGAGATCTGCCAGGCATTGTGCAAGCTACCTTCTACATTTGTGCTATGTACTAATTACAACGATGCTCTGAAATGGGACTTAATATATACTTTTCAGAGTAGGGCACTTAGGGCCAGAAAGGTGAAATATTTTACAAAGTAAGTAGCAGAGCTGGGCTTTGAACTTGGGTCTGTTCAACTCCATGGCTGGTGTTGGGCCTTCTGCTCAGAAGAATGGCTATGGACTGAATTGTGCCCTCCCCCCAAAAAACTCAAATGGTGAAGCTCTACCTCCCAGCAGGGCTGCATTTGGAGTAAGGAAGTAATTAGGGTTAAATGAGGTCATAAGGGTGGCACCCTGATCCGATAGGACTAGTGTCCTTATAAGAGGAGACATCAGAGAGCTCGCTTTCTCTCTCTGCTACGGGACAAAGGTACAGTGAGAAGGTGGCCAGCTATAAGCCAGAAAGCGAGGTTGTACCCCAAACCAAACTGGCCAGCACTTTGATCTTGGACTTCTAGCCTCCAGAACTGTGAGAAATAAATTTCTGTTGTTTAAGCCCCCTGGTCTGTGTCTGTGGTATTCTGTCCTGGCAGCCCTAGCACACTGAGACGGGCCCAGCTGCTACCAATCAGCCAAGGATGCTGATTAAAATGAATGGCTCCCCTTGCATGGAATGTTGCTCTTCTCAAACTGAGCGGGACTGGAGGAGAGCCAAGATGATGGTGATGGTGACGATGGTGGTGATGGTGATGATGATGGTGGTGACAATGAAGATGGTGATGATGGTGATGATGGTGGTGACAATAATGATGAGGATGACAATGACAGTGGTGATGATGGTGACGGTGATGGTGGTGCCGGTGATGGTGATGACAATCGTTATGATGGTGGTGATGACGGTGATGACAATGACGATGGTGATGATGGTGATGACTGACGATGTTGGTGATGGTGATGATGGTGATGATGGTGACAATGGTGGTGATGGTGATGATGATTGTGATGATGGTGGTGACAATGACGATGGTGATGACAATGATGGTGATGACAATGATGATGGTGGTGACAATGATGATGGTGATGATGGTGATGATGGTGACAGTGATGGTGGTGACGGTGGTGATGACAATCGTTATGATGGTGGTGATGACAGTGATGACGATGACAATGGTGATGATGGTGATGACAATGATGATGTTTATGGTGGTGATGATGGTGATGACAAGGATGATGTTGGTGATGGTGATCATGGTGATGATGGTGATGATGGTGATGATGATTGTGATGATGGTGGTGACAATGAAGATGGTGATTATGGTGGTGACAATAATGATGAGGATGACAATGACAATGGTGATGATGGTGACGGTGATGGTGGTGACAGTGATGGTGATGAC